>NW_027397073.1:38701763-38831610 GCF_003265705.2 Callorhinus ursinus
ATATACACACACACACACACACACACCCCCCACGTCTTCTTTATCCATTCATCTGTTGATGGACATCTTGGCTCTTTCCATTGTTTGGCTATTGTGGATAATGCTGCTATAAACATTGGGGTGCACATACCACTTTGGATCAGTACGTTTGTATCTTTGGGGTAAATACCCAGTAGTGCAATTGCTAGATCATAGGGTAGCACTATTTTCAACTTTTTTATGAACCTCCATACTGTTTTCCAGAGTGGCTGCACCCGCTTGCATTTCCACCAACAGTGTAGAAGGGTTCCCCTTTCTCCACATCCCTGCCAACATCTGTCATTACCTGACTTGTTAATTTTAGCCATTCTGACTGGTGTGAGGTGGTATCTCATTGAGGTTTTGATTTCGATTTCCCTGATGCCGAGCGATGTTGAGCAGTTTTTCATGTGTCTGTGGCCATTTGGATGTCTTCTATGGAAAAATGTCTGTTCATGTCTTCTTTCCATTTCTTGATTGGATCATTTGTTTTTTGGCTGTTGAGTTTGATAAGTTCTTTGTAGATTTTGGATACTAGTCCTTTATCTGATATGTCATTTGCAAATATCTTCTCCCATTCTGTTGGTTGTCTTTTGGTTTTGCTGACTGTTTCCTTTGCTGTGCAAAAGCTTTTTATCTTGATGAAGTGCCAATAGTTCATTTTTGCCCTTGCTTCCCTTGCCTTTGGCGATGGTTCTAGGAAGAAGTTGCTGCGGCTGAGGTCGAAGAGGTTGCTGCCTGTGTTCTCCTCTAGGATTTTGATGGACTCCTGTCTCACATTTAGGTCTTCCAACCTTTTGGAGTCTATTTTTGTGTGTGGTCTAAGGCAATGGTCCAGTTTCATTCTTCTGCATGTGGCTGTCCAATTTGCCCAACACCATTTGTTGAAGAAACTGTCTTTTTTCCATTGGACATTCTTTCCTGCTTTGTCGAAGATTAGTTGACCATAGAGTTGAGGGTCCATTTCTGGGCTCTCTGTTCTGTTCCATTGATCTATGTGTCTGTTTTTGTGCCAGTGCCATACTGTTTTGATGATTACAGCTTTGTAATAGAGCTTGAAGTCTGGATTGTTATGCCACCGGCTTTGCTTTTCTTTTTCAACATTCCTTTGGCTATCCGGGCTCTTTTCTGGTTCCAAAGAAATTTTGGATTATTTGTTCCATTTCTTTGAAAAAAGTAACGGTATTTTGATTTGGGGATTGCATTAAATGTGTAGATTGCTCTAGGTAGCATTGACATCTTCACAATATTTGTTCTTCCAATCCATGAGCATGGAACATTTTTCCATTTCTTTGTGTCTTCCTCAATTGCTTTCATGAGTATTCTATAGTTTTCTGAGTACAGATTCTTTGCCTCTTTGGTTAGATTTATTCCTAGGTATCTTATGGTTTGGGGTGCAATTGTAAATGGAATCAATCCTTAATTTCTCTTTTCTGTCTTGTTGTTGGTATATAGGAATGCCTCTGATTTCTGTGCATTGATTTTTATATCATGCCACTTTACTGAATTTCCTGCATGAGTTCTAGCAGTTTTGGGGTGGAGTCTTCTGGGTTTTGCACATAAAGTATCATGTCATCTGCAAAGAGTGAGGGTTTGACTTCTTCTTTGCCGGTTCGGTTGCCTTTTATTTCTTTTTGTTGTCTGATTGCTGTGGCTAGGACTTCTAAATTTATGTTGAATAGCTGTAGTGATAGTCGACATCGCTACCATGTTCCTGACCTTAGGGGGAAAGCTCTCAGTTTTTCCCCATTGAGAATGCTATTCAGTGTTGGTTTTTCATAGATGGCTTTTATGATATTGAGGTATGTACCCTCTATCCCTACACTCTGAATAGTTTTGATCAAGAAAGGGTGCTGTACTTTGTCACATGCTTTTTCTGCATCTATTGAGAGGATCGTATGGTTCTTGTTCTTTCTTTTAATAATGTATTGTATCACATTGATTGATTTGTGGATGTTGACCTAACCTTGCAGCCCAGGAAAATCCCACTTGGTCATGGTGCATAATCCCTTTAATGTACTGTTGGATCCTATTGGCTAGTATTTTGGTGAGAATTTTGCATCCATGTTCATCAAGGATATTGGTCTTTAGTTCTCCTTTTTGATGGGGTCTTTGTCTGGTTTTGTGATCAAGGTAATGGTGGCCTCATAAAACGAGTTTGGAAGTTTTCCTTCCACTTCTATTTTCTGGAACAGTTTCAAAAGAATTTTGGGATTAATTCTTCCTTAAATATTTGGTAGAATTCCCCTGGGAAGCCATCTCACCCTGGGCTACTGTTTGTTGGGAGATTTTTGATTACTGCTTCAATTTCCTTAGTGGTTATAGGTGTATTCAGGTTTTCTATTTCTTCCTGGTTCAGTTTTGGTAGTTTATTTGTCTCTAGGAATGCATCCATTTCTTCCAGGTTATCTAATTTGCTGGCATATAGTTGCTCTAATTCGTTTTTATAATTGTTTGTATTTCTTTTGTGTTGGTTGTGATCTCTCCTCTTTCATTCATGATTTTATTTACTTGGGTCATTTTTCTTTTTGGTAATTCTGGCCAAGGGTTTATCAATCTTATTAATTCTTTCAAAGAACCAGCTCCTAGTTTCATTGATCAGTTCTACAGTTCTTTTCATTTCTATTTCATTGATTTCTGCTCTGATCTTTAGTATTTCTCTTCTCCTGCTAGGTTTAGGCTTTATTTGCTGTTCTTTCTCCAGCTCCTTTAGGTGTAGGGTTAGGTTGTATATTTGAGACCTTTCTTGTTTCTTGAGAAAGCCTTGTATTGCTATATACTTTCCTCTTAGGACTGCCTTTGCTGCATCCCAAAGATTTTGAACAGTTGTGTTTTTCATTTTCATTGGTTTCCATGAATTATTTTAATTCTTTAATTTCCTGGTTGACCCATTCATTCTTTAGTCGGGTGCTCTTTAGCCTCCATATATTTGAGTTCTTTCTGACTTTCCTCTTGTGATTGAGTTCTAGTTTCAAAGCATTGTGATCCAAAAATATGCAAGGAATGATCCCAGTCTTTTGGTACCGGTTGAGACCTGATTTGTGACCTAGGATGTGATCTATCCTGGAGAATGTTCCATGGGCACTAGAGAAGAATGTGTATTCTGTTGCTTTGGGTTGGAATGTTCTGAATATATCTGTAAAGTCCATTTTGTCCAGTGTGTCATTTAAAGTCTTGATTTCCTTGTTGATCTTTTGCTTAGATGATCTGTCCATTTCATTGAGGGGGAGTGTTAAAGTCCCCTACTATTATTGTATTGCTGTTGATGTGTTTCTTTGATTCTGTTATTAATTGGCTTATATAATTGGCTGCTCCCATGTCAGGGGCATAGATATTTACAAATGTTAGTTCTTCTTGTTGGACAGACCCTTTAAGTAGGATGTAGTGTCCTTCCTCATCTCTTATTACAGTCTTTGGTTTAAAATTAATTTGTCTGATGTAAGGATTGCCACCCCAGCTTTCTTTTGGTGTCCATTAGCATGGTAAATGGTTTTCCACACCCTCACTTTCAATCTGGAGGTGTCTTTGGTTCTAAAATGAGTCTCTTGCAGACAGCATATTGATGGGTCTTGTTTTTTTATCCAATTTGATACCCTGTGTCTTTTGGTTGGGGCATTTAGCCCATTTACATTCAGGGTAACTATTGAAAGATATGAATTTAGTGCCATTGTATTGCCTATGAGATGACTGTTACTGTATATTGTCTGTGTTCCTTTCTGTTACGTTACTTTTAGGCTCTCTCTTTGCTTAGAGGATCCCTTTCAATAGTGGTTACTTTTCTAATCAGAGAGTTGCTGCTATTCCTTTTTTCGATCTCCTGTTCAGTTCGTAGGTGTTCAGAATGGTTTGATACCTATCCAGCTGAATTCCTGAGACCAGAGGAAATTTAGGTCTCCTACTCCTCCGCCATCTTGCTCCTCTTTCTCTTTATTGAAAAATTTAAAGAAAATTAAGAAATAGGACTTGAAGGAAATTTTAAAAATATAGCTTGTGATTTTTTTTACTTTTTTTATAAGTAAGATTTTTTTTTAAGATTTTTATTTATTTATTGAGAGAGAGAGAATGATGGAGAGAAAGCATGAGAGGGAGGAAGGTCAGAGGGAGAAGCAGACTCCCTGCTAAGCATGGAGCCCGATGTGGGACTCGATCCTGGGACTCCAGGATCATGACCTGAGCCGAAGGCAGTCGCTTAACCAACTGAGCCACCCAAGTACCCTTTTTTTTAAAGATTATTTATTTATTTATTTATTTGAGAGAGAGAGAGAGAGAGAACGAGCACGAGAGGGGGGAGGATCAGAGGGAGAAGCAGACTCCCCACCGAACAGGGAGCCTGATGTGGGACTCAATCCCAGGACTCCAGGATCATGACCTGAGCCAAAGACGGTCGCTCAACCAAATGAGCCACCCAGGCGCCCATAGCTACTGATTTTTTTGATAAACACAAGCTACTAGGATCTCTTACTTCCAACAAGGTAAACACATGTGGGTTTTTGTGAAAAGATTATGTATTATATTTTCCTGTAGATCATAATTCAGAATTTGTTAAATCTAAGCATAAAATCTAGTTTCAAGTAGAGTAGGTTACTTGTGTTAGAAATAGTTAAAGTACGCAATTATTCCTGAGAAAATACCAAATTTTTGTAAATGTGTGGGTGCATTTTGATAATTCTAGAATGCCTGAAAAAAATGCAGAAAAAGGACATTTCTTCTCAACATTTTTACTACTTAAAAGGAATTAATCTAATAAAAATTTTCAGTTGATTGTACCTTTGGGAGGAGTTTAACATTTTTGAATTTTATTCATTCATTGTCTGTAGTCACAGACACTGTCTTTACCTATTGGGTTTTTCTTGGGGACTGCAAGGAGTACATTTATGATGGGATTGGGGTGGAGTCAAGGACAGAAAGAAAGTTTTGCCCTTTCTAGATCTGCAGTTTTTCTTCTTTTAACTGAAGCCTTTTCACTTTTGTCTAAATTGTCAATTGTGTTTTTCTATAAACTGCTTGATTTTTAAAACAGCTTTATTGAGGTAATTTACATACCATAAAGTTTCTTATTTAAAGTGTAGAATTCAGGAGCACCTGGGTGGCTCAGTCGTTAAGCACCTGCCTTCGGCTTAGGTCGTGATCCCGGGGTCCTGGGATTGAGCCCCGCATTGGGCTTCCTGCTCAGTGGGAAGCCTGTTCTCCCTCTCCCACTCCCCCTGCTTATAATTCCCTCTCTTTCTGTCTCTCTGTGTCAAATAAATAAATAAAATCTTTTAAAAAAAATAAAGTGTAGAATTCAGTGGTTTTTAGTGTATTTACAGAGTTGTGTAATCATTACCATAATCACAAAAGACCACACATTGTATGATCCCATTAATGTGAAATAGGTCACTCTGTAGCCACAGCACATTAGTTTCCTAGGGCTGGGGGCTACTGTTGATGGTTGTGGGGTTTCTTTTGGGGAGAATGCTTGTTTGTTTTAATCAGGATCATCTTAATCTTTTATTAGATAAAGCTCTATAAATAATTGTAAAGCTGTCATCTACTTTGGGTATGGACTACATTAAATGAGTGAAAGATCAATCTTTTTTGGATCAACCATTATAGTTTGTCCATTAAATCACAGTGGTTTCCATTATAGTCAGAATAAATACTGTCAAACCTGTGTTTAGCAGAGATGAATCTACCAAAATCTTGTCTGTGCATTCATAGCAGTTTAATTGCAGTTTTGAATTTTGAAAAGAAAATTCTTTAGAGTTACTATGAACATGTTCTCTATATTTTTGCAAAGAATGAGAAAACATGGCAATATGATGGAAATAATTACCTGGATATCTTCCCATACAAGTAAAAGGTTTTGTTTTTTTTTTCTTCTACCTATTTTTAAGACTGCCTAGAGATTGCTTTATTTAATTTGGAGTGTTCGCTACTGAACTGAAAATTTTTTCATTTCATTTAATCAATACAGATCATTAAAATGTTACCGTGATTTGAAAGGGTAACATAGAGAAGTATTTAGAAATCATTTTTTAAAATATAAAGAATGTATTATACAAAAATAATAATATTATCAATAACAGTGATAAAGCTAATACTGATTAGGTGCCTACTGTATATCATGTATAATTTCACTGAAAACTTATGGAAACCTTGTGAGTTAGAAACTGCCATTATCCCCATTTTCAGATGAGGAAACTGATTCCAGAGGTTGATTTCCCCCAAGATCACATAGTCAGTGACAGAGCTAGCATCCAGACAGTGTGTCTGAGATCTCAGAACATCCTGTTCTCCACCATGCTGTGTCATCTATTCCTGAGAGTATTTCAGCTATGAGGACCAAAAAAAATATGACTGTTAAAATGCTTATGATTCCAATTATAAAATTTTGCTGTGCTTACACCATTTCATATATGTTTTCAATTCTGAAAAGTAGTATTTAATCATCTGACCCTACTGACCAAATCTCTGATACTTTGAGTTCTCTAATTCTGTTAATTCTATTATATTTCATTTGAAACTTAAGGACACTTCAAATCCTGAAATATTCATTATGTCCCATTCTGTCATCCCCATTTTCCTTTACTTCCTTGACTAATGAATTCATCTTTTAAAACCCTCACTATTGGTGTATCTGGTTCTTTACTTTTTTATCCTACCATCCTTCTAGTCTGACAAAATGCCAGCCCTGATGAGATCTCTCTGATGGTCTGACATCTCCACTCCTGTACCCCAGACTGCTGAATAGTGTCAGAGAACATTACACAATAATCCCAATTTGAGATGTTATACATACAATGTTTCCAACCTCAATGGGACCTTTAATAGTGCTCTCAAATTATTGCTGGTCAACCAGAGCTTTCTCTAGTATTCTCTGGTGGCTACTCTAGTCCTCTCTTTTGTTCAGGTCTCCAAATCCTCTACCTTACTAATCATTCATCTCTTACTTCCCAAAGAAAATAGAAGGTATGATAATAGAAATGCTTCAAACTCTTGTTATCCCACTTATGAACATCCTTGAATTCCATAAATATTATTCCTTTTGTCCTTCCATGGAAAATTTCCTTCCCCCATCGGTGGCTACTCCCCTTACCTGCATTTCATCTTCAGCTTTTGTAAGGATCTTGTTCCATCAGGTGTTCATATCTATCTTCCAAATTTCCTTTTTTTTTCTTAACTCACTTCTGTCAACGTTTAAAATATTGATGTTTCTCTTGTTTTCAAGAAAATTTTTTTAATCCCACACATACCTTTAAATATATTCCTTTTTCTCTTTCTTCCTGTTTTACTTAACATCTGAAAAGGATTACCTAAATTTAGCATTTGTTTCCTCACCTCCCAATTGCTCATTTTTTCATTACAATCTGGATTTGGTCCCTATTACTCTAAAGAAAATATCTTCAGAAAAATAAAGCATTGTTTTTTTCTATCTATTGGTATAGGCATACATACACACACTCTTTCTCTCTCTGTCTTTCTGTCTCCCTCTAAAATTTTGTGGCTAGAACAAGCATTTATTTGATTTCCATTGAGTAATTTGTTCTGAGCTCAGATGGGTAAATTTGTGAGTTCTTGCCTGGGGCCAATCATATGGATGTACACATCTGCTAACTTAACTGGAAATGGTGATTAAGATGGTCTCACACCCACGTCTGGGACAATGTTCTAGGAGGACAAATCTCAGTGGGCAAGAGCTTAAAATATTTGCTTGTTTTATGTTTGCTCAAGTCCTACTGGCCAAAGCAAAGCACATAATTAATCCCTCTTTTAATGTGGTAGAGTATTAGACAAGAGGAGGATGCCAGGAGATGTGATTCTTTGGGAACAATTTGTGTAGCAATCAATCAGTTTGCCCATTGCCAGCATGATTTAACAACCCATCCAATTGCAGACTATAATCACCAACTTCCCAAAAGTTTTTTCTATTATGGTGTCATGCAGAGGTCCATGATTATATGTTCTGTAGCAGATCTGATGCAGATGAAGTTCTCTGGTTTCAGCTTCTTTTGACCTGATGGTCTGTGAATTAAAATGATGTTAAATACTGGTCCTGTACACTTTGCCAGCAATGGTGGAGCAGGGACAAAATTATCAAAGTAAATACTGTTATTCAAAAAGGGGAGAAATGAAAGATACATCTTTCACTAATGCCTAAAATTCTGAAATTTATGAGGGTACATGGTATTAGGCCTACCACATGTGAGTCTAAGAAAAGTTTCTTGCCTAAGACTTCATTCTGCTTCCTGGGGATAGTTTCCTAATTTGTGGTTCTCATCTCTGCTTTACTCTGAGCTCTTAGTTCAGAGAGGTACTTAGATTTCCATAAGAAATAGACCTGGGTAGCTATCCCAAACTTTTTCCTGTATTAGTTTGTTCAAGCTGCCATAAAAAAAAAAAAAAAAAAAGTCAGACTGGGAGACTTAACAGAAGGTTATTTTCTCACACTTCTGGAGGTTAGAAGTCCAAAATCAAGGTAGTGTCATGGTTTCTACTGAGGATTCTCTTCTTGGCTTGTAAATGGCTTCCTCACTGTGTTCTCACTTGGCCTTTCTTCTGTGCCCACATGGAGAGAGAGAGAGAGAGCGCTGGTGTCTTTTTGTCTTCTAATAAAAACACCGGTTTTATTGGATTAGGACCCTATCCTATGACATCATTTAACTTTAATTTTCTCCTTCAACATCCTATCTTCAAATATAGTCACATTAGAGATTAGGGCTTCAACATACACATTTTAGAGGGACACAATTTTGTCTATAACACTACTCTAAATTAGAATTGTCTTTGCATTTTGAATCTTTTGGTTTTTAGTCCAATTCCCATAAGAACTTTGGGGTTTCATATTAATCTGATTGGGAAGCTTAGAGGAGTAAGAGAGTGACAGCAGAGGCTTCAAGGTCTCTTGAGACTTTACTTAGAAGTTGTATATTTCTTCTGATACATCTGTTGTTCAATGCAAATCCCAAATCCAGGCAATATTTAAGGGTTGGGAGAATAGGGTTTGCCTGTTAATGGAAGGAAGTGTAAAGGACAAAGGGAGCCATTTTTAATCCTCCATTATCTTACCTTTGACCCCAAGAATATACATGCCTCCTATGTACAAAATATATCAAAGACTTAAATGTAAGTGTTAAAACCATAACACTCATAGAAGAAAACACAGAGGTAAATCTTCATGACCTGGGATTTTGCTATGAATTCTTAGATATGACACCAAAAGCATAAGTAACAAAAGAAAAAAAGGATAAACTGAACTTCATCAATATTAAAAACTTTTGTATTTTGTACATCAAGGGACATTATCAAGAAAGTGAAACACAACCTACATAATGGGAGAAAATGTTTGCAAATCATATATTCATGTAGTCTATGTCTGCTTGAAGCTTTGCATTAGCTTCTTCCAATTTTGCCTTTTGTTCCTCAAAATGTTTTAGTTGATAAGCTTTATCTTCAAAATGCCATTGTAATTCTACAGTATCTCTCAAATAGGCCTCGTGTTCTAAACACAAATTTTATCTCAATTAAAAAAATTAAGAAAATTGGAACAAAAAACTTCAGTTAGTAATAATGTATCAATACTGCTTAATTAATTGTAACAAATGTACTATCCTAATGTAAGATGTTAAAATACGGAAAATGTGGTCCAGAATATTTATGAAATCTCTGTATTATCTTTCCAACCTTTCTGTTAAGTCTTAAACTGTTGTAAAATGAAATCTATTTTAATAAAACAGTATTATTTAAGATAACATAAAAATTAATTAAAGGAAACTAAATGATGTTAAAGAAAAAAAATAATATGTCCATGGCTTTTGTGTTATGAGATTAAACCCAATCAGATAATTCTTGTGATGCTTCAACTTCACATGGCTTCTTAGAACTGTTATATAAATCAGCCCGATGGTAAGTTTCTGTAGTATGCAGGAGTGTGTTACCAGTTTCCAAAACCAAGGGATAATATTTCCTATTATTAATTAGCTTAGGATCTAATAATATACTCATTGAATGCTCATTCTCTTCTCTGCCTGTTTATCTTTCGTCCATTTTCTTTTGGGTTTATTTGGATTTTCTTATTGGCCTGTAGGAACAAATTACTACTTTTAATTTGTTACTCTCTCAGTTTGACTTGTCTTTTTACTTTATGATATCTCTTAGTTAAAATAAGTTTTTAATTTTAATATACTTACATTTATCATTTTCCCTTTATTTGAAGTGTTTTGCATCATGTTTAACAACTCTTACTGCAGAGTCCTAAAAAAGTTTTCTTATATTTCTTCTAAAATTGTAAAGTTTTTGCTTGAGATTTATTTGTTGAACAATGTGAAATTGTTATTTTTGTGTGTAGACACAAAGAATGGAATAGGTAGTTATTTTCATTCATAAAAATATGAAAAATTACTTTTCTTAACATTAATTTTGTTGCAAAATCCAGTCATTTCTTAGAAATCAGCTGACAGTATCTATCCTATATCATGTTTTCATATATGATTATATCTATTCCTGACTCCATCATTCTAATGGTTAATTTTACCTCTCTATTACAATACCTTATTTTACTAAACATGCTTCATAATATGTTTTACTATCTGGTATGGTGGTTCCCTCTTTTTTTCCCTTTTTATACTTCTTTGGTTATTCTTGGTACATATACATTTTAAAATAAGCTTGTAATATTACATATAAAATGTAATAGGATTTCAAACAACTGCATTCATCAGTTTTTTTATTATGTAGATGAATTTAGTCTCTTCAGAGTTTTTTAGATTCCATTAAATCTATTATACTGTTAGCATAAAAAAAGTTCAGCAGTGTAGCAAATACTGAAACTAGTTTAGAAGGGAGATCTAAGTATGAGGTAATGAGGGAGATGGTCAAGTTGATGAAAACTTAATGTCAAATTATTGGTTCTTTTACATATTAATATATATATAGTTTTCATTTAACATACATCTGTGTGTATATAAGTGTATATGCATATACATAGATATGGATAAATACATATAGATCAGTTGGCACAAATAAAGCATCCTATGCTTTCTGCCCTTTCGCATTTAATTTTCTGTTAATTACTGTTCATATAGTTTTCCCAATTTTTTTCTTGTGTTTGTTAATTTTTATATATGTGTAGAAGTATTTTTTTATCTCTTTATCTCTTTTGTTACAAAATTTTTTTTCTGCTTATACTAATTTTTAATTTATAGTACTCTTTCATAGAGAAATTTGTATGTAAAATCGATCCCTTATCTGACAAATTTTGTATCATCTAACAAAATTTTCCTCATATCAAGATTATTAAAATATTTTACTATTTTCAATACTTCCTTTTTTACACTTTGGCTTTTTCAAATCTGAAGTTTACTACTTTATGGCATGAGGCACGTACTTTATCTCTTCTAAATAATTGTTTAAACCATCCTTATATCATTCATTGACTTGTCCATCTCCCTTGATTTGTAATGTAAATTTTACAAAAAACAAATTCTCGTATATATATATATATATATCTCATACATATATATATTGTAAATTTTACAATAAACTAAATTCACATATATAATCTCATATATATCTCATATATATCTCATATATTTGTAATGTAAATTTTACAATGAACTAAATTCTCATATATACACAAATCTCTTGATTTGTAATATAAATTTTACAATAAACTAAATTCTCATATATAGATCTCATATGTATCATATATATATAATGAAATGATTACTATTTCAGTCTTTTTCATATTTGGATAACAACATTCTTATACTAAATTTCATCTTCCGATTTTTTTAATATTATGGAGAAATATATATATGCCTTGAATTTGTTATTATATCACTTATATCCATTCCAGTATATGTTATATCTTAAGTAAATTTTGTTTTTTTAGTGCTCTAATCTTTCCTCAAATATTTGTATACTTTTTTTGTTTTTTGTATTTATAAATGATGGACCAGACTGATAAATGGTTGTGAGCATAAGTTTTTTGCTGGTTTTGTTGTTTTTGTTGTTGCTGTTATTTGTTTGCTTCTTAGCAGCTGTCAGAGCCTTCTTACATTAAAGGCTTTTATCCAGTAAATAAAAAATTATACTGGAATTCTTTGTAAATAGGAGGTAATATGTTTAGGCAAGGACTTGAGGGACTATCTTTTTACTTAAATAAGCATACATTTGAGTTTGTTGTAGCACCTTCAAGTATTTTCATGCATTGATGAATCAGCCTTTATTTTTCCTTTATCCACTTGTTTGTTTTTATGTGAGATTCTGCTAGTTATGTAGGCTCTGTTTTGTTTCTCTCTAGAACCACAACTTCCATTCTTAGCCTCTCCATCCTAGTCAGATCTCCAGTGTGGCTAGAGAGTTATTCTCATGGCAATGACAAGAAGCCATCTTCTCAGCCATGTATTCTGGATTCTGAGAGTGGAAAGCAATAATACTAGTCTACCTCACCACAGGCAGGCCGTCAGTTATTTACTTTGATTATCACCTACTTATTCTTACATACTAGGAATTTTTCATGAGCTCCACAGAGAAGCCTTTTACCTGCCCTGAAATGGTCTTCATTTTTTCTTCTGAGTTATATTTTTCTTTGCTCTATTTTCACTGACAGTCTCATCTGTTTTCTTTCTATATGTGGGAATTTTTCTAAAATATATGTCACAGTGATTTTATTGGCATACATATATACCTTTCTCCAGAAATACTGGATGACATGGGAATTGAAGAGAAGTAATCACGTATGCCCAACTAACATCTGGAATTAGACATTATCTATGAAACCCATAAAATTATGATTATGTATCCCTTGTGTTTTTGGTAATTTGTGTCTCTTATAGCCCAGGATACTCTTAGAATATTTTGTAGAACATGACTCCTACCGTGGAGTTTATGGTCTAAAAGAGGGACACTATGGAAAGCTAAATATTTGGAACTTACCAGAGTGTTTTCCACTCTTTGGTTATATATTAAAATTTAATAGATATAATGCACTTCTGATTATATGGAAAGTCTTTTGGGAGTAAGTGGCATTGAACAGGCCCTTGATGAAGTAATAAGGTTTAGAAACACAGATGAAAGGTAAGAACAATTAGGTGGGAGTAATAAAAGGACTAGGTAGTAGAAGTATGTATCTGTTTTAGAAATAACAGAGTATAGTATGACAAAAATATAATGGGGTCTGTGAAGTGGAGTACTTATAGTTTTATCAGTGAGTTCTAATGTAAGCTAGTCTACTATTATTTTTTGAGATATTTAAAATTTGATTTTTATTGAGATCTTTTATTTTGACAGTTTGAAACTTCTCTTGAGGAATGGTAAGCACCTTTCATTCTTTTTAAGTTGTTTTTAAGTTCAAACTTTAATGATTAAGGTGCTGTAGATTAGTTTTATTTCAAAAGAAATAAATTAAAAGCAGAATTTTTCATATTTGTTATTAAAATGCATTTTTTTTGAAAAAAGAATTAGGTTATCACTGAAAATGGCAGAATAGAAATCTCTGGGGCTCTGTCCCACCACAAAAAAATGTTGGCAAAAATTTGTCAGAATCAACTTTTGTAGAAATCTGAACTTAGTAAAAGACAACAACTAGGGTGAAAGTTAATGAGTCTGTTGTATTGCATTAAGAGAGCACTGTGGCACTATAAATTGCCCACTTGCCATTCTCTAGCCCCCAAATCAGTGGTGGCCATGAAGAGAGCAGCCTGTACTTGTGCTGCAGATTGCTAGTGCCAGAGAAAACAATATGGACCTTATTCTCAAAGAATTGTGTTTCAGTGTTTTGACCTGTCTGATGACTTCTTGAAGAACCAGCACAAAGGCTTGTCTTTGTTTTGCCTGACTTGAAGCAATCACTCAGCTGGAACCACTTAGAGGCAGTGTTTACTGAAAGCATTTAAAGGCATATACTTGCCACCACTGTCTGAAGCTGTGAATAACAGTTGGGACAAACATTAGACAAACCAAAATGCCTGGGAAAGAAGACATACATGGGGGAAATAGAGTTTTTCAAAGCTGTTATATATACTGCAGAATCAAGAAGTGCACGCATATGACCAGAGCTAGGCACATGCTCAGGGAAAACCTAAGACCCTGATCTTTTATCTCTAGCTGACCTTTAGGATCTGTGCAGGCAACAGTTAAAAGTAGAAGTAGAGCTATAAACAGCCTGGGTAAGCATTGAAGGAATACTTCAAAAGAGCCCATCTGCTAAGATAAGAAGAGTATTTTTTTTTCCTTTTCCTTGTCCTTTTCCCTTCTTTTCCTTTCCTTTCTTTTTCTTTTTTTTTTTTTTTTGACTCTAGGTATTTAAGATAACTTGGAGAAAACATAAGTTTACCAGTAAGCTAATGAAACACTTAGTTCAGTACCCACACATGAAAAAGAATACATACATTATCAAATGTGTTTAGAAGAACTACTAAACAAAGAAAGAACAACCCACAATAAGCAGCAACAACAAACTCAACAGAGGGAAGGTAATCTTATTTCCATTTCACATTGAACTACTTAAAATGTCCAGCTTTCTACAGAAAATCATAAAGCAGACAAAGAAAAAAGAAAAGTTTGTCTCACTAAAAAGGGGAAAAAAAGAAAAAGAAAATTTAAAAAATGGCCCTGAGAAAGATTAAATGTTGGACTTTTTGGACAATAACTAAATCAGCTATCTTAAATATTCTCAAAGAGATAAAGGAAACCATGGACAAACAGTTAAAACCAGGAGACTAATGTCTCAACGAATTAAGATTATCAATAAAGAAATAGGAATTATAAAAAAGAACCAAGCAGATATTCTGGAGATGAAAAGTATAATAATTGGGTGAAAAAATAATTAGAGATGTTCATCAATAGATTTGAACTGGCAGAGAAAGAATCCGTGAACTTGAAAATAGGCCAACTGATGCACTACAGGGTATTTACCCCAAAGATACAAATGTAGGGATCCAAAGGGGTACGTGCTCCCCAATGTTTGTAGCAGCAATGTCCACAATAGCCAAACTATGGAAAGAGCCAAGATGTCCTTCAACAGATGAGTGGATAAAGAAGATGTGGTATATATACACAATGGAATATTATGCAGCCATCCAAAAACCGAAATCTTGCCATTTGCAACGATGTGGATGGAACTGGAGGGTATTATGCCAAACGAAATAAGTCAATCAGAGAAAGACATGTATCATATGATCTCACTGATATGAGGAATTCTTAACCTCAGGAAACAAACTGAGGGTTGCTGGAGTGGTGGGGGGGGTGGGAGGGAGGGGGTGGCTGGGTGACAGACATTGGGGAGAATATGTGCTATGGTAAATGCTGTGAATTGTGTAAGACTGTTGAATCACAGACCTGTGCCTCTGAAACAAATAATACATTATATGTTAAAAAAAAAAAAGTAGGAAGGGAAAAATGAAGGGGGGGAATCGGAGGGGAAGACGAACCATGAGAGACTATGGACTCTGAGAAACAAACTGAGGGTTCTAGAGGGGAGGGGGGTGGGGGGATGGGTTAACCTGCTGATGGGTATTAAAGAGGGCACCTACTAAATGGAGCCCTCGGTGTTATACGCAAACAATGAATCATGGAACACTACATCAAAAACTAATGATGTAATATATGGTGATTAACATAACATAGTAAAATAAAATTTTAAAAAAATAGGCTAATTGAAATTATTCAGGCTGAGGAGCAGAAAGACAAAAGAATGAAGTAAAATGAACAGAGCCTAATAGATCTGAGGGACATAATCACAAATACAAATATATGCATAATGGGAGTCCAAGAGTACTAGGGAAGAGAAAAAGGGGGAGAAGGAATATTTGAAGAAACATTGGCTAAAAATCTCCAAATTTGATGAAAGACATGAATTTATAATTTACTAAAACTCAGTGAACTCTATGCAGGATAAACTCAGAGATACACACATTATAGTCAAGTCATTGAAAGCCGGGGACAAAGTATCTTGAAAGCAGTGAGAAAGAAGTGACTCATCATGAGTAAGGGATCCTCAATAAAAGTGACAGTCAATTTCTCATCAGAAATTTTGGAGGCCAAGGGCATGTGGGCGGCTAATTGGGTTAAGCATCTGCTTCCAGCTCCGGTCATGATATCAGGGTCCTGGGATGGAGCCCTACATTGGGCTCTCTGCTTAGCGGGGAGTCTGCTTCTCCCTCTCACTCTGTGCTCTCTCTCAAGTAAAAAATAAAATCTTAAAAAAAAAAAAAGCAGTAATGGAGGCCAGAGGCCAGTGGAATGGCACATTTAAAATGCTGGAAGGAAAAAAAAAAAGCCTGTCAAACAAGAATTCTGATTCTTGCAGAAGTGTCCTTCAAAAATAAAGGAGAAATTAAGATATTTCCAGATAAACAAAAATTGAGGGGCTCCATCTGTAGCAGACTGTTCTATCAGAAATCCTACAGGTAGTCTTTTAAGCAGAGATGAAAGGACATTAGACAGTAACTTGAAGCCATATGAAGAAATAAAAACAATAAGGTAGCTACAAAAATAGATCTAAAAGTCAATATGATTTCATTTTTATTTTGCATCTCTTATTTTTCTATATAATTTTAAATGGACAAAATTATAATTCTATATTAATGGGCACACAATGTATAAATGTGTAATTTGTAGAAATGACAACATAAAGGAAGGGAACAGAGGTATAAAGGAACAGAGGTGTTTTTTTTTTTATACTACTGAAACTGCATTGATTTTAATTCAAACTTAATTTTTATGAAGTTAAGATGTTAATTGTAATCTCCAATGAACCACTAGGAAAAATTCTATAAAACAAAAACACCAACATAAATCCAATAAGGAAACTAAATACATTAGGGAAATTCGACTAATCACCAAAGGAGGCAATTATGGAGAAATTAAAAATGAAAAATATTTAAGTATTATAGAAAACAAGTAGCAAAATGGCAGAAGTAAGTCCTTCCTTAATAGTAATTGCTTTTCATGAAAATAGACTAAATGGATTAAATGTATTAAATGGATTAAACTTTGTTAAAAGATAGTGATAGAATGGATAAAAGTACATGATTCAATTATATGCTGTCTATAAGAGACTCACTTGAGATCCAGAGACACAGTATGTTGAAAGTAAAAGGATAAAAAATATATTCCATGAAAATAGTAACCAAAAGAGAGCTGGGGTAGCTAAACTAATATAACACAAAATGATCGAAGCATATTATAAGAAACAATATTTAACGTCTTGATAAAAGGGCCATTCCATCAAGAAGATATCAAAATTATATACATACCCAAAATACAACCTCAAAATGCATGAAGTATAAACTGACAGAATTAAAGTAAGAAATATGCAGTTCTATAGTAAGAGTTTGAGAATTCACTCTATCCTCACTTTCAAGAATGTGAACTTAAAGAACTTAAGTTTTTTTTAAAGAACTTAAAAAAAAGAACTAAAAAAAAGATCAGTAATGAAAAAGATTTGAACAGCACTAGAACAATGTAGGCGTAACAGACTTATATAGTACACACCACCCAATAGCAGTAGAAAACACATTCCTTTCCTGTTGACATTGAACATTATTCAGGATAGGTCATATGTTAAGCTATATAACAAATCTCAATAGAATAAAAAAAGACTGAAATCATAACAAGTATCCTTTCTGACCTAATGGAATGAGACTAGAAATCAATAACAGAAAGAAACCTAGGAAGTCCAGGTAAATGTAGATTTTAAACAACATACTCAAAAAAACTCAGTGAATAAAGGCTGTAATCACAGAAGAAATTAGAAGGTACTTTGAAATGAATGAAAATGAAAATACAATATACCAGAATTTATGGGATATAACAAAAGTAATGCTCGCAGGGCAATTTATAGACATAAATGCTAACATTAAAAAAGAAGATCCCAAATCCAGTAACCTAACTCTATACCTTACAGAACTAGAAAAGAATGAATGTGCTAAAGCTATGAAAAGAAAGGAAATTATAAAGATTAGTGCAAAAATAAATGAAGTCAAGAATAAAAAAAACAATGAATAGTATCAATGAAAACAAGTTGTTTCTTTGAAAAGATTAACCAAATTCACAAACCTTTGGCTAGACTAGCAAAGAAAAAAGACTTGAATTATGAAAATCATCAAAAAATTGGGGATATTACTACAGATCTCACAGAAATAAAAATGATTATAATACTATGAATAATTGATAATACTATGAACAACAAATTTAGATAACCAAGATGAAATAGACAAATTCCTAGGAACACATAAACTATCAAAACTGATTGAGGAAGAAGTAGAAAATCTAACAGATTTGTAAAAAGTAAAGAGATTAAATCAGTAATCAAATATCTCCCAAAAAAGAAAAAGCCCAGGACCAAAAGGCTTGACTGGTAAATTCTATTGAACATTCAAAGAAGAATTAATACCAATGCTTCTCTAACTCTTTCAAAAATTAGAAGAGAAAGGAGCACTTTTCAACCATTCTATGAGGCCAGCATTATCCTGATACTAAAGCCAGATAAAAACATCATAAGAAAAAGAAATGTAGACCAATGGCTTTATGACTATAGATTCAAGAATCTTCAATGAAATCCTAGCAACCTGAACCTAGCAGCATATTAATAGAATTACATGTCATGACCAAGTGACATTTCTCCCAGGTGTGTAAGGGTATTTCAAAATACAAAAAAAAAAAAAATGTAATATATCCACAGTAATAAAATGAAGGGGGGGAAATCCATGTGAACATCTCAATGTGGAAACATGTGGCAAAATCCAACACCTTTTCATGATAAAAAACACTCAAAAAACAGACAAGAACAGATTAGAAAGCATGATGGACATTTATGAAAAACCTTCAACTGACATTATACTTAATGGTAAAGTCCGAAATTTTTCAACCTAAGATCAGGAATGGCACAAGGATGCTAGCTCTTCTCACTTTTATTCGACATTGGAAACCTCATGCATTGCTGGTGGGAATGTAAAATGGTTTAGTCACTTTGAAAAACAGTTTGGTGGTTCCTCAAAAAGTTAATCCTAGAATTACCATATGACAGAGCAGTTCCACTCTGAGGTATATACAGAAAACATTTCAAAACAGGTGTTCAAACAAAATCTTATATACAAATGTTCATATCATCAGTACTCACCATAGCCAAAAGGAGGAAACAACCTCAAATTTTTTCAGTAGAAAACTTTGAAACTCGTTCTATAAGAGGCCAGCATTACCTTGATCTCAAAACCAGACATAGACCTCACCAAAAAGAATTACAGACCAATATCCATGATGAATGTGGATGCCAAAATTCTCACCCAGATACTAGCCAGTATGATCCAACAGTACATTAAAAGGATTATTCACCACGACCAAGTGGAATTTATTCCTGGGCTGCAAGGGTGGTTCAACATTCACAAATCAATCAACATGATACATCACATTAGTAAAAGAAAGGACAAGAACTGTATCCTCTCAATTAATGCAGAAAAAGCATTTGACAAAATACAGCATCCTTCTTTGATTAAAACTCTCCACAGTGTAGGGATAGAGGGAACATACTTCAGTATCATAAAAGCCATCTACAAAAAGCCCACGGTGAATATCATTCTCAATGGGAAAAAACTGAGAGCTTTTCCCTTAAGGTCAGGAACATGACAGGGATACCTACCCTCACCACCGTTGTTCAACATAGTACTAGAAATCCTAGCCTCAGCAATCAGACAACAAAAAGAAATAAAAGGCATTCAAATTGGCAAAGAAGTCAAATTCTCACTCTTTGCAGATGACATGATACTTTATGTGGAAAATCCAAGACTCTACCCCAAAATTTCCAGGACTCCTATTAGAATTAAGTAACATGGCAGGATATAAAATCAATGTGCAGAAATCAGTTGCATATCTCCACAGTAACAATGAGACAGAAGAAAGAGAAATTAAGGAATTGATCCCATTTACAATTGCACTGAAAACCATAAGACACCTAGGAATAAACCTAACTAAAGAGATAAAGGATCTGTACTCTAAAACCTACAGAACACTTATGAAAGAAATTGAGGAAGATACAAAGAAGTGGAAAAACATCCCATGCTCATGGATTGGAAGAATAAATATTGTTAAAATGTCTATTCTACCCAGCACAATCTACACATTCAGTGCAATCCCTATCAAAATACCATCGACATTTTTCACAGAGCTGGAACAAATAATCCTAAAATTTGTATGGAACCAGAAAAGACCCTGAATAGCCAGAGGAATGTTGAAAAGGAAAACCAAAGCTGAAGGCATCACAATGCCTGACTTCAAGCTATATTTCAAAGCTGTCATCATCAAGATAGTATGGTACTGCACAAAAACAAACACATAGATCAATGGAATAGAATAAAGAACCCAGAAATGGATGGACCCTCAACTCTATGCTCAACTAATCTTTGGCAAAGTAGGAAAGAATGTCCAATGGAAAAAGGACAGTCTCTTCAATAAATGGTGCTGGGAAAATTGGACAGCCACATGTCCAAGAATGAACAATGTAGAAGAATGAAACTGGACCATTATCTTACACCATACACAAAGATAAACTCAAAATGGATGAAAGACCTAAATGCTAGACAGAAGTCCATCAAAATCCTAGAGGAGAACACAAGCAGCAACCTCTTTGACCTTGGCTGCAGCAACTTCTTGATAGATATGTCTCCAAAGGCAAGGAAAACAAAAGTAAAAATGAACTATTAGGACTTCATCAAGATCAAAAGCTTCTGAACAGCAAAGGAAACAGTCAACAAAACTAAAAGGCAACCTATGGAATGGGAAATAGAATTGCAAATGACATCAGATAAAGGGCTAATATCCAAGATCTGTAAAAAACTTATCAAACTCAACACCCAAAAACCAAATAATCCAGTCAAGAAATGGGCAGAAGACAAGAACAGACAGTTCTCCAAAGAAAAGATACAAATGGCCAACAGACACATGAAAAAATGCTCCACATCCCTTGGCATCAGGGAAATACAAATCAAAACCACAATGAGATACCAACTCATACCAGTAAGAATGGCTAAAATTAACAAGACAGGAAACAACAAATGTTATTGAGGATGTGGAGAAAGGGGAACCCTCCTACACTGTTGGTGGGAATGCAAGCTGGTACAGCCACTCTGGAAAACAGTATGAGGTTCCTGAAGAAGTTAAAAATAGAGCTACCCTATGATGGAGCAATTACACTACTAGGTATTTACCCCAAAGATACAAATTTATTTATCTGAAGGGACACCTCCACCCCAATGTTCATAGCAGCAATATCCATAATAGCCAAACTGTGGAAAGAGCCATCTCAAGATGTCCATGGACAGATGAATGGATAAAGATGATATTGTGTGTGTACACACACACACACACACACACACACACACACACACACACAAGAGAATATTACTCAGCCATCAGAAAGGATGAATACCTACCATTTACATCGACATGGATGGAACTGGAAAGACAATTATCATGTGGTTTCACTCATATGTCTAATACAAGAAACAGTGCAGAGGATCATAGGGGAAGGGAGGGAAAACTGGGAAGTCTCAGAGAGGGAGAAAAAACATGAGAAATTTTTAACTATAGGAAACAAACTGAGAATTGCTGGAGGGGCGGTGGGTGGGGGGATGGGATAATTGGGTGATGGGCATTTAAGGAGGGCACTTGATGTGATGAGCATAGGGTGTTACATGCAACTGATGAACTGTTGAACACTACATCTGAAACTGATGATGTACTATATGTTGGCTAATTGAATTTAAAATTTTTTTTCAGTAGACTAATGTATAAATAAAGGTTGGTATAGCTATACAATGGAATATTATTCAAGCATAAAAAGTAATAAAATTTTGATGCATGCTGTAACATGGATAAACTTCTAAAGCACCATGCTAAGTTAAAAGAAGCAAGACATAAAAGTTACCTTTTGTATGATTCCATTTATATGAAATATCCATAACAGGTAAATCATAGAGATGGGAAGCACATCGGTTCTTGGCAGGGGCTGGTAGAGAGAACGGGGAGAGATTGCTTAATAAATAAGAAGCTTGCTTCGGTAGCACATATACTAAAACTGGAACGATACAGAGATTAGCATGGTCACTGTGCAAGGATGACACACAAATTCATGAAGCGTTCCATATTTTAAACAAAATAAGGGGCAGTTCTTCTAAGGTGATAAACATGTTTTGGCACTAGATGGGGGTGATATTCACAACATTGAGTGTAGTAAATGCCATTTAAGCTTACACTTCCAAATGGTTAATTTTATGTTATGGGACTTTTGCCTCAATTAAAAAAAATAAGAATTGGGTGCTTGGGTTGTTCAGTCGGTTAAGCATCTGCCTTCAGCTCAGGTCATGAACCCAGGATGCTGGGATCAAGTCCCATGTCGGGCTCCCTACTCAGCAGGGAGTCCTCCCTCTCCCTCTGCCCCTTCCCGTTCCTGCTCCTTCTCACTCTCAAATAAAAAAGAAAGAAAAAAGAAAACAATTTTGCTGGTCTAAAAATTAACTAAATTTTGAAAAAAATACACAAAAATAGATTCAATTATGTGCAACAATTTAGTGTATCACAAACCAGTAGGGAGAGCATTATTTGCTGGGACAATTATTTTTCTTTATTTTAATTATTTTCTTTATTAGTTTCAGAAGTAGAATTTAGTGATTGGTCAGTTGCATATTACACCCAGTGCATGTTACATGAAATGCCCTCCTTAATGCCCATCACCCAATTATCCCTGCCCCGCCAGACTCTCCCTCCAGCAACACCCATGTTTTTATTATTTATTTATTTACTTATTTATTTTTTGTGGTATGAATTTTTTTTATTTTTAATTAGTTTTTTGAGTATAGTTGACATATAATGTTACATTAGTTTCAAGTGTGCAACATATTCAACATTTTTTTATTTTCAATCAAGAAAAATAGATTATTTAACAAAAATATTTAAAAATGAAATTAAAACTAAAGGAGA
Organism: Callorhinus ursinus; assembly: GCF_003265705.2. Taxonomy (NCBI): domain Eukaryota; kingdom Metazoa; phylum Chordata; class Mammalia; order Carnivora; family Otariidae; genus Callorhinus; species Callorhinus ursinus. Next base: position 38,724,738 of record NW_027397073.1, read on the forward strand.
AAATATGATGAATATTCCCCGACCTCATAATAAACAGGCTTTCCTAAATAAATTGTGGAACAACAATGAGACAAATAGTGTGCAGCCATCAGAAATAGTAAACTGTAGTCAAATATACAGGAAACAATGTCATGTAACTAAGGTAGCATGCAATATTTTATGACTCTAATTTTATAAAAATTGAAATATCATTAGAGTGTTATATTCTGTTATATCTAAAAAGAATGAATTAGTATAGATTATTTCATATTATGAGTTTTGGTATGTACAAACTTCCTTTAATTTGTAATACTTCTTTAACAGAAAAAATAATAATTTAATAAAAATAACACTCCCTGCTTTGTTGTTGATACTGTTTTTCTTATAACTTTTATCAGAAGAAAAATACTTCTTTTTAAATACGATGAAAACTTTACCTAGAAAAACTATTTTTAAAAAATTTTTTAAAGATATTTATTATTTGTTTATTTATTTGAGAGAGAGAGAACATGCACAAGTGCATGAGGGATGGGGTGGTGGGGGGAAGAGCAGAGGGAGAGGGAGAAGCAGACTCCCCGCTAAGTGAGCCTGACACAGGGCTGGATCCCAGGACCCTGAGATCAAGACCTGGGCCCAAGGCAGATGCTTAACCCAGGCGCCCCTAGAAAAATTCTTTAGAAAAGAAATAACATTTTAATTTGGACATTTTGCTAAAACCTATTAATTTCAAATCTGAAAGAGCATTTTTGGTCCTTGTATTTTATATGGTACCCTGGAAACTGCTAAACTGAAGTTATAAATAGCTCTCAAATTATTCTCAATAAACCCCCTTTTTCTGATAGCAACTCTAAGGAACACCAATTCATTTTCTTAAAAAAAAAAACACACAAAACTTCTTTAATGTCCCCTCAAATATTTTTAGGTCATTTGTAACAGATTTTAAATTTCTATTAATTTACCATGATATATAAAGCCCATTACGTATTAGAATTTTGCTATATTACTCTCTTAGATAGTAACATTAGCATGTATAGTAAGTTTCACCACAAACATTTAAAATTTAATGTGAGAATCACCTAAAATTTGTTTTACTACCTTTAAACTTTAAGTAAAGCAGTTCTTTATTAATTGATTGCCTCTTTCACTTTATATAGGAGCAGAACTTCATCCACACAAGACCAGAAGGGAGATTGGAGTATTGCTACACCAGTGAAAGAGGTTAAACCAGAAGAGAGAGGTAAAGTTGTACCTCATACTTAAATCAGTGAAATTATATTTAAAAGCTCATTGACTTTTCATTTAACATATTATTAATTTTTACTATAATTATTTTTAAGAGTTTTATAACTCTTCTGAGTGTCTAATGGAGGAAAGAGCCTTCTGTATCATTTGATTAAGCAACAAAATTCAACAAATATTTATTATATGATATACTGTTCTAGGTCCTGAGTGTATAATGATCCCTCTCCATCTCCCAAGAAGCTAACTGTCATTCAGTGCTGTCCAGTAGTACTTTCTGGGATAATAAAAGTGTTCTCTATTTCCACCGTCCAGTAGAGTAGCTACTAGCCATATATAGTAGCTGCTTGAAATGTAGCTAGGAAGACTGAGAATTTAATTTTTCAGTTTAATTTTAACATGTTAAATGTAAATGGTCACATGTGATTCATGGCTACCACACTGGACATGGAGACTCTGCTATATTTATATCTTATATATAATATATATGTATAAATTAAGATTAATATCTTGTCACAATTTATAAAATATATAGTAATTTACATATTGGAATAAAATTTGTGTTAAAATTACTTCAACATATTTGAATGTATTCTTAATATTATATTAAACACCTCTTCCTTCCCTCACCACAAAAATTTGTTAAGCATCTTCCTTTCATGAGAGAGAACTAAGAATTCAGAACTTTGTAGAAGTACTAATATTTTGTTTTCAAAGCTATCTCTTATAGTGAGGCTCTGTTTTTAGTTTCCTTTTCACTGTATCTACACTGAAGAAAAAAAATCTCATTTGTTACTTCTTAATTTTTCACATGACAAATGCTAGGAGAAGATTAATATGTCCGTGGGCATAATAACAGTTAAATTAATTGCAGTTATGTTTATTGTAAACTCATACATTTGATCCCAAAGTATAAGACAGTATCAGGTTGAGGGAGATTTATTGTAATTAAGTGTTTGTGCTAAAAAAAATTGCAGGTGGTTACTTACCTACTCGGTATGAAACAGTAAAATGGAGATGGTATTCTAGAAAAAAATTGAGAGATTAAATACAATGAATTGGAGACATTTCAAGTTATAAACACAGCATTTATTTTAGAATGCTATCATAGAAACAGTACAAAAGATATCTTGGTTTTTTTTTGGTTTTTTTAAAGATTTTATTTATTTATTTATTTGAGAGAGAGAGAATGAGAGAGAGAGAGAGAGAGCATGGGAGGGTCAGAGGGAGAAGCAGACTCCCTGCTGAATAGGGATCCCGATGTGGGACTCGATCCAGGGACTCCAGGATCATGATCTGAGCCGAAGGCAGTCGCTTAACCAACATGATAGACATCTTTGGTAAAACATATTTATATTGCATCAGAAGTGATGTAAGTGGCATTAATTTAATTATACTTTTCAGACTGAGATATTTTTATAGAAACTGAATAGATCATAAGTTGGCTAGAGAACACAGTGTTCACTGTATATGTTGTCATGAAAAAAACCAGACAGTTAAGGATATAAAGTGTCGAAGATGTGGTAGAATATGAAAAAAGAAGACAGTAGACCAAATAAATACAGACCAAATAAAGGGCAGGTACATAAAAGATAGTTTTTATGCATTACAATAGAGAAACCTGTTTCTCAAGAATTCTTCTCAGGCAGCATGCTGAATTTCTTTGATAAGCTTACTAGGTTAGAAGTAGAAACTGTATGACTACTGAGATTGTACTTATAACCAATATGTAATATTATCTTCTAGCAGAAAATTATTGCTTTATTGTCCAAATCAAAACAAAACAAAACAGAGGTCTATTAAGTTGCCTTTTTTTTTTGAACCAGTTTTACTGTTTTTCCTCTAGCCTCAGCTCTTTGAAGCTTTGCCTTTCTTGACACTTTGTGTTCGTTTATGTCTTCTTGTCATGTCACATTTTGGCAAAAGTCACTGTTTACAAGTATAAATCTCACCAGAGTGGAACCCATATCCATCTTCCTTACTGATCTATCTCTGGGGAGAGAGTGTATTGCCCAGAACATAACAGGCTCTGCATGTTTCTAGTATAAATAGATGAATTGAATACCCATGTTAATCATTTTGTTAACATTAAACCATATCTTTTCAGAGCTGTGAACCAGGAATCACAAGTATCTCTCATTACAGGAGTTAATTTGTGTTATAACTAAATAAATGGAATTTGGAAACAATGAATTCCTGGCAGGACTAACTAGGGATGTTATTTTCTGATAAGGAATACAAAGTATTGTTTCTAGGACCCATCTGAGGATTTTCAGTATTTATCTGATGTAATCATTATGATTTGCTTTTGTCATAGAATGAGAGGAAACACAAGCATAATTTAAAAATAAAGCTCTATAACATAGCTTATGAAGAAAACATTTTTAGATAAAATATGCATGAAGATATTGCTTGAGATTATTCTAATTATTTTATAAAATGTTCACTTAAAAATCTGTCTTCAAAGGTTATAATTAATGTTATGATTTTATTATAATAAAACTGTCCTTAAAAGGCTAATTAATTTTTCTAAAATTCTCTCGTTAAACATATAAATATTAAAAAGAATAATACAACTAGTACCTGTGTTCCCACCACCTCCTTTATAGACTGATTTATTAACAAATGTGAATACATATTTCTGTTTTAAGATGAAAAGTGTCCAGAATTAAAGCAGGAAATGGGAACATTGCTATCAGAGGCCATTCATCTCATTAAAAGTCTAGAAACTGACCGTGCAGAAGCTGAAGAAGCTTTAAAACAACAAAAATCAAGAAAGAAGAAGATTCACATGAAAATTGATTCTTGGTCAGTCTGGAGACTTCAAGAAATCCCATTAGCTGTGCAGAAAGGTAATAATAAGAATTTTTTCATATTGCCATTTACTTATTCAAGAGGCATAAATAATCAATTGAAGATCTGAAAAAGAGTCAGCTCTGACCATATTGTTTTGCATCCAAACCAGTGAACTTTTTGATAGATGCTATTAATGATAATGCTGATATCATTTATATAGCTGGGACTGCACTGAGCAAAACTGGACCTTCTGTAGTTTGGTGTTTGTTGGTAATTCTACAGTATTTATGGTAACATGGGACATTTAAATTTTTGGCACATATTTCCTATGATGACTACATTATTTGAGTACTTGAAATTTAGAAATTTAAGTGATTCCCAATTGGTGTCATTGGCTAAATCTTTAAATCTAGGAAAATAAGACTTTAAAAGTGATATTTTAGCAGCATGCGTCTACTTTTGAGAATTCAGTAGTAGATTTTATTGAGAACTTCTAGCAGGCAATAAAACTGGAGATGTTTCCAAGAGTCATGTAGGTAACGTTTCAAAAGGAAACACTGTTTTTTTGTTTTAGACTATAGAATAAGGGACCTATGGTAAAGTATTAAACAGTCTAAGGGCATTGGATTTTTTATTCTCCAAATACTGCCTGTTGAGCATGCCTACTACATGATTCTGCTGAGGCTGGACTTTGTTTATAAGTAAATTTTAATTCAGTTAAAAATTTTAATTCAGGATTCACATGCTTTATAAGTGGGTTATATTAGGGAGCTGATAAGCCCATCGTTTAAACTAAGACACTTTTGAGAGGAAAAGAGAGGCTATTAATTATTACCCTGAGACATTAAATTGTCAAACTGAGTACTTACAAACACCTTTGTTATATGTCTTTTAAAACTATAGTTTTCAAGTAGGGTGTGCACATTTTAGAGAGTTGCAAGAAAAGATTAGAACTTTTATTTATATTTTAAACTTTATTCTTTTTATTTTCTTTCTTGATTTGGGTTTTAGTTTTGCTTTTATTGTACCTGACAAAAAACAGCTACCCAGTGGTTCCTCGATTATGTTATTTTAATAAAATAAATTAAATGTAGTTTCAGTGACTGTTACTCCTTTTAAAGTAAAACTGAACTCACAGATTTAAGTCACCATTTGTTCACTGCCTTCTGGAGCAGAACTCAAAAAGCAGGAAATCACCCAGAGCCTGGACTGGATGAATTTAATTCAGTCTTTGTCTATGCTCTTTGTTGCCCTTTACTAAAGAGTTAATTCTAAAAATTATGCAAAAAGTGCTCTAAACTCAGGTAAGAGTAGGCCCTTTTCTACACACACTTTAAAGTATGCATTTTACAAAACATTTGGTTTCTATAGCTGTTTATAAAAATAATTCAGGCTTGGAGTGAGTTCTGATTCACAAGGTTTTTGAATAGAATTTATGATGTGCATACTGTACTAATACAATAGCATAGGTATGTAATTTATAAATGTATATGTGTGTGTGTGTGTGTGTGTTTTAGAGGCAACCAAAGGTACGATAGGGTCAGAATAGGCATCCTGGGAAATTCTGGAGCCCAATAGATAAGTAATTTCTGAATCTAAAGTATTTCATATGTCTCTTTAATCAAATCAAGGTTTCTTTCTGGAGTTCTTGTTTTAAAATCAGATTTTCTTTTGTTATTATTGTATGTCTAGAACATGAGGCCTATTTGAGAGATATTGTAGAATTACGATGGCATCTTGAAGATAAAGCTTATCAACTAAAACATTTTGAGGAACAAAAGGCAAAATTAGAAGAAGCTAATGCAAAGCTTCAAGCAGACATAGACTACATGAATAAACTTGGTCCTTTAATTAACTCAAAACAGAACCAAGAACTTGAAGCTCTGAAAGAATTTTATACAAAAAAATTTGAGGTAAATGAATAAATGAATAGATATGCATTTTATAGATTGTTACTTAGTTATAAAAATATTTCAGCTATTAGAAATTAACATCTTTAAATGTTTCATTTTCACTAAAAATTGACCTGCTATTTATTTCCCAAAGGAACTATTAAACTACACATAATACTGTCAATTGATATTCATTTAAACTGTGTTATCTTCCCTTTTATACTTAGGAGTATAAATAATATTTAGTCTACCTACTAATACAATTTTGGAGATTTAAAAAAACATGATAATTTTGGAAGTTGTAAGTCAAGCTGGGAGAGGATGCAAGCAGAATATATCAGTCATTTTCATTGTTGATGATAATAAACTGTAAAATCTTTTCAATGATTAACATTTAACTCTCCTATTGTGGGATTGTATTATAGAAAAATAAATTATTTATACCTGCCACTAAATGAGCAAATTTAATTCATATTTATTTTTTATTATTTCAAAGTAAATAGAGTTGTTAAATGTGTCCTGTATTCTCAACAGTACCATTTTCCCCCATCACTCTCCAAAGACAACCTTATCAGGAAAATCTGTTTCTAGGTGAAATTTGTATATTTTTATACATATGTGTGTGTGTGTGTGTGTGTGTGTGTGTGTGTGTGTGTGTGTGTGTATTTAACCACAGTGCATGGTTTCATTATTCTTCAAATAGTATCAAACATTGTATAAGTTCCTGCAGGTTGTTTTTTAATCTGACATTGTTTTAGAGGTCAAGCTACTATTCATTCGTTTTACTTGCTGTTTTGGATTTGACACCAAAAGCAAAGCTGACAAAAGCAAAAATAAACAAGTGGGGATACATCAACCTAAAAGCTTCTACATGACAAGAGGAACCATCAACAAAATGAAAAGACAATCTACTGAATGGGAGAAAATATTTGCAAATCATATATCTGATAAGGGGTTAATATCCGAAATAAAGAACTTCATACCACTCAACACCAAAATAAGACAATGATTTAAAAATGGGTGGAAGATCTGAATAGCTATTTTTCCAAAGAAGACATACAGATAACCAACAAGTACATGAAAAGATTCTCAACATCACTATTCATCAGGGAAATGCAAATCAAAACCACAGTGAGAGATCATCTCATACTTGTCAGAATGGCTATTATCAAAAAGACAAGAAGTAACAAGTGTTGGCAAAGATGTGGAAAAAAGGGAACCTTTGCATACTGTTGCTGGGAATGTAAATTGGTGCAACCACTGTGGAAAACAGTATGGAGGTTTCTCAGAAATTAAAAATGGAACTGTCATATGACTCAGCAATTCCACTTCTGGGTATTTATTAGGAGAAAAAATACAAATTGAAAAGCTGTGTGCACCCCCATGTTCATTGATGCATTATTTACCATAGCCAAGATATTGAAACAACCTAAGTGTCCATCAATGGATGAATGGATAAAGAAGATGTGGTGTGTGTGTGTGTGTGTGTGTGTGTGTGTGTGTGTGTGTGTGTGTGTAATGGAATATTACTCAGCCTAAAAAAAGAATGAAATCTTTCCATTTGCAACAACAGGGGTGTACCTTGAGGGCATTATGTTAAGTGAAGTAAGTCAGACAGAGGAAGACAAATACCATATGATCTCACTTATATGTAGAATCAAAAGAAAAACAAAACAAAACAAAAAAACAATTTCATGGATACAGAGAACAGATTGGTGATTGCCCGATGCAGGGGTTAGAAGATGAATGAAAAGGGAGTCAAAAAGTACAAACTTCTAGTTATAAAATATATAAGTCATGGGGATTTAATGTACAGTGTGGTGACCATAGTTAATACTATTGTATTACATACTTGAAAGTTGCTAAGAAAGTACATCTTAAAAGTTCTCATCACAAGAAAAAAATTCTAGCTATGTATGGCAATGGATGTTAACTAGACTTACTGTGGTGATCATTTCACAGTATACTGAAATATTGAATCATTATGTTTTATACCTGAAACTATTGTATATTAATTGTAGCTCATTAAAAAAAATTTTAAACTTTTATGCATCAAAGGACACTATCAATATCCGATGAAAGGTTAATATCCAAAATATGTCAAGAACTTACATAACACCAAAAAAGTAATAACAATTAAAAGATGGACAGAGGACCTGAAAGACATCTTTCCAAAGAAGACACACAGATGGCCAACAGATACATGAAAAAATGCTTAACATCTAATCAGGGAAGTATAAATCAAAACCATACTGAGATCACCTTACACCTTTCAGAATAGCTAGAATCAAAGAGACAAAAAGTAGCAAGTGTTGGCAAGGATATGGAAAAAAAGGATATACACTGTTGTGGGAATGTCAATTGGTGCAGCCACAGTGGAAAACAGTGTGGAGGTTCCTCAAAAAATTAAAAATAGAAATACCTTATGATCTAGTAATTCCACTACTGGGGATTTACCCAAATAAAACAAAAACACTAATTCAAAAGATATATGTACCCCTTTCTTACTGTAGCATTATTTACAACAACCAAGATATGGAAACAACCTCCATGTCCATCGATAGATGAATGGATAAAGAAGATGTGTACATATATACAATAGAATATTACTTAGCCATAAAATACGACAAAATCTTGCCATTTGTGCCAACATGGATGGACCTCTAGAGGATATAATGCTAAGTGAAAAAATCAATCAGAGAAAGACAAATATTGTATGATTTCATTGTGTGGAATCTGAAAGCAAACAAAAACTAGAAATAGACCTATAAATACAGAGAACAAAGTGACGGCTGCCAGAGGGGAGGTAGTGGAAGGATAGGCAAATGGATAAAGAGGAACAGGAGGCACAGGCTTCCAGTTATGGAATAAATAAGTCAGTGGGATAAGAGGTACAGCATAGTAGGGGCGCCTGGATGGCCCAGTCAGTTAAGTGTCTGACTCTTGGTTTTGGCTCAGGTGGTGATCTCAGGGTCGTGAGATTGAGCCCTGTGTCAATCTCCATGCTCAGTGCAGAGTCTGCTCGAGATTCTCCCTTCCTCCCTCTGCCCATCCCATGCTTTCTCTCTCTCTCTTTCTCAGATAAATAAATAAATCCTTAAGGGAAAAAAAAGGTACAGCATAGGAAATATAGTCAATGATACTGTAATAGCGTTGTATGGTGACAAATGGTAGCTACACTTGTGGTGAGCACAGCATAATGTATGGATTTGTTGAATCACTATGTTGTACTCCTGAAACTAACATTGTGTGTCAACTGTATGTCAATGAAAAAAAGTAAAAAAGAAGTATACTATCAGAAAAGTAAAAAAATATATATATCTATAGAATGAGAGAAAATATTGCAAATTACACTTGAGAAGGGTATAGTACCTAGAATATATAAAGAACTTTCAAATTCCACAACCCAAGACAAACAACCAAATTAAAAATGGGCAAAGGACTTGAATAGATATATCTCCAAAGACATACAAATGGGCAGCAAACATTTGAAAAGATAGATGCTCAACATCATTAGTCATTAGGGAAATGCAAACCAAAACCACAATGACATACCACTCATAGCCATTAGGATGGGAATAAATATAACACAGAAAATAACAAGTTTTAGTGTCTATGTGGAAAAATTGGAACTGTGGTACTTTGCTGGTAGAAATGTAAAATGGTTGCAGATGCTGTGGAAGAGACTCTGGCATTTCCTCAAAAAGTTTAACACAAAATACCATATGCTCTAGCAATTATACTCTGAGGTATATACTCCAAAGAATTGAAAACTGATAATCAAAAAAACAAAAGGAAAAGTTGTACATAAATGTTCATAGCAGCGGTGTTTGTATTAGCCCAAGGTGGAAACAACCCCATGTCCATCACCTGATTAATGACTAAATAAAATGTGATGTATCTATACCATTGAAAGAAATTTTTAAAAAAATGAAGTACTGTTATATGTCACAACACAAATCAACTTTGAGGCATTATGCTAAATAAAGAAGCCAAACACACAACATCACATCCTGTATGGTTTCATTTATGTGAAATATCCAGGATAGATAAATCCATAAAACAAAACAGATTAGTGATTGCTAGGGGCCAGGTGATGTGTAATGTGGTGTTTTATTTATAGTCCCTTTATCATATAACTTTATTTTATTTTATTCTGCTGTCTTGACTCAGTTTCGGGGTCCTGGCTAGAGATCTGCTAAAATAACTAATTGCTTAAAGGACTCAAGGCCTTTAGTCAGTGTGCTTGAGCCCTACTACATAACTTGCAAATTGCAGATACTTGCAAATCAAGTTCCAGGGCTCTATGTTGCCTCCAAATTCTGCAAGCAGCCCAGCCTCATAACACCACAGAGCCACAAGAGTATTATGCACATCAATTGGAGTGAGTATCAATGGAGGAAGTATATACCAGTGCCACACGGACCCAACTCAAGAGCTTGTCTTGGAGATGAATTTGTCTCATATGACGTAACCTGGTTCCCGACATGGAGACCACCACCCCAGCAATGCCTACAGGTTACCTCTTCTAAAGGTGCTGACAAATTGGACATGGGATACTTGATATTAGGAATTCTGTTATGTTTCCTGACCTCTTGTTTGCTTAGCTCATCATTCTGGTGTACTCCTTGCTCTCTACTAAAATGTATACCCCTACATTCCTGTGCCTAAAGGATAATCTTGTAGAGGCTATTACTACCTGTGCTATTCGAAAAATTAGTGAACATTATTGCTTTTTTCAGGAAGCAATTGCTTTTTTTCAGTCCACCAATTGACCCACTGGGGAGGGGACTGTTCACTTCCTACTGCCTTCTATTCCCCTCCCTCTAACTTTCCAGCAGGACATCCAGACTACAACTATTTCTTCTCCATAGGTTGACAGAGAAGGGAGAAATGGAGAGGGAAGGGAGAATGTTTATGATATTTGATAATTAATAAAAACAATAAAAATGGAGTATTTTGGACCCTTTCATTAAGGTAATAATGGTTATTCCTGAGAGGGTTATAGTTGGTTTCATTTACTTTTTCATCTGTGTTTTCTGATTTTTCTACCATAAAGTATTATTTCAACAATAAAAACAATAAAAAGTAGCAATTCTTTTGTAGGTTAAAAAATAATTATTTTGCTCATGTCACCTGTAATATTGAACTTATTTTCTTCAATAACTTCTATACATCCCTAGTATTAATGCTTTTCAGACTAGTGGAAACCTAAAACTTTACTGTGCTAAACAGATTAGTATGGGAAGAAAATCAATGTAAAGAACTTTTCTTTAGATTAAAACTACTCTAAGTCCTTTCTCTGATTTTTCTCTTGCCTGATTCTTTTAATTACCCATTAAGTGCGTGTATTAATAAAAATATTTTTCATTTCTAGGTAATGGAGTTATGCAAACAAATTCATGAAGAACTTGAAGAAGCTATAGAAGATGTTGAAAATGCCAAATTGAATGCTAAACAAATTAGACAAGACATGGAGCAAGACATTCATAGTGATGAAACAAGCATAGAAGCCTACAAGTAAGAATTTTTCACTAATGCTGCTTATAGCATTTAGAACAAAAATATTGATTAAAATGTAACTTATATTCCTGTATAAAGAATTCAGATAATGAGAAAGGAAAGAATCTAAATCACCCATATTTATCTTATCACCAACTTTATATATAAATTAAAATATATGTCTTTTACATATGTAATATACATATGTATAGATTCTTAAGGTACTATTTTTCTGTCATTTTATTTTATTTATAGGTTTTTTTAAATTTTAATTCCATTGTTGTCAACATACAGTGTTATATTATTTTCAGGTGTACAGTATAGTGATTTAACAATTCTGTACATTACTTAGTGCTCATCATGATAAACGTACTCTTTAATCCCCATCACCTATTTCACCCATTCCCCCTCCCATATTCCCTCTGGTAACCATTAGTTTGTTCTCTGTAGTTAAGAGTCTGTGTCTTGATTTTTCTCTTTTTTTCCCCTTTGCTCACTTGTTTTATTTCTTAAATTCCACATATTAGTGAAATCATATGTTATTTGTCTTTCTCTGACTGACTTATTTTGCTTAGCCCGATACGCTCTAGCTCCAGCCATGTTGTTGCAAATGGCAAGATTTCATTCCCTTTTATGCCTGAATAATATTCCCTTGTATATATATACCACATCTTCCTCATCCATTGGTATATCAATGGACAATTGGGCTGCTTCCATAATTTGGCTATTGCGAATATTGTTGTAATAAACATAGGGGCGCATGTATCCCTTTGAATTAGTGTTTTTGTATTTTGGGGGTAAATAACCCAGTAGTACAATTACTGGATCATAGGATAGTTCTATTTTTAACTTATTGAGGAATTTTCCACTATTTTCCACAGTGGCTTCACCAGTTTGCTTTCCCACCAACAGTGCACGAAGGATCCTTTTTCTCCATATCCTCGCCAACACCTGTTGTTTCTTGTGTTTTTTATTTTAGCCATTCTGACAGGTGTGAGGTGATATCTCATCGTAGTTTTGATTTTAATTTCCCTGATGATGAGGCATGTTGAGCATATTTTCATGTGTCTGTTGGCCATCTGTATGTCTTCTTTGGAAAAATGTCTGTTCATGTCTTCTGCCCATTTTTTAATTGGATTATTTGTTTTTTGGGTATTGAGTTCTGTCAGTTCTTCATGTATTTTCATATTAACCCTTTATCAGATATGTCATTTGCAAACATCTCCCATTCAATAGGTTGCCTTTTAGTTTTTTTGATTGTTTCCTTTACTGTACAGAAGCTTTTCATTTTGATGTAGTCCCAATATTTTGTTTTTCTTTCCTTTACCTCAGGAGACCTATCTAGACAAATGTTGCTATGGCCAGTGTCAGAGAAATTACTGCCTGGGATCTCTTCTAGGACTTCTATGGTTTCAGATCTTACATTTAGGTCTTTAATCCATTTTGAATTTATTATTGTGTATGGTGTAAGAAAGTGGTCCAGTTTCATTCTTTTGCATGTAGCTGTCCAGTTTTCCTACCAGCATTTGTTGAAGAGACTTTTTTTTCCCATTGTATATTCATTCCTCCTTTGTCAAAGAATAAATGATCATATAATTGCAGGTTTTTTTCTGGGTTTTCTACTTTGTTCCATTGATTTATGTGTCTGTTTTTGTGCCAGTACCATACTGTTTTGATTGCTACAGCTTTGTAGTATAGCTTGAAGTCCAGAATTGTGATGTCTCCAGCTTTGCTTTTCCCTTTCAAGATTGCTTTAGCTTTTTGGATTCTTTTGTTCCCTACAAATTTTAGAATTGCTTGTTCTAGTTCTGTGAAAAATGCTGTTGGTATTTTGATAGGGATTGCATTTAATGTGTAGATTGCTTTGGGTAGTATAGACTTTCTAACAATATTTGATTTTCCAATCCATGAGCATGGAATGTCTGTCCATTTCTTTATGTCATCTTCAATTTCTTTCATCAGTGTCTTATACTTTTCAAAGTACAGATATTTCACTTCTATGGTTAAGTTTATTCTTAATTATCTTACTATTTTTGGTGCAGTTATAGATGGGATCATTTTCTTAATTTCTCCTTTTTCTGCTTCATTATTAGTGTATAGAAATGTATGTTAACTAACTAGAGTTTAAATAAAAACTTAAAACAAGAAAAAAAAGAAATGCAACAGATTTCTGTACATTGATTTTTGTATACTGTGACTTTACTGAATTCATTTATCAGAACGAGTAGTTTTTTGATGAAGTCTTCATGGTTTTCTATATATTGTATCATGTTATCTGCAAATAGTGAAAGTTTTACTTCTTCCTTAAAAATTTGGATGCCTTTTATTTCTTTTTGTTGTCTGATTGCTATAGCTTGGACTTCCAGTACTGTGTTGAATGAAAGTGATGAGAGTGGACATCCTTGTCTTGTTCCTGACCATATGTGAAAAGATCTGTTTTTCCCTAATAAGTATGATGTTTGCTGTGGGTTTTTCACATAAGGCCTTTATTATGTTAGGGTATGTTCCCTCTAAACCTGCTTTGTTGAGGGTTTTTATAATGCATGATGTTGTACTTTGTCAAATGCTTTTTCTGCTTCTATTGAAATGGTTTTATCCTTTCTCTTATTGATGTGATGTATCATGTTGATTAATTTTTTAAAATTGGACCACCCTTGCATCCTGAGAATAAATACCACTCAATTGTGGTAAATTTTACTGTATTGCTGGATTTGGTTTGCTAGTATTTTATTGACAACTTTTGCATCTATGTTTATCAGCGATATTGGCCTGTAATTCTATTTGGGTTTTTTTTGAGGGGGTGGGTTTGACTGATTTTTTATGGATACACTTTTTTGGATACACTTATTTTTTTTTTTTTTTGGTGCCTTTATTTGGTATTGGTATTATGGTAATGCTGGCCTCATAGAATGAATTTGGAAGTTTATCTTCCTCTTCTATTTTTTGCAATAGTTTGAGAAGAAATGTTTGGTAGAATACACCTCTGAAGCTGTTTGGTCCTGGACTTGTGTTTGTTGGGAGTTTTTTGTTTACTGATCCAATTTCATTGCTGGTAATCAGTCTGTTCAAATTTTTTATTTCTTCCTGATTCAGTTATGGTAGGTTATGTTTCTAGGAATTTATCCATTTCTTCTAGGTTGTCCAATTTTTGGCATACAATTTTTCATAATATTTTCATTTAATTGTATTTCTGTGGTGTTGGTTGTTATTTCACCTCTTTAATTTGTGATTTTGTTTATTTGAGTCCTCCTTTTTTCTCTTTTTTTTTTTTTGATGAGTCTGCCTGGAGTTTTATAAATTTTGTTGATCTTTTCAAAAACCAGCTTCTGGTTTCATTGGTCTATTCTACTGTTTTATTAGTTTCTCTGTCATTTATTTCTGCTTTAGTCTTTCTTCTTTCCTTCCTTCTCTTGGTTTTAAGTTTTGTTTGTTATTCTTTTTCTACCTCCTTTAAGTGTAAGGTTAGGTTTGATTCTTTTTTTTCTTGCTTCTTGACATATTGCTATAAACATCCCTCTTCAAACCATCTTTGCTGCATCCCAAATATTTGAATCCTTTTGTTTTTATTTTTATTTGTTTCCATGTAATTATTTATTTCTTTTTTGATTTCTTGTTTGACCCATTCATTGTTCAGTAGCATATTATTTAACCTCCATGTATTTGTGGTCTTTCCAGATTTTTCTTGTGGTTGATTTCTAGTTTCATAGCATTGTGGTCAGAAAAGATATATAGCATCACTTAAATGTTTTTTAATTTGTTGAGACTTGTTTTATAGCCTAATATGTGATCTATTTTGGAAAATATTTGTGTGCACTTGACTTGAAAAGAATGTGTATTTTGCTGTTTTAGGATGGAATGTTAAGTCCGTCTAATCCAGTATGTCATTCAAAGCCACTGTTTCCTTGTTGATTTTCTGTTTTGGTGATCTGTCTGCTGATGTAAGTGGAGTATTAAAGTCCCCTACTATTGTTGTATTATTATCAATTGATTCCTTTAAGTTTTTTATTAACTTCTTTATGTATTTGGGTACTTCCACATTGAGTACATAAATATTTACAATTGTTATATCTTCTTGGATTGTCCCCTTTATTATTACATAGTGCCCTTCTTTGTCTCTTATTACAGTCTTTGCTTAAAAGTCTATTTTGTCTGTTACATGTATTGCTACCCCAGCGTTCTTTTGACATCCATTTGCATGATAAATGTTTCTCCATCCCCTCACTTTTAATCTGCGTGTGTCTTTAGCTCCAAAATGAGTCTCTTGTAGACAGCATATAGATGGCTCTTATTTTTTTATCTTCTCTGTCACCATGTCTTTTTTTTTTTTTTTTGGAGTGTTTAGTCCATTTGTATTCAAAGTAATTATTGATAGATATGTATATGTTGCCATTTTGTTACTTGTTTTGTGGTTGTTTTTGTGGTTTTTCCCTGATCCTTCCTTCTCTTGCTCTCTTTCATAGGTTTTACTGGTTTTTGATTTTTGGGTACCATTAGGTTTTTATATAGCATCTTCTCCATATAGCAGTGTATATTAAGTTGATGATTGCTTAAGTGGAACCCATTCTTTACTCCTCTCTCCCCAAGTTTTAGGTATATGGTGTCATATTTTATGTCTTTTTATTTTGTAAATCCCTTGACTGATTTTTGTAGATACACTTATTTTTACTGCTTTTGTGTTTTCTATTTCATACTTTCATTTATGGTCTTTCCACTCAGAGAGTCCTCCTTAATATTTCTTGTAGGGTTAGTTGATTGGTCATGACTCCTTTAGTTTTCATTGGTCTGAGAAACTCTTTGTCTCTCCTATTATTCTGAATTATAGCCTTCCTGGATAGAGTATTCTTGGCTGCAGATTTTTCCCTCTCACCACTTTGAATATATAATTTTACTCCTTCTGGCCTGCAAAGTTTTCTGCTGAAACATTTGCTGATAGCCTTATAGGATTTCCCTTGTATGTAACTGTATTCTTTTTTCTTGCTGCTTTTAAAATTCTTTCTTTATCACTACTTTTTGCCTTTTTAATTACTATGTGTCTTGGTGTAAACCTCTCTGGGTTGGTTTTGTTGGGGGATCTCTGTGCCTTCTGGATATGGATATCTATTTCCTTCCACAGAGTAGGGAAGTTTTCAGCTATTCTTTCTTCAAATAAATTTGCTGCCCCCTTTTCTCTCTCTTCTTCTTCTGGGATCTCTATAATGCAAATGTTAGTACGTTTGATGGAGTCACTGAGTTCCCTAAGTCTATTCTTAATTTGTATAATTCTTTTTTCTCTCACTTGCTCAGCTTGATTGTTTTCCTTTACTCTGTCTTCCAGGTCATTAATTTGTTCATCTGCTTCCTCTGCCTACTATTTATTCTGTTAAGTGTATTTTTTAATTTCAATTATTGTATTCTTCATCTCTGATTGGTTCTTTTTTATGTCTTTGTTAAGGGCCTCACTGATGTTCTCCACTCTTTTCTCAAGTCCAGTGCGTATCTTTATAATCATTACCTAACTTCTCTGCTAGCCATATTACTTGTATGGTTTCACTTAGGTCTCTTGCTGTGGTTTTGTCCTATTCTTTCATTTGGAACATATTTCTCTGTCTCCTCTTTTTGTCTTAACTCTCCATGTCTGTTTCTGTATTTAGGAAAGTAAGCTTTGTCTCCTGCTCTTGAAGGTAATGGCCTTATGAGGACAAGGTCCTGCAGTGCTCTTCAGGGCAGTGTTCCCCAGGACCTGGCACTTCAGGAGTGTATCTTATGTGTGTTGCCTATTCTCTTCTATTGTGTTCTGGCCTCTTTTTCCTTCAGTCCAGTCAGTTGCAGAAGCTCTCTTTGCTTGTTGTGGGCAGTATTTGGTCCCAGCTAGATGGGGCGCATTTTAACAAGGTTCATGCTGGTCTGCTTGCAAAACGAGACCTGCCAACCCTGCTGCTAGATCTAGGCCCCGCAAAATTCACAGGTAGGTGACGTGGTTTTGGCAGAGTTTGCACTAGTATTCTGGGGGTGGGGCCCCACAGTGCAGGGACATGGCAAGCATGACTAGAAAGGACAGATCCACTGTAGTTAGAGGGGCCAGGGCTTTGTATAGGTAAGTTAGGCAGAGATCATTGTTACTGTGCTGATACCTGTAGGTGGCCATGCGTTTATGTTGGGGGGCAGGGTAGGGAAATGACACCTGTCAGCTCTTTGTTTCTAGAGAGGTTTCCCTGTTATTCCTGCTTCTGTGATACATGCTGTGAGATAAGTAAATAACTCACCTTCCTGTATGCCCCAGACATTTTTCAAACTGCTGCTTCCATGCTGTATCCTTGGTGGCTGTTTATCCTGCTGTCTTTTTAAGGGCAGGGACTCAGCTTCCTATTGCTCTAGCCTCTCACATAGCCTCTCACACTGATGAGTTTAAAAATTCCAGGCTTAGGGGCGCCTGGGTGGTTCAGTTGGTTAAGCATCTGCCTTTGGCTCAGATTATGATCCTGGAGTCCCGGGATAGAGCCCCACATAGACTCCTTGCTCAGCTCCCTCTGCCCTTCACCCTGCTCTGCTCTCTCACCCTGCTTGTGCTCTCTGGTTCTCACTTTTGCTCTCTCAAATAAATAAGTAAAATCTTTAAAAAAAAATTTAAAAATAAATTAAAAATAAAATAAAATAAAATTCCAGACTTAAATCCCACTGGTTTTAAGAATTCACAAGATTCAGCCCCTTTTGGTTTCAAAGCCAAAGTTATGGGGATTCATCTTCCCCTTGCAGTCTCCCCAGTGTGATAGTCTATTTCTTGCCCTTTTCCATGCAACTGGCTCCCTCCCTACCTCGGATGGCCATGGTCTGTTTGGCTCCAAATCCCTGTCTCAGCCCTTCCTACCTTCCTGGATGTGGCTTTTTCTCTACCTTTAGTTGTGGAGTTTGTTCTGCCAGTCTTCAAGTCATTTTGTGGGTTATTTACACTATTGTGAGTGTTATCTAGTTGTATCCATGGGAGGAGGCAAGCTTAGCATCCTCCTACCCTGCCATCTTCTCAGCCTCTCTGTGTCATTTTAGTTCTTCATACATATTGTCAGATTGCCTATAGATGTGTATGACAAGTATATATCACTGCTATCTATGTATGTGCAAAAGAGACTATTTAAAAAAAAAACTCCAGCATGGGATATTATTAAAAACAAATTATGTAGCCATCTATTAATTATAAATAGCATCCAAGTATTTCAACTTGCATTTGTTTTTGATTTCTAATAAAATGGAGTATTTTAAAATTAATATAGAGACTTTATTTTGCATTTTAATAATTGGAGTGTTTTTTATTACATTTCTGATGTATTTGTGTTTTAGGATATTCTTCTAATTCCTCTTGTTCACTGTAAATTCTTTATGGACTAGTGTATCATAATAAAGTATTTGTTCAAATTAATTAATGATTTAGATAGAAAAAATCATATTGTGGAGCTGGAATCAAGTAAATATAAACAAAATGAAGAACACAAAATTCATACATAGTTCTATGATCTAGATAATATCCATTATGTTTGTATTTCCTCACATACAATGCATATTTTAAATATTGTTTATTATTTAATAAATATCACTTTTGTAGCTCACGTGATTTGTTATATGTCATTAAGTTACATGTATTTTCTAATTTTCATTTTGATATCTTCTTTGATCCATGGGTTATTAAAAAATACATTTAAAAAAATTTTCATGATGGATTTCTAATTTTATAGTTGCCTTTTTATTACTACTTTCTAGCTGAATTTGTGTTTTGGTCAGGGAACATATAGTTTCAACCCACTGAAAATTATTGAGTCTTCATTTTTGGCTCAGTGACGGGTTGTTTTTTATTTTTTTATTTTTTTGATAAATATTCTTTATGTACTTATTGAATGTACTGTTGATTACTGTTTCATTAGGTCAAGTTTACTAATCATAAAGGTTAATCTTTGTATATCCTTGCTATTTCAAGTGTGGTCTGTGGACCATAAGCTTTACCTGGGTGCTTCTTCAAAATGCAGAATCTCAGGCACAATTAGACCTATTGAATGAGAATCTGCATTTTTAAAAGATCCCAAGGTGATGCTTGAGAAACCCTGTTCCTTATCATTACTGATTTTTAATACTTTTTCTATTATTTGAGAAAAGTGTGGTAAAATCACCTACTATAATTGATATGTCTCTCTACATCTTTTTATTTTTTTTAATGCCATCGGTTTTTGCTTTATATTTTGAAGTTCTCTCAGGTTCTTACAAGTTTAAAGTTGTTATATCTTTCTGGGAGATGGTTAACCTTATTCATCATTGTGAATTGATTCTTGGAATACTTTTTTCCTTAAACTCAATTAACATAGTAATATAGCTTCATTAGCTTTGTTTTTTGATGTTTATCTTGGAGATATTTTCAGTTTTGAAATTTCAATATTTTTGAGCCCTTTATACACATCTCTTGTAAACATTATGTAGCTAGATTTTTTTTTTTTTAAGATTTTATTTATTTATTTGACAGAGAGAGCGAGCAGAGGAACACAAGCAGGGGGAGTGGGAGAGGGAAAAGCAGGCTTCCCGCGGATCAGGGAGCCTGATGTGGGGCTTGATCCCAGGACCCTGGGATCATGACCTGAGCCGAAGGCAGATTAACTACTGAGCCACCCAAGTGCCCCAAGATAGATTTTTTTTAATCAGTTGAAAACATTTTTAAAGGTAGACCATTAAATGTATTCACAAATCACTAATACATTTGGATTTAAACCACCATGTATTTGCCCCCATATGTTTTATTTTCTTATTCTTTTTTTTGCTTTCTTTCACATTAGTTTTCTTTTTCCTTTTCTAGTGGCAGTTATAATTTTGTTCTTATTCTTTTTGTAGGAAATCCTAATAACTACCACATGCAAATTTAGATGATCAGACTCCAAAGACACTGTTAACATGCTAGACAAGAAAAGGACTTATGAAAATTTTTTACTGTAGTTATCACATTGCCACTGAATCAAATATTTATTGTTGTTATGGACCATTTCATTTTTATAACCCATGAGAATATTGTTAATTGTTTTATTTATTTGTTTATGTATTTTTAGAGATTTTATTTATTTGAGAGAGAGGGAGAGTATGAGCCAGGCAGGGAGGAGCAGAGGGAGAGGGAGAAGCAGACTCCCCACTGAGCAGGGAGCACAACGGGGGCTCGATCCCAGGGCCCTGGGATTGTGACCTGAGCTGAAGGCAGAAGCTTAACCAACTTTACCACCCAGGCATCCCCTGAAGGATATTTTCTATTTTCATAGATACCTTTTTAGAGTTTTAATTGACCTTTAATATGTTAAATATATCATTCTATAATCTAATTTTCAGTTTTTGCTGTTAAGAAATATATTGGCCTTTTGACTGATTGCTATGCAACTATTCTATACTTTGCTTTTAAGATCATCTCTTGATTTTGAAAGTCTGTTTATTTTATTAAGGTACTTCGGGTGTGAATCAATTTTTATTTATTCTGTTGGGATTTGTTAGTCTTTTAGTATTATTGAATCTGTGCATTATAATTATCATTATCCCTGGGCATTTTCAGTCATAATCGTTTCAAACAATGCCTTGGTCCCATTTTCTATTTATTCCAGGACTCAAACACATATCAGTTTTTCTTATTGTATCTTCCATGCCTCTTGATCATTTTCTCATATTTTCTACATTTTCAAACCTCCTGAAGATTTTCTTCTGGCATATTATCCATATAGTTCTATTGTATTCTGGGTCTACTGTGAAAGCCATAGGTATCACCTCACAAACCTCCAACTATGAAAACTGTAAATTACCAAAGAGCTCTCTGGTTGGTTAGCAGTTTCTGACATGACTTTCAGTGACCTCTGCCTTTTGATATCAAAAGCAGGTATCACTCTCCTAAAATCACCTCCCCTTGCATGTGGGCTAGATCCAGAGAGTTCCTTCTAATAAATAAAGTAAAAGTGATGGAATATCATCTTTATGATTAGGTTGTAAGAACTGTGACTTTTGTCTTGCTAGCACTTTCTTGTTCTATTGCTTATTTGCTCTGATGAATTTTGGTGCAATGTTTTGAGATGCTCTATAGAGAAGCCCACATGGCAAGGATACAATGTGGGCCAACAACCCTTGAAAATCAACCTGCTAACAACCAGGAGTGTGATAACAAGGAGTGTTTTACTTATTTTGGTCTGCTTGATCTATCATTTTCTAACAGAAATATTTTAAAATCTTATGCTAGTCAGTTTATTTTTATAATGCTGTCAGCATTTTCTTTATGTATTTCTAGGCTATATTAAGTACATATGATTTTATAGCTTTTGTATCCTCATAGTGGATTTTCATATATGTATATGTGTATATATACATGCATTTTTTAAAGATTTTTATTTATTATTGAGAGAGAGAGAGTGAGAGAGTGAGCACATGAGAGAGCACAGAGGGAGAGGGAGCACAGAGGCAGAGGGAGAAGCCAACTCACTGCTGAGCAGAGAGCCCGATGCGGGGCTCCATCCCAGCACCCTGGGAACATGACCTGAGCCAAAGGCAAACGCTTAACCGACTGAACCTCCCAGGCGCCCCCTACATGCATTATTTAATCCCTTTAATATTTCATCTTTTAAAGTATATTTTTGCTTGATCTTGATATTCTAAAAGATTCATCCTGATTAGAATTTCACTGGCAGATCTCATTTTATTTATTTAGTTAAAAGTGTTCCTGTGGTTTTATTTTAGATTGATTCTTCCAGGTCACCTATAACTGATTTCTGCGCTTCTATGTAAATCTGATCATTATCTTCTTAATTGTTTGTTTATTTTTGTGGGGTTTGGCTAGCTTTCTGCTGATGTAGGAAAGTCTTAGCTAAGACAACTGGGGAGATTTGGCGATACCTTATTTCTCCAGTTGGTTAGCAATGTTTGCATGGTAATAGGAGAGGAGTAGAGCAAGCAAGCACAATCACACATGAACTGCTGGCATCCCATTTGCTAAAATCCTAATGACAATGGCAAATCAAATGGCTAAGCTCAAAGTTAGAGTTGGAGCACCCCCCAAAGTTACATGGCAAAGGAAGTGGATATAGGACTGGGTGAGGAATTGAAACCATAATACTCTCAATATTCCACACTCTTTTTCTTGCTTTGTATATCTTGAAGCTATCAGTTATATTTCTTTTTTTTTTTTAAAGATTTTATTTATTTATTCGAGAGAGAGAGAATGAGAGATAGAGAGCACGAGAGGGAAGAGGGTCAGAGGGAGAAGCAGACTCCCTGCTGAGCAGGGACCCTGATGCGGGACTCGATCCCGGGACTCCAGGATCATGCCCTGAGCCGAAGGCAGTCGCTTAACCAACTGAGCCACCCAGGCGCCCCTATCAGTTATGTTTCTATTTCTATTTTAATCATTTATCTGTCTCCATATGTATACATTTGTGCATATATCAGCATTTTATTCTTCTATCTGGCATAAGACAGATCTAAGCTTATATTAATTACAAATACAACATTTTCCATTTTGTAACATTTTCTAAAACTTTTCCTTCAATTTTGAGTATAGAAATTAGCTAGTGGTTTTTAAAACTAATATTAAACATGAAGGTACATTTGTATTAATTCCTGTACTTACCATTTTTTATTACATCATATAAATCCTTCTTGGATGATTTTCTTCTCATCTAAGTATGTTTTCTAAAAGTTCTACTGTAAGCATGAGAGGAGTCATAAATGATTTATTAAATAAAATTTTAGAGATATGTTTATTGTTCTTCACTATTTTTTAATTTGTTGGGAATTAATACACATACAAGAACATGATTATGTATGCTATCAAGTGTATACTTTGATGATTTTTGAAATATATATACACCCCTGATTAAGATATAGAAGCTTTTCAGCATACTAGAAGTTTCTCTTCTTCTCTTTCCCAGTTCATACCACTGCCCCCTTCCATCCCAAAGAGGTCATCTTCATTCTGACTTCTATCACCAGACTTAGTTTTGCCTGTTGAAATCCATATGAATGGAAGCATACAGAAAGCATATGCTCTTTAGCATCTTGATTGCTCTACATTGTAACTCTTAACAGGTAGAATGATTCTTCCCATTTTATTCTTCTAAATTTATTCTGATTTAGCAGATATGAGAATGATAAAATCTAAACTACCAGTGTCTGGGGGTCACGAGTAGCAAACTTTTACCCTGAAAAATCCTTAAAGGGCTGAGGAATTGGCGGCATCAACTTTAGGAAATGGGGATAAGGAGACAACTAAAATAATACTTAGTTCCTGAATTCGATGACACTGGGCAGTTGTCCACTTCTTACTCAGAGTCTATAATTCATTATCTGGACTGGGGGAAATAGATACCTTTTAGAAAAGAAAAATTAATTTAAAAAGAAGGAAATATAACCAAACATATATCTTGAATGCTGAGGTTCCCCACCTCTCATTATCTACTTGGCTTCTAGAATTCTGATAGGGAGACCTACACTCTCCAGACGTGGAAGGGTAAAGAAGAATCTTTTTTGCTTATTTGTTTATTGTTTTAACTTTCATTTCTGTAGTTAGGTTATATCTTTCAGTTTCATTTTGACTCTACTCCTAAAAATCAGGGTTAGTGCATGAGAATCTGGGTTACGTCCAGGTGGAGTTATCTGTATTTCTTGCTGATATTTTATGGAAATGATAATTTTGTCATTTTCTCACCATACTTTTTACGTATATTAAACTCTAACACCAGTGTCTAAAGGGACTTTTATATTTGGAATGTGTTTTCTACCTACCAGAGAAGATACAGGATTATGTGGATCACAGTTTAGCTCTGGCTTTCTTTGTGGAAGATCACATAAGAACAAAATATTCCTTGGCAATTTATTTTTTAGTAAACCTGTTGTTTTTCTAAGCTGCAGTTTCCTCCATTTTACCTCTAGACCAGGAAAGACAAAACAGTAAACTAGGACTTTAAAAATGTGTGGTCTTTTCACTTCTATATCCTCTCTTCTTTTTTTCTCTTCTTTTTGTCTTGCCTTTCCAGCCCTGTACTGCCCACCCTCTTTATCAAAGGTCTTAGCTCTATCACCTGAAATCAAATCAAAAGGTGATTTATTTTAAATAATTTAGAAATCACTTTTCTCTCACTTTTTTCCATTGGAAGCATAAATGCATCTGGTGAATTTTTTCTCACCATTTAGTTCTTGATCCTAAATGGTACTTTTAAGAAGTTGCTTTGGGATGGGAGAAGTTTTAGGAATAGGTAAATTCCATTGATTTATATTGTTAAGTCAGAAACTAATTTACATATAATTTTAAACATGATTTTCCTTTCATTGTGGATAAAACCAACTGTGTTTTTCCTCTTAGGAGAGAGAGAGAGAAACTTGACAATCTATATAGTCACTACGCTATAGCAATAGAAAATGTTAATGTTAGTATTGAGGAGAATGAAGAAGCAGTGCATGAAGCATTGAAGGAAACAAAGACATCAACAAAGGAATTATCTGCTTTATCAAAAACGGTGGGTTTTCTGATTTAAAAATTAAAAAAAATACTGATTGTATTTTTAAGCCAGAGCTGTTAAAACTTACTATCAGTAATGAAATAGCAGTTAGCCAATTTTCTGTCTATATTGGTTTTTTCTCTTACTACATAACAAATTACCAGAATTTTAGCAGCTTGAAACAACATCCATTTATTATCTCAAGGTTTCTCTGGGTCATGTCTTAGCTGGTTCCTGTGTTCTGGGTCTTCTAAGACTGTAATCAAGCTATCAGCAGCCCTACATTTCTTTCTGGAGACTCTAGGATTACTCTGCTGTCAGGCTCATTTCAGTTTTGGCAGGACTCAGTTTCTGTGCTTTTAGAACTGAAGTCATTGTTTCCCTGGTGGCTCTCAGCCTGGGATCATTCTCAGCTTTCAGAGGCTGCCTGCATCCCAGGCTGGTGGTACCCTTCATCTTTAAATCTGGAATGGGGGGGTTGAGTCCTCTCTGGCATAGTATCACTCTGACCATCCCTTATGATTCATCTTCCCTGCCACATCTCATTCACTATAGTAAAAGAAGTAATGGTAAAAGGAATTGATAAAATGGTAAAAAAAATTAATACTGTAGTACAAAGCAATAATATACACATTCTGTACCATTTGGCATTCCTACTTAGAATTAAAACTACATGTTTTTTTATTGCCACTTTCTATTATAATATTTCTATTATATTATAGTATATTTCTATCTATATACTCTTTATGTCTCATTAAATTTTTAAAATTAATCAATAATTAAGAGTGAGACTAAGTGTGTTCTAATGGCTTTTTAGAGGTCATTTGTATTTCCTTTTTTTTGTGAAAACTGCTCATGATTTTTCCCCATCTGTTGAGTGATTGTATTTTGACATATTTATAAGAATTTGTTGTATATTCTTGATACTAAATATTTTTAAATTACATATGTTAAAAATATTTTTATCCAATCTTCTTTCATTTCTTAATGGTAACTTCTGATGAAGAGAAATTTCAGTTTTAGTGTAGTAAAAGTTATAAATATTTTTCCTTTGACCTTTGTGCTTTTCTGAATTTAAGAATTTTTTTTCTACCTTGAAGTCAAAAAATATTCTCTGGCATTTTATTCGAAATGTTTTGAAATTTCGCTTTTCATATTTACATGATGCTTCTACATGAAATTATGTTTAAAATATCAAAACTGATATTTTCTCCTTTTATTTATAAGTTTGGAAGTAAGAAACTAGAATTTTAGGAATGTATATTTCACTTGCCACATGTGAAGCATAATCAATATGAGATTCATATATGGGTATGGTGTGAAGTTGAGGTTCCAATTACATTTTCTTTCTTAAATAGAAAACAAATTGTTGCAATATAACTTATTGTATTTTTGTGTTAATATTCAGTGCCATCTCTGTCACATGTGAGGCTTCCATATTTGTGTGGATCTTTTCCATTCTTTTTTTGATTTGTTTGGTTTACCTAACCATCTTTACCTCAGTACTTCATGTCTACATTATTAAGCTTCTATACTGAGTTTTGATTATCTATTATGGTGAATCCCTCAGTCTTACATTTCTTTATGAGTTTTAGGCTATTCTTGACCTTTGTCCTTCCATATAAATTTCAGTGTTATCTTATTCCTTTCTTAAGTTTTATTGGAATTATGATTGGAATCATATTCATTTATAGATTGTATGATGGAAAAATGAAATCTTTATGATGGGGATACCTAAACATAAACATGATCTATCTGTCCCTTTATTTGGGTGGTTTTTCTAAATTGAACCTCAGCCAGTTTCCTTGGAACTTTGTAGAAGGCAAACTCTCTCTGGAAAATCAACCTGAGATTAGTCTTAGACAAATTAACCCTTATATCTCCACTGAATTTTAAAGTTATTTTTTTAAATAAGCTTCTAATGTAATTCTGATTTATTTGTAAATGTAGTTTATATGGTAGGTATTACTTAAAATTTGTGAAGGTTTAATTTTTGTCTTACTACATGGGTAATTTCCATAAATATTTTTATCTTCTGCATCTTTTCTCTGGTAGGGGGATGCAATCTTAAATAGGTTCATTTTGTAAACTGTGCTAATTCTGTTATTTAAATCTTTTATATTTCTGATTTATTTTCTGACTGTTGTATAAATTACTGAGAACTGTATTAAAATATTTCAATGTGATAGTGGATCTCTTTCTTATTTTTTCCATTTTTCTGTTATTTTCTGCTTCTATAATTTGTAGCCATGTTTTAGATGAAACTAAATTTAGAATCTTTAGAATTAAGTTTTTGCTTATAATATATTTTATTTTTACATTTTTAAGCTATAAATTATTAGAAGTTTTGGAATGCATATTTATGATTATGAAGCATAATCAACATCTTTAACTTCTTGAATAGTTTGAGGACCTTGTGATTTTTTTCTTGATATGTAGTTTATTTTCCATCATGTTATACCTATCTTATTTAATAATACCTGTATTAAGATAATTTTTATTAGTTTACACAATAAATGTTGGATTATATTTTTTCCCAGTTTAACATTTTGCACACAACTCTTTTTGTTTATCAGACATTCCTAAGCATTATTTTTTCTTGTTACTAAAGTGTATCTTTTACAAGCTTTATTAGTGAGTTAGATTTGGTATTTTCAAAATTTTGTTTCCATGAAAATGTCTTTATTTTGTTCTCTTTCATGCAGTGTAGGAAATATGCCCCTGACTTAATATGGGCATGACTTACACTGCTGCATACGCAACGTAAGAGAATCCAGAAATAGGCAAGGCTTAAAACACTGATTGCATTCCATGTTTACCTCCATACCAGTACTTACAACACTACTGAAGTCGTTATTACCTGTCTTCTACTTTTTAGACTATAAAGTTTTTAAGGATAGAAGACGCATTGTGATTTTTGTTTCCTCTGTGTAACATGCACAGTGTCTGTCCTATATTAGGTACTCAATGATATGCCATATTAGGCACTCAAGAAAAGGCATTTCAGGCTTTTTGAATGAGTGAGTTAACCAGTGCATAAATGAAAGAAAAGAAGGAAGGGGAGGGAAAGGAAAAGGAAAGGAAGGGAAGGGAAAGGAAGGGAGGAAAGAAAAAGGAAGGGAAGATAGGAGGAAGGAAGAAAGAAAGGAAAAAAAGAAGGAGGAATAAATGGAGAAAAAGAAATGTATCACCTTGTGAGCTTGGAAAGAATTTTGTGGGATGTGGAGTGTATAGTGCATACATTCACATAATCTGTGAAGATTTAAAATGATGCATGTACTTTCTTATGTATAATTTCTTTCCAGGGACTACTATAAGCATCAGGGAAATACAGCACAACCAATAAAAAATTTTAAAATATTATATAGTGTTGTCAAATAATTATGTTCTCAATTTCCTAATCATGCTGAAATTTGTCATCTTAAAGAATATCATTGTTAAAAAAAATCTTCAAAAATGGGAAATTCATTCACTAAGCCTATAAACAATCTGTTTTATTTCTTTGATCATCTCTAAAATAGCAAGTATGACCCTACATAACAAGATGTTATTTTTTTGATGAGATATTATGAACATATTTGATAAGGTTAGTAATATTTTTCAATTATAGAAATCATTTGGGGTCTATCATACTTCCTGGGGAAGATCTGAACATGATGAAGTTTAGATATATTAATTTTTTTCTGCATTTTGCTCATTATAAAAACCTTTTAGCTAGGTTTTCAAAGAGCGCATGTTAAGCACTCAATTAAAAGCAATGATGTGCATCACTTCCATGCATTATTTTTTGGTATGCAATTGAAACTTCTAGCTCAAGAGAAAAGTAAAAGATTTGTGCTGCCTGATTGCACATACAACCTAACTGATTTTTTAAAATTTCAAGGCATATCATGCTTCCAATTTAGTCTTTACTTCATTAACATACACTTTTTTCTAATTTGTGTTGGAATTGTATCTATGAAAACACATTTTTCCTTCTCATTTCTACAAACAATAGCTTTTGTAGGCCAGAAAACATCTTGAAATTGGTTAAGTACTTTAAAAAAATATTGTCAAAATCAAATTCTTTTTAAATGTTAAAGTACAGATTTTCTATAAATCCTTTTCTCATGTTTTCCTTGAAGTCTACTACTACCATAGTAAAGAATTTTTTTAGAACATAATTTCATCATCTGTAACTCTTAGTTTCTTGTGATATTAAAAAAACAGCCGTCTATATTTCACTTTATCCAGCCATTTCATTAGATAATAAAAAATGACTTTTAAAGATTTAGAAATCCTTTGTGATTTTCATATTTTACTAACCAGTAGCAGGTACACAAAACTTTTTTAAAAAAATCAGATTGCAGATAAAGGTTGTAAATAAGTGAATTGCTTTTGTATATATACTTATGTTTTCATTTTTGGATATTGATTTTGTTAGTAGAAATTTATTATTTATTACTACCTTATTGGTCTATGTACTATAGAGTGTAAATCCTGATACCACAAAACATCTAGCAAATTCTGCTTTTTGATTCATATTTTACCTTAAAATCTTATGAATTAAGCAATTTATTTCTTTAAAAAAAGGTAAGCCAATAATTATTACTAATCATATGGATAATTATTACTACCATCAAATAAGAAACTAGTCTAAAGAGGCAGAGTAAATTCTTCATGGACACAAAGCTGTTAAGTGGTAGAGCCCAAATGCAATGCAATTTTTTTATATTCCTTCATTATAAAATATTCAATAAAAGGGGTGCCTGGGTAGCTCAGTCGTTAAGCATCTGCCTTTGGCTCAGGTCAGCCCCGCATCAGGCTCCCTCTCGGCGGGAATCTGCTTCTCCCTCTCTCTCTCTCACTCCCCCTGTTTGTGTTCCCTCTCTCACTGTGTCTCTCTCTGTCAAATAAATAAATAAAATCTTTAAAAAAATAAAAATAAATAAAAATAAAATATTCAATAAAATAATATGGATAAAATGTGATAGTATATATAAAAGTACATTTTGCTAGTTTTTTCATCATGAGATTTCAATCAGTGTGGCATATTTCTAAAATATTTTAAAAATCTATGAAATTGACTTTATTTCATTTCTTATTTTAAAGAAGTCTTTAATGTTATCTAAGTGTTGATTTCAAATATATGCTCATTATCATGTTAAAGATTTAAAAAATATACTCAGGTTATAAAAACTGTTTACCAGGAATAGATGTTGCTTTGTGAGCATCTGTGAAGATTCTAAAGAGTTTCTCGTTTGACCTATTGAAGTGATGTATTATATTAATATTAAATCTTTTTAAAATTCTTGAGATGACTGTGCTTGGTTATGGTTTATTGTTCCTTTAATTTACTGCTGAGTTTGATTTGCAAGTATTTTATTTAAGATTTTGCATCCATATTCATAAGTTAGTCTGTATTCCAGTGTTCTTAATTTGTGCTATATTTGATAGATTTCCTTATCAGGATTATACTAGCTTTAAAAAATGAATTGTGAAGCTTTTCTTCCTTTCTTATTACCTAAGGAATTAATATGGATTTAAATAACTTTTTCTTGAAAGTTAGATAAAACCCTTTAGTGAAAATATAACTCTCGTGCTTTTATATTTTTTAATTGTTTGCATTATTATTTTATTTGTCATGGACAGTTGTTTTATTTCATCACATGATTAGTCTTACCAGGTTATATAGGTTTCTTCTTAAGGTTAATTTATAATTTTTAATGGTCCTAGAAATAATCCAAGTGGATTAAGATTTTGAAATTATTATGATATGATATAGAATGCTCTCATACTTTTGTTTATCTCTTACTTCTAATTAATTGTATATGTATGTTTCACTTTTAAAATTAGATTTTCAAGTTTTTATAAGTGGAATAAAAAATAAGAGGTGGATTTTAGATTTCATAACTCTATAATTTCCAACTTCTAAAATATTAATGTTTGCTTTTATAGTTATGATTTATTTTCTTCTTATTCCTTTATACCTTTCACTTCTCTGTTTCGAATACTTAATTTTTTTTTGTTTGTTTTTAAATCTTTCCCTAAGAGCTACAGTTGCATTTCTTGTTACACTTTGAAGCAAAACTTCTTGAAAGGATTTTCTGCATTCACTCAGATTTCTCTCCTGCATTTCCACTTCAAATAATTTCCAGTGAGTTTTCACTACCACACTACATTGAAATTGCTAATAAGGGATCCTATTTTCTTCCTTAAAACTCTCAGAAAATTTGGTAGGATTCATTACACAAACTATTAGCTAACATTTCCTTAAGGTACATTTCCTTAAGGCAGTTTTTGAATAACACAAATATTTAATGTTCATACCTCAGAGTTTAGAATATACTCATGTGAGTAGAAGAAAGTATTGATCTATGACTTCACTATCCAGATGTGGTCCCTGCTAATATTTGTTTTGCATAAACAGGCTTTGTGCTATATTTAAAAACTATATTATCATATGCATGCAGTAATTGATGACATGTTTCTCCTTATATAAAAACTTACTCAAAATTATATTTTACAATGTAATTTTAATAATTGAGAGTTTCTTAGAACTTTATTATTGAACGTTTAGGATGTTTTCAGTTTTTAAGTATTATAATCAAAGCTATGGTATTTCTAAAACTTAAATATTAACATAACTACTCATTTTAACAAAATAATATTGTGATAGAAAAATAACAAAAGTTGAGTTATGGTGTGGTATTAGAGGTTCAAGCAAGAATCCTATGCCATGTATTTCTGGTAGGGCTTGAATGATTTGCCTGCATTTTTACATTTCCAAAATTAACTCACTTTTTTAACAATAATATTTCCATTAATTTAATTTCTTGGCTTTCATATCAATCTTTTTATTTTAAGATTTTTTAAAAATATTTTAAAGATTTTATTTATTTATTTGACAGAGAGAGACAACGAGAGAGGGAACACAAGCAGGGAGAGTGGGAGAGGGAGAAGCAGGCCTCCCACTGAGCAGGGAGCCGGATATGGGACTAGATCCCAGGACTCTGGAATCATGACCTGAGCCAAAGGCAACCGCTTAAAGACTGAGCCACCTAGGCGCTCCTCATATCATTAATCTTGTAGAGTTATTGTCCAAAGGAACTTGAATGGCAACTGTTCACAATTTAAGATCTGGGTTTATACTATTCTTACCTTTTACCTAGTGTTATAACTTTAAATGTTGATGTTACACATTGTTTCTTTAAATATAAAAGAATTTTAAACATAATCATACCACCTTTCAGAGCAGTACACATTGTATAATATTTGTGCCTGTTCAGGGAGGAAGAAGAAAGCACAAAGGTCTTAATAGTATGTTTATAATTAGGCAGGATTAACCATTGTCCCTTATGTCTGCATTTTGTCTTACTTAGCTGTATATATGGTGCATATAAAGGACAAATGAGTCCTAATTTTACAACATCTCATCTTTCTAGATATTAAAAAGGTTTCCAGTGTATGAAAAAATAGTTAGTAAACGTTGTGTACACTGTGTTTAAATTTACGGAAAAGATTGTTCTGCAAACAACTAGAGGAAGTGAAATTGTTAAAATTCCCTCTAAGCATTACAGATACTCTACTTTCTCCTGGGTTGATAGAGGTGAGAAGAGGGAGGGTTCCTTCAATGCTGCTGTGTATATAGTGGGCAAACTTTAAATAAATCCTTACTTGAAACATCTAGTCTTCTAGATGTTTAAAAGTGCACATATGTTAAAGGTAGAGAGTTAAAGTAACACCCTTTAGGGCGCCTGGGTGTCTCAGTTGGTTAGGCAACTGCCTTCGGCTCAGGTCATGATCCCAGAGTCCTGGGATGGAGTCCCACATCGGGCTCCCGGCTCAGCAGGGAGCCTGCTTCTCCCTCTGACCCTCTCCCCTCTCATGCTGTTTCTCTCTCTAATAAATAAATAAAATCTTTTTTAAAAAAAGTAACACCCTTTAAGTATTCTGTTAATTCATAAGAATGGTTGTATTTTGGGAATGGAATTGTTAAACTTGATGTCTTGGAGAGTATGCTGACTGTTCACGGGTTGTGGGGTGGGCAGGGAAGGGAGTGAGGAGAGAAGCGTTCTGTGCCCGTGAGTCTTTAGCCAAGTTCAGATTGTCTAATAACCATTGTTATGTAAATGCATTGTAGTTAACATTGCTGTGTATTAAAGGATAAACAAGTCCTAATGTCCAAAGTATATAAAAAGTAGGGGTGGTAAAATAGTCCTGTTATAATAAATGTCCTTTTGTTAGTTTTTAGGACTGTTCTGAGGTGCCTGTTAATCCACCTCCTGGAGCTAGATGTATTCCTGTGCTTAGTCATTGAAATGGTGGAGGGAGCAAATGAAGGGTGAAGGGAAGGGCTTTTTACTAGTATCTCTATATCTAGAAGACAGTTTTAAGTTATAACCATAGGTCTATAAATGTGTCTTTGTAAAGTTCCTGTGTTTATTTTGGACAAGGTTCATTATTTGTAACATCTAAGTTTTTCAGATATCCTGAGGTGCAATGTATGATAAAATGTACAGCTATTTAATTAACCAATTTATAAGTTTCTTTTTGTTATAATTGATAGGAAAGAAGCATCTTGAGCATGGAATTGTTAAACTGTCTCTGAGAAATGGATGTTAAGACTTATTCGGTTGGCAACAGTGGGGCAGAAGGAAGTATAGAGGGAGAGATGTATGTGGGTGTGTTCATATTTACATTTAAATGATAATTGTTAATGTGTGTACATTGCTTTTGGCTGTATTATAGGAAGACACTAAGTGATTCAATGGCAACATAGCTCTTTGCTAATAGTATAGATTGGATAATGAATTCTTTCAGAAGCATTATACTTTGTGTACTCTATTACTTTATGTCTCACTTTTAATCGAACATGAAGAGAATGCATTATTTTAATTGAATTTTGCCAATATCTTTATCTAGAGGCCTGTTGCCATTTTTGTCTTTTATGATATTTTTGTCACCAAGTAAGGCAGGATTACATTTTTTTTCTTTCCGATTGAGTTGGTGTAGTGTATCCTTGGTTATCAAAATACTCTTAGTTTGGGGACTTTGAAATGGTAAATATTCATGTTGTGTAAAAAAGCACGATACATAACTGTATGATCTTAATTACATTAAAATGCTTAGTTATATAGATATGTAGGACCTAGAAGTCAGACTGTAAACTGCTTGTGATTACAGATGACTTTGTTGTTTGCTTCTTGTGTTTTGCAGTTTCCTTTTAGGCACATGTTAACTTTTAAAAAATACATTTTTAAAAAACTTTATAAAACCACACTACATAACAATTCTTGGTGTTTTCATTATAAGTACAGAGGGTTTTTCCCTCCTCAATATCATTTGTGATTTAATTTACTAATTCTTTTCCCCCCATATGTTTACTATTTATATTTATTTTTGTGGAAGACTTGCTCATATTATTCTTCGTAAACATATTTTACAAGTTTGATTTTTAAAGCTGATTTTTATTAACTTTCATTACATTGAGTTTTTTTCATGTTTAGAATTGTAATCTGTTATTCCTATTTTTTCTTATTGCTTCAATGCTGTAAATTTACAGAGCTGATATTTATAGTACTCTACTTTTTTATTTTTTTAAATTTATTATGTTAAAATAAAAAAATAAAAAAATTAGTTTTTGATGTAGTGTTCCATGATTCATTGTTTGCATATAACACCCAGTGTTCCATTCAATACGTGCCCTCTTTAATACCCATCACCAGGCTAACCCATCCCCCCACCCCCCTCCCCTCTAGAACCCTCAGTTTGTTTCTCAGAGTCCATAGTCTCTCATGGTTCGTCTCCCCTTCCAATTTCCCCCCCTTCGTTTTTCCCTTCCTACTATCTTTTTTTTTTTAAATATATAATGTATTATTTGTTTCAGAAGTACAGGTCTGTGATTTATTCTTTAAAATAAAAATTCCTTGACTTTGTCTTAAGCAAACATTATCTATGTTGTAAAAGAGATAGATTTTAGAAATTTTACAATTGATTTGAGTGAAATGGAGAGCTAAGAAAATTATTCTCATAATATATAATTTTGTATGCATTTGGTACCTTATGATTAACTTTTAGATGAGACTACCCGCTGGATTTCTTGTACTTCACATTTCTCTTAGAGTAACTCTATATTAAGTGATGTAAATATTGGTTACTTTCATTAGTATTCTTTAAATAATAAAAATGCTTTAAGGTTATGAATTCAATCATTTTCTAGTTGTAGAGGTGGTTTTATATATGTTGGGGGAGAAAACCTATATTCTATGTCACTACTAAAATTTAAGTTTATGTATTTTGGTATAAGTTACAAATATTAATCAGTTTTAATTGAAATTCTTTTTTAATTTAAGTGATTCACATGTTCCTTAATCTAGAAGGACACATAAGGATATTGCCTCTCAACTATTAAGAGTATAACCAAAAATAGAGAAGTGATTATCTAAGAAATGTTTTAGACATGTCCCCACTATCTAATGGAATACACACACAAACACACATAAACATACATATGCATACATATAAGATATATAAATATATAGATATGCATTCATGCATACATATATGTACATATACACACATATATGTGAATGAATGAATGAATGCATCCCTGGTATACATGGGAGACCCACATGTTGTGAATTTCATATCAGCAAAATACTGAAAGAGGCCAACAGTGTATAAAAGAAAGCTGTTGGATCTCATGATTCTGCTGGCAGGAAGCTGGTTGATAAAATTGTCCACCTGCAAACATGTGCTATCTTTCATGAAAAGAGAAGGATGACTCAAAATGGTGAAACCAAGAGTCCTAAAGGTGGAACCAAGAATTGAGAGGGTGAATAAAATTCCAGAGGGTGCAATTGAGAGCTAAAGAAGGTTATTCTTCCTCTTGGCTGAGGATAGAAAAAGTCAGGGAAATGTAGCAGAAGGTGGAGTCAGAGAGACACAGAACATGAGAAGCATTCAACCAGCCATTGCTGACTTTAAAATGGAGTGGGCCATATAAAAAATGTGAAAGGAAAATGAATTCTGCCTACAATCTTGATGAGATTAGCAGTGGCTCATTCCCTAGAGTCTCTGCAGAAGAGCCCAGGCCAGCTGAAACCTTCGTTTCAGCTTGTGAGACCCTAAACAGGCTATTCACTTAGCCCACTAGCATTCTCTTCTGCAGAACTATGAGATAACAAATATGTATTATTTTAAGCCAGTAAGATGATACCATTCTATTTGTTCAGTTCTCCTTTTGTGTCTTTTAGAAAATTTTTCAGAAGTTTTCCTCATGTAGGGTTTCAATATTTTTCATAAGTTTATGCCTAATTAGTTATTTCGTTGCATGTTAATTGGGGATTTTCTCTTTCATTAATTCTCATTGCTGGTTATATTTAGGTATATAAAATCAATAATGCTAATTCATATTATACTAATTTATTGATTTTAAAATTATTTATGGTAGTTTTATCATTGTTTATTTTGGATTTTCCAAGGGCGCTATTATTTCAACTGTAAATATAGATATTATTATCCCTTCATGATTTTTTTTAAGATTTTGTATTTATTTGACAGAGAGAGAGGCAGCAAGACAGAGGTAACACAAGCAGGGGTTGTGGGAGAGGGAGAAGCAGGCTTCCCACTGAGCAGGGAGCCCAATGCAGGGCTCGATCCCAGGACACTGGGATCATGACCCAAGCCAAAGGCAGATGCTTAACGACTAAGCCACCCAAGCGCCCAATCCCTTTACTATTTTTATGTCTTTTAATTGTTATCTCTTATCTGATTACACTGGTTAATGCATCCAGTACAATATTAAATGGTAGTAGAGATCATTGGCATCCTTGCTATGTTCCCTTGATGGGATTGGTGCTAGTTTTTTTTTTTTTCCCCTTAAATAAGAGTCTGACTTTAGGAATCACTATATATTTTGTAATGTTAAGAAAATATCAGTTTCAATTTATTGAGTATTTTTTTAATTGGGAACAGGTGTCAAATTTTATCAAGTTTTTTTTGCATCTAGGGAGATGCTCATGTAATATTTTCTCTTATATGTATAAATATAGTTAATTGTATTGATGGGTTTCCTAATGTTGAACCTTGCATTATTGTAATAAATCTTATTTGGTTATAATATCTCTCACCCTACCTTAGACACATTCCAGTTTTCTTTTTTGCCCTCACCATTCAACCAGAGTATCTCTGATATAGGTCAACAGTGATTTCCACATTGGGAAATCTAATCATTGTTTCTTTGTCCTTATTTTAATTAACTTATATGTAGCACTTAACCAAGTTGACTATACCCTTATCTCTGGAAACATTTTCTCTTGGTTTCTAACACATTATTCTTGTTTCTTTTTACTCTTCTGGAAACTTGCTTTCAGTTTCCTTCGCTGGTTTCTCTATATTTCCCCAAACTCCACAAACATTTGAGAATCCCAGGGCTTAGTCTTTTAGAATAAGCTTTATGTATATGTAACTGACAACTCAATCTCCACTTAGGTGTCTAGTTGGTATGTCAAGCTTACCTTTTCCAAAATTGAACTTTAGATATCCAACCTCTCTATAAACCTGCAGTTTTCCCTGTTCCATTTTATGATATTCAGTCCTTCTAGTTTTTCAGACCAAGGCAGTTGAAATATGCATTGGAACTGTGTATTAATTTATGTTGGGAATTGCTAGGCCAAAAAAACCCATCTGTTCAGTTTTAGTAGATAATGCCAAAATTTTTTTCCAAAATAGTTATACATTTTTCCTACTCAGACCATCATGTATGAGAGTTCTAGTCTCAGATTAACACCATCATCTAATATTGTCTTTTATTTATTTTTAATTATAGTTCTTTTGGAGGATTTATCCCTCTGTAGTTTTAAATTTTCATTTCTCTGATTAGTAAGGTTGAGAATTTTTAAAGCACTTTAGAATGTTGTGTTAGAGGCTGTCACAGAGAATCGGACTCAAATTTCTCCTCCACGTTCCAGTTGTGACCTGCACATTACACCCTTTTGAGATTCAGTTTTCTCATTTGAACAACTAGATGTATGTTAATTCAATACGTTAAAAATCTGCAAGAGAGGGATTTAGGGGTTAACGTGTTGATTAAAGGAGAATACATATAAAGGGTATCATTCATTTAGAAAGGGATTTAGAGATTTCAACAAATTTGCAAAGGTGGCCAAGAGAGCTATAGGCTGGACTTTCCAGGAGTGTTTCCCAAATTGACCAGTAGAGGAACTATGACATCTGAGGCTGCCTCTGTACTTGTATTGAGTGTATGCCTGCTCCTTGGATCAGAAAGCTGGGACACCCACAGCTAGCGGATAGACACTAAATCACAGCTAGACAATATTCACACCTCATGACCTTACTTGCCAATAGAGAGCAAACAAACAAAATTAAATTGGAGAAAGCAACCAAGAATCAGGAAGATGGCTTTTACCTCAATTTTGCTTTCCACAATATGCATGACTGGATCTCCTATTGGTTGAAACTAATTTGCATCTTGAACAGTTTCACAAATAAGAGTAGAAACTGCCTCCCTGCCTCCCTGCCTTCTTTTCTGTTCTTTTTCTGTCCTGGGCTCTGATACACAAAAAAGCATATTAGAAGGAAGCTGCAAAGGAGGTTCATTTATTGAGCCATTAATTACACTTTATTCACCTCAACTACAACTTACTCAATTATTTGCCTTTCAAATAAATTCAGAATGAAAACCGTTATTAACCACTACTAACAATATTAAAATTAATAACTTTATGTAGGCTGGTTTTATGTGCTGGTTCTTTGTATGCACTAAATTCTCCAAATTTGGATTGTTGTGTCAGAACTAAGTGTACTTTTCAAGATAGATATTACTAAAATATGTTCTGAAAAGTTTGGTATGTATATTTGTGCATATATATGTGTATATGAGCAATACAAATATCTGATTTCTCACTTTTCCCAACACTGTAGGCATTTTAAAATCATACCAACTTAATTATTGGGTAAAGAAATGTTGGATTAATTTTCATTTTCCTGCCTGGAGGTGAAGTAAATTCATTTTCATTTTGTTTTTAACAGCCATTCAAATTTCCTCTTCTTCTTTTTTTACTTGCAAAGATTACTATTCATGACATCTACATAATTTTAGATATTCCAATGATGAGCATTTTCAAAGTTATGTGTTTATTATCATTTATATTAAGAAAGCAATTAGCACACAGTGATTTCATGTGTGGTTCCATGGATTTTATTGCTCAGAGCAGGGCTAAAATAATAGTACTTATTCAAAAATTGCAGGTTGTAAGAATTATACTGTAGTACTTAAGGTGTGCCCATGAGCATTTCATAACTTCACTTCCTGAGCCTGCCAACAAATACCTATCAGTGGCATGGTAGTACAGATCATTAATTTTGACCTTAAGACACTGAATTTTCATGTTTATCTTTTCTTTTTATTGGAAAATGCACTGGAAAATCTACTTCTTAAAGATTGACAGTTGTTTGGCATATGAAATACGTATAATTTTAAGCATCAGAGCTACCACATCTAGAAAGCACATTAGAAACTGGTTTGGGGCCTATTTATGATTTTTGTACTTCTATAGATTCAGTCCTAGATTAGTGGTTAAATATACGGATGTTTGGGGCATCTGGGTGGTTCATTCAGTTAAGCCTGCACCACTTGATTGTGACTCAGGTCATGATCTCAGGGTCCTGACATTCAGCCTCGAGTCACACTCCACAGTGGGTGGGTGTGGAGCCTGCTCAAGATTCTCTGTCTCCCTCTCCCTCTGCCCCATCCCCCTGCTCAGGCATGCATGCTCTCTCTCTTAAAAAAAAAAAAAAATTACGGATGTTTTAAGTGTAGAAATAAAGACACTAGTGAAGAATGTAATAGAATCAGTAACATGTCTTTAGATAGGTATGAAGACCAAAATAAAGTATTTCCTAAAGATCCTTTACTAATGTTTACAAGCAGCAAAGAAAGATTAGTGTGGGAAGAATTCGATTTTTATTAGATTTTTGGATTTTATGAACTGGTGAAGAAAACATCTACTTTATTATGTATTCTAAGATAAGTCACAATTGTCATAATTATTAAATAATCCACAATTGCCATGTTGAAGCACAAAAAATAGAAAGCCTACCAAAATTTTAAAATAGACAGATACTCAAGTGTATGTACAGAGTGAAACAGAATGAAAATGCTGAGACTTTAGAATTATCTTTTTAGCATTACAATTAACTTCAGAGTCCAGATCTGCTGAAGCAGTTAGTTAAGACATTTATCAAGGCTGCTACCAGGTGACAGGGAGATTCAGGGATATAAAAAACAAAATGATTCATTAAATGTCAAATAACAATTCATCTTTTACTTATAGAGATAACCAAATATGTAAAGAAGTAATTATTATTTCTAGTATAAAACTTGTTATAATTCACTGCAAAGTGATGAATTCATTCATACTGTGAATTCTTTGCTAATGTGCACAGATAAAGAAAATATAAATGTATTGACAACTTGAGAAACAGTGGTAAGTCCTGGAATCCATGTTTTTGATCAATCACATATAATGCTAATGCCATAGCCAGATGAAAGAAAATAACTAATTACATATATTCAAAAAGTTGCCAAAAAGGCAAATCCACCCAATGTTATACTCATGAATAGTCATATTCAAGCCATTGCAAAGTGATGCAGGGATTTTGAGAGAAGTATTTAATGAAATTTTAAAAATTATTCATCAGATTCGTTAAAACCACCAAATACTCATATGTGCCCTCAGATTTGTAAATGAATGATCAACCATTATTCTTTAATATGTGCTTTTTAAGAAACTCACTCCCTATTAATTTATAAAAAGAGCTTCAAGTATTCCTCAGTGAAAAATTCAGGCTTCTAGATGACTTTATGAATGAGAACTACATTAAAAATTAGGATATTTTACAAAGGTATTTTCTCATTCAAAAACTTAAAATGTCCAAACAGAACTCTAATAGGTGAAGCTCTCTGAAGAAAAAAATCCAGCATAATTGAAGCTATAGAATATACCTTTTAATTATGTCAAGGTGGAAATGTCTCATTGTCTGAGTAATTTGGTTACAACTTTAAATATGTTGCACTGTCTGAAAAACTTGACTGATAGTTTTTTCATGATTATTTCCCAAACAATGATAATAATGAGTGGGTAAGAAAGCTTGTACATCACTTTGTAATTGGACAGTTTCTGAAGAACAATTCTGGAAGATATTTCAAAGGCTTCTTGAAACTAAAAATTATAAAAAACTTATTTTTATTTGGGTTAGAAATATAATGTCCAGTTATATAGGAAATTTATTAAATATACAGGTAAATTATAATTCATTGAAGTACTCATCTTCAAAATACAACATCAATCCAAATATTTCTTTAATTACTGATCATAATTCTAAGAAAAATATGTTTAGTATTTTCTTGGTAAGTTGAATATATTTAATACTACTTGTATTTTATTTTTATATTGCTTATTTCATAAATTGTTTTTATTTATTTTTAAAATTACTTCCCTTTATGGAATGTGATATTGGATTTTAACTTCCAATAACGGTAGTTTCCTTTTTTAAATAATTGTTTAAATAACCATGTAACTGACAGTATATTTTGTTAAACCTTTGCATGGCTTATCATTCTTTTCATGTGGGTCTTGATTTAAGCTTTTAAATAAGAATTTATGTTTGCTTTATATAGGTCTTCCTTTTTATGTTTAATTTATTCCCAAATATTTAATATTTTTTGACCAAGGTTTTTAAATATTGTCACTATGTTTTTAAACAGATTATTACTGTTACGCTTAAAAGCTATTAATTTCCTTATGCTTATTTCCAGCCATTTTACCAAAGTCGTTTATTGTAGTTTTAAATAAAATCTTCTGTTTTTCAAAGTGTTCAATCATATCTAAAGTTGAAGATGTATTATCTATTCATATTCAACATTATAATAATAACTTTTGGTTTTATTATCCAATTACATTTAAACTTCCACAAAACATGATTAATAACAATGGTGATAAGAGATAATCTAGTCTCATTCTTGAGTTCAGTGAGTGTGCATTCAGCATTTTATGATTAATTTTGGTATTTTATATTGTATTCGTGTAGCTTTTCCTTGTACTAGTTTAAAAATTATTGAAACTAGATAGTGAATTTATCACATAGCTGTTCTCTAGAGTGTTGGCCATATTCGTGTTATTTTTTCCTTCAATTTTTTAATGTGATGAATTATGATTTAAATTTTCTAATTTTTATCAATTCTTACAACATAACTAAAATACATTCTATTTTATTCAGATTAATTATTTGAGCACTGTTAGACTTAATTTGCTATATTCTATTCAGAATCTTGCATCAATTTTTATAAATGGCAACAACCTATGGTGTTATACTATTTTAATCAACATTTATTAAGTTATGA
Source organism: Callorhinus ursinus (assembly GCF_003265705.2). NCBI lineage: Eukaryota > Metazoa > Chordata > Mammalia > Carnivora > Otariidae > Callorhinus > Callorhinus ursinus. The sequence continues at coordinate 38,767,016 of NW_027397073.1, forward strand.
TAGCTACATAATTTGAAATATATTTTTTCTTTATAATTTGTTTATTTTTTTCTGTATATTTTTTCTTAGTTAGATGATTTGAAAAAAATTTATGATCAACTATCCTGGAAGAGAAAAAGTAATGAACAGGAGTATCTGGATGTACTTAATAATTATTATGCCACAGTAAGTTGACCTTTCCCTCCTTCTCCCTAGAGTTCTATTCTCTATCCCTAAATACTAACTCATGCAAGTAAAAGTAATTTCATTATTATACATGTTTTTTCTTTCTGAGATACAAGACATGTATAAATGATTCTTTTATTCTTTTCTTAAAGAAAAAATCATGGGATATTGAGCTTTCTAATATTGCAAAAGACTTTTCAGATATTTCAATTGCAAGTACTCAGTTGACAGAAGAAAACAGAAGACTTGAAATTGATATTGAAACTGTAGCAGGTTTAATCAATGACAGGTAATTGTGCAAATATAATTTTTATTTTGATATAACATATCCAATATGTTAAATATAATACATCTCTTCATTTTATTCTCCTGGGGTGGTATGGTGGTGTTTGTGTTTATCATTAGCTTAAATTTTATTTATTTCTATTAGCTTTTTTTTTTTTTTTTTTTTTTTATTGTGGGAGGGAGAGCAGAGGGAGAGGGAGAGAGAGAATAGGCTTCACTCCCAGTGCAGAGACTGACACGGGGCTTAATCTCACAACCCTGAAATCATGACCTGAGCTGAAATCAAGAGCCGGAGGCTTAACCAACTGAACTACCCAGGTGCCCCTAGATGTTGCTTGGTTGCTCTTTAAATCACTCTGAATCCCTTTAGAGATACCAAAATGTTGAAAAAATGATCTAATAAGGAGTTTTATGCTCACTCCTATCACCTCCTTTTGACATACCCTCTTATACTCAAAGACACTTTAAAATTAAAATATGTTTTGGGGTGCCTGGGTGGCTCAGTCGGTTAAGCGTCTGCCTTCGGCTCAGGTCATGATCCGGGGGTCCTGGGATCGAGCCCAACATCGGGCTCCCTGCTCCGTGGGAAGCCTGCTTCTCCCTCTCCCACTCCCCTTGCTTGTGTTCCCTCTCTCGCTGTGTCTCTCTCTGTCAAACAAATAAATAAAATCTTTTTAAAAAATTAAATTAAATTAAAATATGTTTAATTAAGCTTCTGCTGCCCTTGTCAACCCTCAATTCTTTCTAGCAACTACTAGTTTTCTTACTCAGAAACCTACAGGTTTTCTTGCTTCCTTTTTCTATTTCAATCCTCATAATCAAAATGTTAAGAAAATATGTTCCACATGCTAAATATCTTTTTAACTATCTCATTACTCCACCAGCACCCTGGTACAAGCAATCATCATATCTTGCATGAACTTATAGTGACTTCTAAAGCTAGTTTACTGCAGTCATTATGCTCTCTTTCTAATCCATTATCTCATTCTTTCTTTCTTTTTTTCTCTTTTTTCTTTCTTTCTTAAAATTTTTATTGTTATGTTAATCACCATACATTACATCATTAGTTTTTGATGTAGTGTTCCATGATTCATTGTTTGTGCATAACACCCAGTGCTCCACGCAGAACATGCCCTCTTTAATACCCATCACCAGGCTAACCCATCCCCCCACCCCCCTCCGCTCTAGAACCCTCAGTTTGTTTTTCAGAGTCCATCGTCTCTCTTTCTTTCCTTTCTTTTTAACATAAGTATGATCATTTCCTCTCCATACCTGCATTAATGTTAACAGGAATGAAGGGACAAAAATGCCTCCTTACTCTCCTACTAGGTCCCTGAATAGGCAGACATACCTGCCTGTGCAGTCTCATATATACATGGTTTACCCTTATTTTTTTTTGTCTCCTTTGCAATTTTTTTAAAATTTTATTTTATTATGTTATGTTAATCACCATACATTACATCATTAGTTTTTGATGTAGTGTTCCATGATTCATTGTTTGCGTATAACACCCAGTGCTCCATTCAATATGTGCCCTCTTTAATACCCATCACCAGGCTAACCCATCCCCCCACCCCCTCCCCTCTAGAACACTCAGTTTGTTTCTCAGAGTCCATAGTCTCTCATGGTTCGTCTCCCCCTCTGATTTCCCCTCCTTCTTTTTTCCCTTCCTACTATCTTTTCTTTTTTTTAACATCTAATGTATTAATTGTTTCAGAGGTACAGGTCTGTGATTCATCAGTCTTGCACAATTCACAGCATTCACCATAGCACATACCCTCCCCAGTGTCTATCACCCAGCCACCCCATCCCTCCCACCCCCCACCACTCCAGCAACCCTCAGTTTGTTTCCTGAGATTAAGAATTCCTCACATCAGTGAGATTATATGATACATGTCTTTCTCTGACTGACTTATTTTGCTTAGCACAATACCCTCTAGTTCCATCCACGTCATTGCAAATGGCAAGATTTCAGAGTTTTTTTGATGGCTGCATAATATTCCATTGTATATATATATACCATGTCTCCTTTATCCATTCATCTGTTGATGGACATCTTGGCTCTTTCCACAGTTTGGCTATTGTGGACATTACTGCTATAAACATTGGGGTGCACATACCCCTTCAGATTGGTTTACTCTTATTATTTGGTTCAAATACAATGGCCTTACTTCATCTTCTCCTATTTGCTATATTTTCCCCAGCCCATATGGCATTTTTATGCTATTTCTTTTTCCTATAGTATTTTTCCTGTTCCTTCTTCCCAGCATTTATCCTTAAGACAGTTTACGAGTCATTTCTGAGAAGCTTTTCATCGGCTGTCCAGTTAAATACAATTTGTTTATTATGAGTGTGTCTTACACACCTACTTTTCTCCGTCATATCTCTTGCCATATTTGGAATTTTGTTTGTGTGAATGTTTGACTCTTGTTCATTCCCCTCAAAAAATGAGAAGATCTGTGAGGGCGACATAGGCCATGGCCATATTTTCTTCATCAAAAATAGTACCTGACGCATACTATGCTATCCGAAGTTAATTACTGGAGGGGGGGAAAGAGGAAAGAAGGGAGAGGAGTAATGATGAAATTTGATGATTATATAGGAAGATTGTTAAAATTTCTTAGTGATCATTTTATCTTTGGAAATGATAGAATGAAACATTTGTAAGATTTATCTGTATGTTGAAAATACTTTTATTATTATTATTATTATGTTCAATTAGCCAACATGTAGTACATCATTAGTTTTTGATGTAGTGTTCAACGATTCATTAGTTGCATTTAATATACAGTGCTCATCACAACACGTGCCCTCCTTAATACCCATCACCCGGTTACCCCATCCCCACCCTCCCTTTTGTAACCCTCAGTTTGTTTCTCTGAGTCCAGGTCTCTCATGGCTTGTCTCCCTCTCTGATTTCTTTCCATTCAGTTTTCCCTCCCTTCCCCTATGGTCCTCTGCTTTTTAAAAGAGGAACATTGTTTTCCAAAAGGTAACTTAAAATTGTACTTGTTAGTATTACTACATTTTATTAAGAGAACCAGAGGAGAGAAAAAAATTTGAAGCTGATGAGAAGACTCCTCTGGAAGAAAAGAAGAGAGTGTGAGGTTAGCATTTATCATATTACACCACAGTAACAAGCAACCACCCCATCTTAGTGGTATACAAGTATAAAAGTTAATCTCTCACTAGCATGGCATCTTAGCTGTCTATGCTTCATGTTTTGTTTTTTTTTTTTTTTTACTTCTGAGATTCAGGGTGAAGGATCAGATCCTTCTAGGGTACATTGCTCTGGTAAGCACAAATTCATTAGTGAGATCACTCGATAGCTCTTACACTTTCCACCAGAAGATGATAAGTGTTTCTTCTGCTCACACTCCATTGAACAAAGCAAGTCATATGGCCAAGCCTGATGTCAACAGGATGGTAAGTCTAATCCTCTTAAAAAGAGAGACCATGCATAATTGAGAACACTAATACAATTTATCACATGTAGAGGGAATGTAGCCCTGGTTATGGGAAAGGATTTCCATCATATGCATTGCGCTTGTCCAGTTAATACCTTAGATTCATTTAATTACTTAACTTTTCCTTTAAGTTTTTACTTGAAATTAAAAAAATAAATGGATGATTTTAATAGCAGATTATGTAGTGCTCAACAGAGAATAAATGAAAGATTAGTGAAATGAAAGAGAAATGAAGGGATATACAGGCAAGAAAGTCAGGTCTACCACATTTTTAAGTGATGTTCCAAAGGAAAAGAAGATTAAAAAAAAAAACAGAGGTAATATTTGAGGAGATAATCATCCGTCATATATGGCAAACATTTCTTACATTCTTGTTTTTAACTGGTCTCTCACTCTCAGTAGATATAGGTAGGTAGATAGATAGATAGATAGATAGATAGATAGATAGATAGATGGATGCAAACGTAATTATTCATTTCCAAACTTTATTAGCTTTTCTTCCAAATCTTCTAAGTCATTTTATGATTCCCTGTTTGATGTAGATATTTTGATGTAGTTATTTACAGCTTATCTTTTGCTTCTTCAACATAGTATAAATAGTTATTTTATTTTATTATTTTATCTACATGTAATAATTTAAATATGTGTAGTCTTTGTAATCTACTTTTGCATTTTATTCTCCTAGCTGATGCTTCTGCTCTTTTTTCCTTGTGCTGCTCTTGGTTATTTTCATTGTGCATTGTCCATTTTCTTCTGGAAACTATTTGTGGAAAATCCTGAGTCCTAAGATAAAATTGAGTTAATCATTTGCAACCTTATATTTATGAGAGTTTTTTTTTTTTTTTTTGGTCCTTGGATATGCCCAAGACTTTTTTTCATTTCCCAAGCCATGATACTCACAGCTCCATTTTATCAACATTTCCACATCTTGTCTGATCTTTTTGGACTCTGGTTATAGTGTATATTTATTGTAGAAAAGAAAATATGGAAAAGTGCAAAAAACCTAAAATCATTTCAGTAAATAGAGGTAATCATATTAATATATTACTGATTTTTTTCATTAGTAATGAAACTAATTATATGTCCTGCTTTTATTCCCAACATGATATAATAGAATTTTTGTTGCATTGTTATACAAATTTCAAATATAGTATTTAAATATCTGTACAAAAGTCTATTATATGGGTAAGCCATGATTTTTTCATAATTACTCTAAAGTTTATGTTTAGGTTGTTTTTATTTTTATGACATAAATATTGTTGTGTTTTTTTTTTTAGGAATCTCTGTTAGCATCATTGCTTTTTAGAATTTAAAGTAGATTTGAAGAAGTAGATTGACTATAATACTTTTAAATTCCTATTATATTTAAAAAAATAAAATAAATTCCTAATAACTGTATTTTTTTCCTAATAACTTTCTAAACCTATTTTCCAGAAAGACTATAATTTATTGAAGCTGAGCAATACGTAAGCTTGTTCTGTGATGTACCTGTGCTAACATTGAGTGCTAAGGTTTTTAAAAAATCTGTTCCAGTTTGATAAGTGAAAAAATATATTCTCAGTATTGCTTCAAACTTCATTTCTTTGATCACTAATGAGGTGGAATATTCATACATCCTCTCTTGAATTCTGCTTTTTCTAGAGAATTTTCGTAGGGGCTTTCAAGGAAAAAATAAAGAACTTAGGATCCAGAGAGGCATAGTACCTTTTCTAAAGTACTACAGCTTTAACACCACTGGCATTTGAAACCTGATTTTCTATATTCAGATTCAGGATTTTTTACCTTGTGTAATTTTTTTTTTTGTAACTTAATATGACTTCAGTTTAACTGATGTTTAGTGGATGTTCAAATATACTTGACATATTAATCCAATAATAACAATCCCAAATAGTAGTATTAATGTTAAAATGGCAATTCTCTTAGGGTACAAGTAAGATTGTTATGAGTTTGTACTTTGACTTTGTGGCTAGAGCTTAGAGCAAGTGCTTGATCTAACTTCTATGTCTGTCTCTCTGTGCGTGTGTGTGTGTGCCTGTGCACACACAGGCACACACACACACACACGCACACACGTATTTTTATGTGGCAGGCAGGTAGGGACAAACATTGAGGGTAGGGAACTAAGTGTTAGATAATGAATCATTCCAAAGGATTTAGACTCTGATGAAGACTATGGAAATCCACTAAAGAAGCTATATAGTCAGATTTCTCTTTTAAAAGATATCACTTTGGTAGTAATTGGATGAGTTAAGATTTGAATAATGAAAATTGTATGGAGGTAAAAAAGAAAGTTTGGAGGAAAGATGTTGATATATTTGGTTTGGAATTGTATATGGCGTGATTCAAATATAAGTGTCTAGATATCACTTTGATGCATAGGTCTGAAATTGAGGGAAGATGTTCACGGAGACAGAAACTAGATGTTAAATTGGCAAGCAAACATTTTTATGTTTGCCACTTCATTTACTTTTAGAAATTAGAATTTTCATGCGGTAGAAATTTTGTGGGATAAATTATAACACCAAACCATATATAAATATAAGGTAAGATAGGTCAATATCTGATAGGTCAGAATCAAGAGATATTATTAATGGCCTCTATAGACTCTATCCACTAACAAAAATGGCTTTCTCATTCATTAGAAAACGAAACCTAAGTTCAACTAAAAAGACAAATATAAAATAGGAAACTTCTATGAAGAAAATGCCAAATATGTTTAACATTTTTTAAAATGTATTTTATTATTTATTTTTAAAAATATTTTTCCAGATTTAGTGAAGTACAATTGAGAAATAAAAATTGTATATATTTAAGGTGTACAACTGTTGGGTTTTCAATTAAGACTTTATTTCTTAAGAGCCAGTAGGGTCACAGCAAAATTGAGGAGAAGATATAAGACTTCCCATATATCCCCTGCTCCCACACATGCACAGCCTCTCCCCTTATCAACATCGTTCACCACAGCAGTGCAGTTGGTACAACTGATGAACCTAATCACCCAAAGTCCATAGTTTACATCATGGTTAACTCTTGGTGTTTTACATTCTATAGGTTTGGACAAATGTATAATGACGTATGTACAATAATGGTATTATCCAGAGTATTTTCATTGCCCTAGTCCTCTATATTCTGTCTACTCATTCCCCTGTCCCTCCCATCCAAACTCTGACAACCACTGATCTTTTTATTGTCTTCATAGTTTTGCCTTTTCCCGAAAGACATATAGTTGGAATCATATAGTATGGAGCCTTTTCAATTTGATTTTTTCACTTACTAATATGCATTTAAAGTTCTTCCATGTCATTCATGACTTGATAGCTCATTTCTTTTTAGTACTGAGCACTATCCATATCTGGATATACCATAGTTTATCCATTTACCTACTGAAGATCATCTTGGTTGCTTCCAAGTTTTGGCAATTATAGATAAAGCTGCTATAAATATTGATGTGCAGATTTTTGTGTGGATAAAAGTTTCAGCTCTTTTGGGTAAATACCAATAAACACGATTGCTGGATCATATGATAAGAATATGTTTAGTTTTGTAGGAAACTGCCAAACTATCTTCCAAAGGGGCTGTATTATTTTGCATTCCCAGTATCAATGAATGAAAGTTCGTGTTGATCCACATCCTCACCAGCATTTGGTATTATCACTCTTCTGGATTTTGGCCATTTTAATAGGTGTGTAGTGATACCTTATTGTTGTTTTGATTTGCATTTCCCTAATGGCATATGATATGAAGCATATTTTCATATACTTATTTGATATTGTTCATATACTTATCTTCTTTGGTGAGGTGTCCGTTAAGGTCTTTGACCTATTTTTTAATATTTTTTCTTACTGTTGACTTTTCAGATTATTTTGTATGCTTTGGATAACAGGTCTTTACCAGATGTATCTTTTACAAATATCTTCTCTCAGTTTGTGGCTTGTCTTCTCAAATTTTTGACCTTGGGTTTCACAGAGCCAAAGGTTTTAATTTTAATGAAGTCCAGCTTATCAATGTCTTTCATGGATTGTGCCTTGGTATTGTATCTAAAAGATCATTGCCATACCCAAGCTCATCTAGTTTTTCTCTTATGTTATCTTCAGGGATTTTATAGTTTGCATTTTACATTTAGGTCTATGATACATTTTGAGTTAATTTTTATGGAAGATGTAAGGTCTGTGTCTAGCTTCATTTTTTTGTACATGGATGTTCAGTTGTTCCAACACCATTTGTTGAAAAGCTGATCTTTGCTCCACTTTATTGCCTTTGCTTCTTTGTCAAAGATCATTTGAATGTATTTCTGTGGGTCTATTTTTGGGCTCTCTATTCTGTTGCATTGATATATTTGTTCTTTCACTAATAAGCCCCACTGTCTTGATTACTGTAGCTTTATAGTAAGTCTTGAAAAAAGATATTTTTAAAATGAATAAACATAGGAGTATGTAAAATTTTTGAATATGATTCAATAATGAGAAAAAATCAAGTTCTAATCAAATAAATCAAAATTTCTATTGTGATTATAACTAATTTCCTAATGTAATATTGTTTTATAATTTAATAAAATTATTATCAGGTGAAAGTAAGCATAATTTTTAGGTGATTCATGATCATAAACAGCTCTATGATATATTTAAACAAGAAAAAGATTAAATAATCATTAAACTGTGTAGTGCTAACCAAAATATAGATAGCTAGATAATTGAAACATTACTAGATATTAACAGTAGTTAATAAGAAGTAAGATTTTAAATTTTTCTTTTGATAGAGCAAGTGGTAGGGAGCAGAGGGAGAGGGTGAGGGAGAATGCTAAGCAGGCTCCATGCACAGTACAGAGCCCAACGTGGGGCTTGATCTCACGACCCTGAGATTCTGACCTGAGCCAAAATCAAGAGCCAAATGAACAGAATTCAGCTACACAGAATAACTTGGATGAATCTTGTAATCATAATATTGAGCAAAAGAAGACACAATAATAGTATATACAATGTGATCCTGTTCAAAAACTAACAAATTTTCATGATGGTGATAGACATCAGGATTGCAGCGCCTATTGGATGGCTGTCACTGGGAGAGCACACATAGGAATTTCTGCTGACAGTGTTCAGTTTTTTCTGTCTGAATGAAGGCATTACTTGTCCATTCACAGTGAACTGTAATAAGGTGTATTCTTTGATTTGCATACTCTTCTTTATAAAAGTTCTACTTCAATAAAATGTTATGTTTAAAAACAGAGATTATTATATAAATTGTTAATTCAGTCCAACAAAAAATAAATTCAATAATTTATTAATCTATTATTGAATTCATATTACATGCATAAAGTTTCTATATATACATATATATATAAAAGGGAAAGTTCCTGCTTTCAGTGAACCCCCAAGGTAATAATTATCATAGAAGCTAAACTTTCTTAGCAGCCTAATAAGTATGATTAGAAAGGCAGGAATGGCTTTAGCTAGCAGGAAATTTTGGAGCTGCAGCTTATTTTAGCCATTAGTGACTTATTACCTGTGATTTCTTTCCCCCATTCATTTCTGTGGTTTTCTAGAAGTATTCTGCCTTATATGATGATCTCAAATTTATTTAATTATTTTTCCTCTTAGAAATAGGATAGCCTTAGTGATGTTTTACACATAAAGTAAAAAAAGATAAAATGTACACTTTTTGCATGGCTGTATACCCACTACCTTATAAATGCTTGCAGGTAGGACCTGTCTGTATTTGCCCCTATTATGGAATCCTCATGGACTAATCTAGTCACTAATCTACAGACACATTGCTGATGTGCATTAAATATTTGTTGAATGTCATTTTTGGTAGAAAATATTCATTTGTTACACACTATACATTATAAGAGATACAAAAAATAATATAAAGGTCAGTTGTTTTCATTATTTCATGGTTAACATCAGAAATAGTTTCATGTATCTTTATTTTTACTTTTGTAGTGATTTTATTATCTCATAGTTGTGGCCAGTAGACTAATATTATAACTTTATGCTTATGACAAGCTTTATAATCAAGGTTTATACTTAAAGAAAATGTAGACCTGAATATCAAATGTATGTTTGTGAGAGTGTATATGTGTTTGTGCATGTGTGTGTGTTTGTGAGTCCTGAACACTTGCTTTATATGAAATGCAGTTTAAGTGTTGGGGATATCATTTAAAGGTATATTCTCCTAGATAGATAATAAACATGTGAAATGATAATTTTTTTAAAATTCAGTCACTGATAACTCTTGTGAGGAAGAAAAAAATGGATAATGTGCTTAGGTGACAGGGCCAGGGAAAGATTGGGAGCTCTGCTTTAGCAAGGACCTTTAGGAATGCCTGTCTTAACATTTGAATTGAGACTTGAATGAAGAAGACATGCCAGCTTTGAGCTGATCCGGGGAAGAAATATGCAAAAGCCCAGTATTTGGATAAAGATCCTATGTGTTCTGGAAACAGAATGGAGGTCAGTGTTTCCGGAAAATTGTATGTGGGTAGAGTAATTTAAGGAGACAAATGTTGGCAAAGCAGACAGGGCCCAGATACTGCAAGCCCATAAGTGGGCTGTGCTAAAGGAATACAGATGAAAACATTGAATGCATTTAAAGTATCTTAACATTTTATTTTAGAAAGATCTGTTGAGCAGCTTAGCGAAGGATGGACTTTAGTGCATATAGGAAGGATGACAGCTTTTTTGGTAATTCAGAAAAATTATAATGATGACACAGATCAAGGTTTTTTTCAATAAAAATGGTAATGGCTAATTTCAGATATATTTTGGAGGAAGTGCCAACCAAATCTTTTGATAAATGGAATATAAATGTGAGGGAAAGAAATGGTCAGGCTGTTTGCTGAGGTAATAAGGACTTGAGGAAAGTGTGAGGAGGATTTTGGAGAAGATATAATTATGTCTCCTTGGGCCATATTAAATTTCAGATTCTTACTAGCTCTTCAAATGGAAATGAAAAGTAAAAATTAGATACATGGGTCTATAGCACAAAGGTGAGGAAGACATAAATTTTGATTCATAAAATTAAAAGGACAGGATGAAATGTCTAAAAAGAGTAAGTAGTTAAAAAAGTAGTGAGAATTTACATTTCCTGCAATGTTGATAATAGAGAATGTAAGACCCTTATAAATGGAGCATAAATAGGATGTACATTCTTTAAATGCCATGTTGTGCTTATGGGAAAGTAAAGGAAACCCTCCGGGACCAATGCAAGGGAAACTTAACAACTTCAAGTTAAATTTTTAGTTGATATTTGGCTGCTCTGAAAATATGAATTGGAGAATAACTTTGCTGATCTTGGTAAACAGGGTAATTAAATTTTAGTGTCTTCAGATATAGGCCATGGGCTATGAATCTGAGCAAGTAAGGGAGCGGGATAAAGTAAGGCATTTGAATGGGGAGAGCAGAAAAAAAATATACCCACAAGCAAAGGCAGAGACAAAGAAAGTGTGTTTGCCTAAGCCTGAAACCTGGGTAGGGAAAAACAAGTGAGGACAGTCCGGCTTCTTTTCACAATTTTTTGATGTCTTCATTTATGTATACCATCTAGGTGGTCTTAACCAAGAAATGATCATTGTAAGAAATTATCTTGCTTTGATAAATATTCTCTAGAAAAATAAATTGGCTGAAGCCACACAAGATTTTCTCAGATAAAGTAAAGCTTTTAAAGATGAGCTCACAAAATATAAAACAGTAGGGAAAATTCCAACATGAATGAGAGTTAGCAGAAATAATCGGCAGTATATTTACACCCCCAATAATTTCAAATGATAGAATAATTCTGCCTAAGTAAGTTTAAAATGGTTAAAGGGAACAAAACAAACTCATAGAACACTATCAGAACGGTTCAGGAAGGTTTGAAAAAGAACCCACCAAAATTGGATTCATTTTGATTAAAGATTTTATTAATTAAATAGCACATGCAGCTGGGAGGGAAAAGAATCAGTACACTTGGAAACATGTGAAGAGGAACCCAGAATGCAGCACAGAGAACAAAAGAGACAAAACATATGGAAGAAATGTTAAGAATTTTGGAGAAGAGAATGAGAAATAAAAGAAAATGGGAAAGCATTATTCAAAGAGACAATGGCAGATAACAGTCCCTAATTCTTTAAAAGTATGAATCCTTAGATTCAGACATCATAATAAATCCCAAACAAGATAAACTCAGAAAGAAAACTTTAATTTTCTTCATACTATAGGTTACTCATATTGGAAGGAAAAGTTGCAAACATGATGTATTTTATCAAACAAATGTATTCTACTGTGATAATATCTGCAAACCACTTTCCTGCCTCTTTACATTTAAGTGGTAAATGGTACTTCCTCTTTAAGGCCAACACCTCTTTCTCTGCTCTTGATCTTAATCCCTTTTGCCCTGCTCAGGACGTAGTGTTATTCTTATCACTTCTATTTCTGACATCTTCATTACTTTTTTCCTTCAGCCTATATTCATCATTAACCCTCTTCCAAGCTAAAATGAAAGCCTTGCCTTCGTTCTAGTTGTATTTTCGGCAATCATGCAGTTATTTCCCTTACATTCCCATTAAAATTTTCACATAATTAGCAATATTTGCTAGATTATTAACAGTATTTGCTTGACTATTAATCACTTTTTGACACACAGCAGTCTGGCTTTTGAAACTCCCATGCTACCAAAATTTATCTCACTGAAGTTAAAAACAACAATAACAGCAACAACAAACATCTCCCTTTCTAAATCCACTGGATGCCTTTATTGTTATTGTATGTCTTTTTTCCTCCATGTGAACCAAGCATTTGTGTCTATGCTTTCTCTGATGCTATCTCTTTTTGAGATTCAGCATGTCACTCCCTTGGTTCTCCCTTTGTCTATGAAGCTGTTCTCTCTAGCAATGCTACAGTGGCTCATTTATCTCTGCCTGTCTCTTAATAGATTAACTCAGGGTTCCAACCGCAGCCCATTTATGTCCTTGGTCTACTTTCAATTCCAGAGATTTTTATCTACTCTCATTATCTTAACATCTGTCATACTTTTCTTTACTTTTTAATCTCTATCCACATCTTTATTTCTCCTGATAGTATCATTTTGACTATCTCCTCTCTCCCCTAGCATCACATCTTGACACCATTACCCATCAAGTTACTTGTTTGAGGCATCATCCTATAAACCTTTCTACCTGCTTACAGCCAACATCTTACCAACTTCTTTAAGTCTGTCTTTTAAATGGTGCTTTTCTTTCTGTCTGTTTTAATTACCAATGAAATAAATCATGCCCTAATTGTCTCTTAGTTGGAATATTAAAATAGGCTTCCAACTAGTCTGCCTTACTCAAGTAAAAGTTTCAGAGTCTCCCTCCCGACTATAGCATGAAGTCTAAGCTCCCAGACTGTTAGATTAGACACTTTAATCTGTTACTTGTAAAACTTCAGACTCCTCTTGTACCACCTCTTTCCATGATCTCAATATTCTAGCCTATTAAAATGCTAATATATCCAAACATATTGTTTTAAGCTTTAATCTTTGTCTGTGGTATTCATCTGATTGAAATTTCCTTCCTTTTCCTCCCCCTCCCCCTTTTCCTCTTTTTCTGGCTTAAAAAATATATATATGATTAATTGATCATTCATACAATAGGTCAAACATTAGCTCTTCCCAGGTGCTTTCCCTGTTGGTAATTTATTTTCCCCTATTCCCAAAACAAGGTGGTATTAAATGCTTCTCTGTTTTTTTGTTACTGTACTAATGATTGCACCAAGATCTGTTATTTTGAGTGTCTTTTTTCCTTCGTGAGAATATAAATTGGGAAGCTTAGTTTTAATTCATCTTTGTATCCCAGTCACCTAGCATAGCATTTGATATGCAATCAATGCTCATAAGTATTCATTTAACTAACCTCCTGTGATTTCATATATTTTTTGCCCAGGACTTGTCTCACTGTGCACAGTTACTGATGGTTTGTTTATGTTTCCTCTCAGCTAAGCTCCTTGCTTTTAGGCATTGTGCGTGTTTGTGTGTGTCTGTGTGCTTGTCTGTGTTCTTCTCAGTAGGTGTTAAATAAATCACATAATGAACTAATGAAAGCTGAATATAAAAATTTGTTATCCTTATTTCTTTCTTTGCTTCAGTATCTCTGTGCTTCTATTCACTCTGCTATATGTTTGTTCTGATGTCACCTGTGATATCTCATTTTTCTCCAAAGTAATGTTAATGATTATTTACCTTTTTTATTTATCTTTCTTTTTCTAATTGTCTTCCATTTCATTAAACCAGATGGCACTGTAATAAAGATCCATGCTGTTGATACTTTCTGATTAACAAAAAATGACTTATTAAATCATTTGTGTATGTTATTCAGTGTGTATAAGTACAGTGTATGTATTATTCTCGATATTTAAACCTAATCTTTGTAACAACCTTAATGGTAGGTATTATTACCCAAATTTCACAGGTAGGGAAATTTTTGTGTATGAAACCATCCTCCCGTATTACATAAAGAACAATTAGAATTTGATTGTGGGTATATCTGAATCCAAAATTTATGTTCTTTCTCAGAAATACTGCCTCTCTATCTCCACTGGCAAGTCTTGTTTCCTATTTCTGACATGTTATAGCAGACTGTGGATATGACATTTACTACTTCCAAAAAAAAAAAAAAATCAAAGCCTATTGAATTCTCCATCTCTATTTGGCTATACTACTGCTTTCTCAAAAGAGCTCAGTTCTTCTTACTCTTTTATTTTTTATTCTTCCATTTACCTGAATCACCTTCCCCTAATCCCAGCTTCTTTTTTCCTTAAGTCTAAAAATAATAGCCTTTTAAACAAATCACTCATACTCCTACATCTATTGAATGCCCTCGTGAAAATTCCCCAAATTTTGACTGATACATATATTCTAAGATTGCACTAGAATACCATCTCACTATTTGATGTCATTTCCAACTGTTACACTATTTGAATAAATGACATAATTAATTCAGTATATGATCTATAGTTCATTTTAAAAATGGCAACATTGAAAGATAGATGTCATATTTCTTAACAGATGTTTGTTCATTACTCTGCATACAAATATTTGCAAGCCCTTTTGGTGATGATAATGCTACATCATTGTTTACCTTGTAGTATAATGTATAATTAGTAATTTTGTCTTTCAGATAAGCCAGCATCCTTTAGAAATGGACCTTTTACACTTGGGACATTTGACTTGAGCAAGCAACTTTACTTGATTGCTTATTCACATGATAGGCAGGCTTCAGTAACCTAAGTCAAGGAAAATGAACTTGTTTAAGATGATTTGAAATTGATTAACTTGTATTTAGTTTGCTTGAAGTTCACTGTGTGGTGTGAATTTCTATATAGCCATTTTCTTACTTTCAAGCTCTGTAAAATATCTGCTCCTAATGCTCTACTGTACCTCAAGCAAGACAATGTCATTGTAACTGCAGTGATCCAAAGATGGGGTTGATAATCGAGGGAAATGAGCAAAAAAGCTATTGAACACCATAAAGACATACTGGTATATTTTATGAAATGTGTTTATCAAGAGTTAACAAAATAGTGATTTGTTTGTAGAGATAGCAATTAGAATACTATTGAAGTTGTTAAATAGCCTGGAATACTCAGAATGAATCCACAGGGTATTGTGTTTTTCATACTTGCTTAGCTGTATCTTACCAGCCTATTAATTTGAGTTACTTCACAGGAGTATAGAATATGATTTTTTACCAGCACATTTTTCAGTGAATATTCTTAAACTATTTTGCTTTTATTTTATTTTTTACTTTTTCAGCTATTGAAAGAGAAAATGCTATATGCACCATTCAAAATTAACTACTCACCAATATTTTAGCCTATTTTAGACATTTTTTAAGGAATTAAAATATTACAAATAAATTGCTCTCCCCGTTTCTGTTCTCTCTGTGTCTCTGCAGAGGCAATCAAAACCTGAATTTGGTTTGTATTTAGTACATGCAAGAACTTGGATTCTCAATTTTTAGACCTCCACATTCCCAACAGTCTTTTCTTCCATCTCATACCAACCACCTTCTCTTATAGTTTTACCCTTACATCTTACCATTTCCATTAATGGAGTCACCTTGTGGTCTCAATTTTAAGAATCCACTCTCTCACAACTGATGCCTTTCTTTCCGGCTTACTTACTCTACTATTACCCTCCAACAAGTATTTGACACTTTAAGATGACCAGTTTATTATCCCTACTAATTTATATCCCACCCTTTTGTCCTTCCTTCTTTTTTATACAGAACCTAGTTAATATCTCACCAAAATAAGCATTCATTTAAATAACCTTCAAATTTTATTTCTGTGACTTGAAAAGCCCTATTATTTAACTAAAGCAGGATCCCAACAACTGAATGTGGCTAAAGTAAAACACAGCTGTGTTAATTAATTTCAGCTGGGGTGGATCATGTTTTGGTGGGCCCTAAAGGACAAGATGATGGGATATAAATAATTAGTAGAGCCCTAAGTGTTATAGAATGTGAGATCTCTTCATGAAGAATACAAGATTATGAATATAGAATTCCCACAACCAATTCAGTGCCACTTGACAAGGATAAATTGTCAGAAAAAGAAAATAGTCTTAATAAATTTTGGTTAAAATATCTTATTTTTACAAACTCTATAAAAAATGTATGACCATTTGAAAACACTGTTGGAGGGGCGCCTGGGTGGCTCAGTCGTTAAGCGTCTGCCTTCGGCTCATGTCATGATCCCAGGGTCCTGGGATCGAGCCCTGCATCGGGCTTCCTGCTCAGCCAGGAGCCTGCTTCTCCCTCTCCTGCTCCCCCTGCTTGTGTTCCCTCTCTAGCTGTCTCTCTCTGTGTCAAATAAATAAATAAATGAATCTTAAAAAAAAAAGAAAAAGAAAACACTGTTAGAGACACTCAAAAGACTTTACAAGGGATTGGGGTCAGTTAGAGGCCCTCATATTTAAGCTTCATTAGTACTGCAGTAAATTTACTTCTGAGTAGAACTTAAATTCTATGATTATAAATATCAAGTCAAATTCACCACTACCAAAAAATTTTTAGACAATTCAGTTTTTCTGAGAACTATTTCACATCTTATCACTCTTCATTCCTAATACCCACATCATCCTCATTTTAAAGCTAATAATCTTCCCAAATAATTAATAGAGGACATAGAAGCAATCAAATGAAAATTACCTCTTTCTCTTGATAGGCTATTTGTGTCTGTCTTTACATACTCTGTGTTCCTCTCTATTAACATATGATAACAGAAGCAGCTCTTACATAGGAGTTCCGGTCACCCACACACTTGCCAAATGGATGCCATTTACTCTTTTTTAAAGAAGATTTTATTTATTTGAGAGAGAGAAAGAGCATGGGGGGGGGGTTTGCTGCAGAGTTAGAGGGAGAAGTGATCCCAAGACCTTGACATCATGACCTGAGCCAAAAGGCAGACACTTAACCAACTAAGCCACCCAGGCACCCCTGGATGCCATTTACTCTTACACATTTAGGAGCTTTGCAACTACAATTATCTCCTCTTTCCCATGAATTATCATTATTTCTCTCTACTTTAATAGCATATGAACATTGCATAATACTGCTCATCTTAGAAAAGAAGAAAACACAAGATAAAATAGAGTCCTGCCTTCCAGCTCTGCCCTCCTATTCTTTATAGCAGATCTTAAGTGCACATTCCTGTTTCCATGAACTCACATTCCATTTTCTATTCAATCCATTCAAACAAGGATTATCTCAAAGTATCATAGTCTAAATCCAAAGTCATTTTTTCTTATCAATTTAAAAGTACTTTCATGATTTATTTAGTTTTTTAAAAATTATATATACTTAAAGTTTACATTTGGTTTTTACCTTCCGAGTTACAGAAATTCCTTATATATTTTGGATATTAACATTTTACCACATTAGTGGTTATCACATAAATGGTTTGAAATAGATTTTCTCTCATTAAGTAGGTTGGCTTTTCAAATTATTGAAAGTTTTCGTTTTGTTTCTGTACAGAAGCCTTTTAATTTAACATGGTCCCACTTGATTTTTTAGTTTGTTTCCTGTGCTTTTGGTGTCATGTGTAAAAAAAAAAATGCCAAGACCAGTGTCAAGGAGAGTCTTCCCTATATTTCTTCTGGGAGTTTTATAGTTTTAGTTCTTGTATTTAAGTCCTTAATCCATTTCAATTTAATTTTGTAAGTGGTGTAAGATAGGGGTCCAGCCAATTTAATTCTTCTTCTGCATGTGGCTGTCCAGTTTTCCTAACACCATTTGTTGAAGAGACGATTTTTCCCCCATGTGTGTTGCTGACATCCTTGTCAAAAGTTTTTTTCTGGGCTCTTCATTCTGTTTTATTTGTATATGTGTCTGTTTTTTATGCCAGTATCATACTGCTTTGATTACCATGGCTTTATAATATTGTTTGAAATAAGGAAATGTGATACCTCCAGGTTTGTTCTTCTTTTTCCAGATTGCTTTGACTATTTGGGGTCTTTTGTGGCTTTGTGCAAATGTTAGGATTTTTTTTCTATATCTGTGAAAAATGCCACTTGAATTTTAATAGAGATTCATTGACTCTCTAGATTGCTTTGGGTAGTATAGACATTTTAACATTATTAAATATTCCAATCCATAAACACAGGATATCTTTCCATATCTTTGTCTTCCTCAGTTTCTTTCATCAGTGTCTTATGTACAATGTCAGTGTATAGATCTTTCATATCCTTAGTTAAATTTTATCCTACATATTTTATTATTTTTTGATGCCATTCTAAATGAGATTGTTTCACTTTTTTCAGATAGTTCATTGTTTATATATAGAAATGCAACAGATTTTTGTATATTGATTTTGTATTCTACAACTTTACTGAATTTTATGTATTAGTTCTAACAGTTTTTTGGTGGAATTTTTTAGGGTTCTCTTTATATAAGATCATGTCATCTGCAAACCGAAAATTTTAACTCTTCCTTTCTAATTTGGATACATTTTACTTCTTTTTCTTGCTTAAATACTCTAAGACTTCCAGTACCGTGTTGAAAAAGATACAGTAAGAGTGGGCACCTTTGTCTGTTCCTGATCTTAGAGGAAAACCTTCAGCTTTTTACACTGAGTGTGATGTTAACTGTCATATGTGGCCTTTATTATGTTGAAATACATTACCTGTATATACAATATTTTGAGAGTTTTTATCATAAATGGATGTTGAATTTTGTCAAATTCTTTTCTTCTTCTATTAACATGGTCATATTTTTATCCTTAATTCCACTAAAGTGGTGTATCACATTTACTGATTTGCATATTTGAACCATCCTAGCTTCCCAGAGATAAAGCCCAACCAATGGGTAAAGCCCACTTGATAATGATGTATGATCCTATTAATTTGTTGTTGAATTCAGATTCCTAGGATTTTGTTGAAGATTTTTGCATCTATATTGATCAGGGATATTGGCCTGTAATTTTCTTTTCTTGTAATCTCCTTGTCTGGCTTTGGTATCAAGGTAATGCTGGCCTCATAAATTGAGTTTGGAAGCTTTCCCTCCTCTTAAATTTTTTAGAAGAGTTTGAGAACAATAGGCATTAATTCCTCTTTAAATGTTTGGTAGAATTCACCAGTAAAGCAGTCAGGTTGGGTCTTTTTTTAATTAGATAAAGATAAAGATGTCATGATCAGGGTCCTGGGAGTTTTTGATTACTGGTTCGGTTTTCTTATTCATCGGTGATCTGTTCAGATTGTCTATTTTTTCATGATTCAGTCTTGGTAGATTGTGTGTTTCTAGGAATACATTTCTTCTGGGGTATCCAATTGGTTAGCATATAATTGTTCATAATAGTAGTTTCTTTGATCATTTATATTTCTGTGTTATCAGTTGTAATGTAGCCGTTTCATTTCTGATTTTATTAATTTGAGTTTTCTTTTTCTCTCTCTCTTTTTAATGTAGTTAAAGGTTTGTCAGTTTTTACATATTTTTTTTAAAGATTTATTTATTTATTTGAGAGAGCGAGAATGAGAGAAAGAGAGAGTACATGAGAGGGGGGAGGGTCAGAGGGAGAAGCAGGCTCCCTGCTGAGCAGGGAGCCCGATGTGGGACTCGATCCCAGGACTCCGGAATCATGACCTGAGCCGAAGGCAGTCGCTTAACCAACTGAGCCACCCAGGCGCCCTACATATTTTTTTTAAAAAAAACATTTTTTTTGTTGGTGATCTTTTCTATAGCTTGGTTTATTGCATTTGTTTCTGCTCTGATTGTTATTTCTTTTCTTCTAACTTTGGGCTTAGTTTGTTCTTACTTTTCTAGTTCTTTGAGATATAAAGTTAGGTGGTTTGAGATTTTTTTTTAATGTACGCACTTATTATTATCAATTTCCCTTTTAGAACTGCTTTTTGTATGTTGTATTTCAAATTTTTTTCATTTTTTCTTTACCCATTGGTTGAGTTCTTGGTCTTTAAGTCTTTTCTTCCCAATGCTGTAGCTTTCTATAAACCTATAGCCTTCATCAGTACGTTGGTTCTTTCACAAACAAGTACAACTGATAGAAACCCCTGCTGTGATGCAGTGAACCTTGCCCAGGTAACACATACCTTCAGCTAGTTTCTGGCTGATTCTCCTCTACTTTTATTTTGCTTTCCAGTTTTATTTCTATTCTATAGAGATGGTTACCTCATTTGTGAATGTAGCTATGTCTTATTTTTATTTTCTTCTTATCTTGTATGCCTCAATGGTATGTATCTGGAAAAAGGTGGTATCCAATCTAATGTCTTACTTTTTCCCTCTATTAACTCTTTCTTCTTAGCTATTGGTTTTCTTTTTGGTTTTTTGTTTGTTTTTTAAAGATTTTATTTATTTATCTGAGAAAGCACAAACGGCGGGGACAAGCAGAGGGAGAGGGAGAAGCAGACTCCCTGCTGAGCAGAGAGCCCAACACAGGGCTGGATCCCAGGACCCTGAGTTCATGACCTGAGCCGAAGGCAGATGCTTAACCAAATGAGCCACCCAGGCGCCCCTGGTTTTCTTTTTGAAAGTTTTGTTTTACTTACTAATTTTCTTTTGTTAAGTTTTGTTTCTCTTTTTCATGGACTGCATTTTTCTCCTATTTGATTATTCTTAATAGCAATGTTATATAGGATTAGAAGGGATGGATTGATATAGAAAGAATAAATCCTCTGAAAGCTGAACATTTGAGGTCTCCAAGCCTTTTTTATTGATATCCTTCTGAGGTTGAGCACAGCTTGACAATTAAGAGTAGCCAACAGGAAAAGCAGAAAAATAAATAGAATTTTGGGTCATATTCTTTGTATTCAAGTTTTAGTTAAGTATCTGGTTATTTTATATTTTTGGCAACATTTAAAGCATGACCTTATTCCTTTTTTACTATTATTAAATATATTTGCCTCAATATATACTCTTTTGAAATAATCATATCAATTTTTTTGTTTTGTTTTTTACAGTATAAAGAAAAAAGCAGAGTTTGAGTCTGAAATCCAATCTTCGATGAAACTAAGGTCAAAAAATGATGAATTTCTTAAACAATTATACAGGGAAGCTTATCATCTTGGTGCTATTTTCCACCTAACCAAAGTTAAAACAGAGGAATTAGAAGAGAAAATAGCAGAAGTGAGAAGAAAATTCAAGGTTTGTATCTCTGTGTTCTGCTTAGTTGTAAAAAACGGTAATTAACCTCAGTTTTATTGATTTGTTGATGATAGTTTGATTTTAATTTAAGTTATAATAGCCTTTTAAAATAATTACTCCTTCTAACAAATCTGAATAAAATCATTTCTCTTCAGACGCCCAGCATGAATAGAAGAGGAATGGGGCTCAGTGTAGCAAATCAACATTTAACGTCTGCTTTTTCCTATTACTGACCATAAACTACCTGGATCACCAGAAGAATGGTGGTTGGTTTAAACTCATCCTGTGTATCTAATGTATAATAATAGTTCCTGCCTATGGGAAGAAGCGTTGCTGGGAAGTGCCCTTGCACCTTACTAATATAAGAAAAGGGATTACCTACATCAGGCCTGCAAGTTACTGGATTCCTGAGCACCAAGCAATGCTTAGTAGACCATAGTGTTTCCACAGAAACAACTGCTCATAGGCCACAAATCTATTCCTAAGTGAGAAACATGATGAATAGCCACCCCCTGTCATTTGGTATAGACGCTAGCAAAGTCAACTCCATTTTGCCACACATAAAGGACCACTTTAACAGGCTACTTCTGTCCATCACACATCATATTCACACTCCTCCCATCTTTAGCATTTACTTATTGAATACTTATTATCATACAATTGTTTGTAAAATTCAGAATCTGTGTTCTGTGTTCAGTGAAGACTTTCTCTTGTGCTTTCTAAATTTAGGACACTTAGATTGTCTTCCAATAAATGTTTCTATACCTGAGAGACTAGGATTTTGTTCCCACATTGAATCCAGCTGCTCGATGGACTTGGTGTATTTTACCTCTATCCCTTCCCATGGATTACTTAATGGGTTTTTTATGCCATATATGTTCCAAAATTAGTATGATAGAAACTATATGTATAGTAAAAATTAACCTCAAAGTTATTTCATTTTTTTTATCTTTTTTTTTTAAAGATTTTATTTATTTGACAGAGAGAGAGACAATGAGAGAGGGAATACAAGCAGGGGGAGTGGGAGAGGGAGAAGCAGGCTTCCTGCTGAACAGGGAGCCTGACGTGGGGCTCGATCCCAGGACCCTGGGATCATGACCTGAGCCGAAGGCAGACGGTTAACCACTGAGCCACCAGGCGCCCCCACCTCAAAGTTATTCTAAAAATATAAAGCATGTGATTATACATATGGTTTAGCATATATAATAACCCAGTAGATGTTGTTTTATCTTATATTATATTAAAATTATATTCTTTAATTTTTCGTTAGTCTGTGTTTCTCAATGGCCAATAATTAATTTTTTTTTCCACTGAGGATATCAGTGAAGACATCAACCCCTGATTTGGTCACTTAACAATGTTTCTTAATTTTTTCAATTGACAGGAAACCTTTGTTCACATATTTATCTCATAGCTGTCATAACCTGCCTTCAGTTCTTCAGCTATATGGCTTCACTAGCCCGAGGCACTCATCTATTAAGAAGGATGTTATATTGAATTGTTTATTTTTTTTTTCTAAGTATTCCTGATGCCATAAAATACAGTTTATAGGTTGAGTGCAAATTTGATGTAACTCCACTGTTCTTGCTTTACCAACCTAAGGCAAAGTGTAAGTGTCCCCCTGGTTTTATTCAAGCAAAATTGAAGAAAGTATTAATCAGGTCCTTTCTCTACCCTTTAGTAGCTAAGACACAGAAAGAAGCAACAGAAAGAAATTATGCATTTTAGGAAGTAATTCCCCATTACTAAACACTTAAACTAATCTCTGAGCTGAATATATAGGGGATTAATTTTCTTTGGTGTATCTGTGTCAGAGTGGTAATGAATTAAAAATAAATTTCTAGATAGTCCTTAGATAATTCAGGTTTGGAGTAATTCAGGTTTGTAGTTTTGCCTTTGTAATGACCCCACTGTCTCTCATTGACTAAGTAATAAAAATCTATTTAATTTTCTGAGTCTTGGCATCATGTTTTTCTTGCAGGTAACTTTGTATATTTGTTGGTTCTGCCCTTAATTCATGTCTTCTAGAAATTATAGCATTACCGCATCTGAGCTAGCTTTGAGAAATAACCTTTTGAAACCTTAGAGGTAAAATTTCTGAGTTATGTTTCCTCAAATTAATGTACCTGTACAATCCTCAGTAAGACTTAGGCAGTCTTAGACTAGAAACAACCCTGAACAATCAAGATATTTGGCAGTTTCTGGAATTTTCCAGCTATTACAGATAATTAGTCCCAATTTTTTCATACCTTCAATCCCGATAACTCACCTATTCAGAAAAGGCACAGTTAGCTAAGTCCCAGGATGAAATTATCCACAGGGATAGGAGAGAAGTCAATAAAAAGGTAGTATGTATTCAGTTATGGTATTGACAGAATGAACAGAAAATCATTCAGTGTTGTCTGAAGAATGTAATACCATAACAAGAAAAATCTTGAAAGCTTATCAGATATTAAGTACTTCTCAATGTTTAAATAGAAGGTTTTTGTGCAAGCTGCAGGAATTTGGAGGGTTTTTTGAACATACTAGAATTTTGGTGGAAAAGAAGAACATCAGGCCACTCTGGTTCTAGGTTAAAAATCATAGTACTAGAACTAAGTGAAACTTAGTAGAAAAGAAGAAAGGAAGTAGAAAGGAAGACAGTTTTCTGCAAGCCTACTGTAGGCTACTCTTTATATATGTTAATTCACTGTGCATAATACTGTGAAGGTGTTATTAATTTGTTCATTTTGGGGTGAAATGATTTGCCCAAAGTAGCATAGTTTTTAGGTAACTGTAGAATTTGGGGACAAGGTTTTCTGATTCTGAAGTTGATATAAACTAGTCAGTCAGACACTAAGGAGATATATACTCCAACCAAAAAAGATTCATTCAGGCTCAAAATTTCAAAATAACCATATTAGGATCACCTTTTAGACTTTATTTTTTAGTATTAGGGTCCCCACAAAATTGAGAGAAGATACAGAGATTCCCCATATACCTCTGGCCCCCACACATGAATAGCCTCCACCATTGTCAACATCCCCCACCAGAGTGGGACATTTTTTACCAAGGACTAACCTATATTGGATAATCGTAATTACCTAAAATTTATAGTTTACATCACAGTTCACTCTTGGTGGTGGTGTGTACATGCCTAGATTTTGAACAAATATATAACAATATGTATCCATCATAGTAGTATCATACAGAGTATTTTCACTGCCTGAAAAGTTCTTAGTGCTCTACCTGTTCATCCCTTCTCCCTCTGATGGCAACTATGGCAACCACTGGCATTTTACTGTCTCCATAGTTTTGCCTTTTCCAAAATATCATATAGTCGGAATCATATAGTATATAGCCTTGTCAGATTAGATTGTTTCACTTAACTAATATGCATTCAAGATTCCTTCATGTCTTTTTTTTTAAGATTTTATTTATTTATTTGACAGAGAGAGACAGCTAAAGAGGGAACACAAGCAGGGGGAGTAGGAGAGGAAGAAGCAGGCTTCCCACGGAGTAGGGAGCCCGATGTGGGGCTCGATCCCAGGACCCTGAGATCATGACCTGAGCAGAAGGCAGCAACTTAACGACTGAGCTACCCAGACGCCCCTCCTTCATGTCTTCATGGCTTGATAGCTCGTTTCTTTTTAGTACTGAATAATATTCTTTATCTGGATTGCCATAGTTTATTTATGTATTCACCTATTAAAGAGCATCTTGGTTTCTTCCAAGTTTTGGCAGTTATAAATAAAGCCACTATAAGTATCCATGTGCAGGTTTTTATGTGGACATAAATTTTCATCTCCTTTGGGTATGAGTGAAGGAACATGATTGCTGGATCTTAGTATGTATTTAGTTTTATAAGAAACTGCCAAAGTGTCTTACAAAGTTACTGTACCATTTTGCATTCCTACCAGCAATGCATACATCCTTACCAATAGTTGATGTTGTCAGTGATTAGGATTTTGACTGTTGTAATACCCATGTAATGATATTTCATTGTTGTTTTTTAATTTACATTCCTGATGACAGATGATGTATAGCATCTTTTCATATGCTTATTTGCCATTGTATATCTTATTGGGTGAGTTGTATGTTAAGTTCATTACCCCTCCCTTAAAGTACTCTCTACACCCAACATGGGGCTTGAACTCACAGCCCCAAAATCAAGAGTCCCATGTTCCACTGACTGAACCGGCTAGGTGCCCCAACATCTTTAGCCCCCTTTTTAACATATTGTTTTCTTACTGTTGAGTTTTCAGAGTACTTTGTATATTTTGGATAACAGGTCTTTGTCAGATTTGTCTTTTGCAAGTATTTACTCCCAGTTTGTGGTTTACCTGCTCATTCTCTTGACTATGGCTTTCATAGAGCTGAAGGTTTTAATTTTAATGAACCCAGCTTATCGATTATTATTTTTTTTTCACAGATCATACCTTTGGTGGTGTATCTAAAATGTTATTGCCATATCCAAGATCATCTAGGTTTTCTTTTGTTATCTTCTAAGAGTTTTACAGTTTTTTTACGTACATTTAGGTTTATGATCCATTTTGAGTTAATATTTGTAAAAGGTATAAAGTACATCTAGCTTCATTTCTTTTTGCATGTGGATGTCCGGTTGTTCTGACATCACTTGTTGGAAATATTGTCTTTGCTCCATTGTGTTGTCATTGCTTTCTTGTCAAAGATCAATTGATTGTATTTCTGTGGGTCTATTTGTGTATTCTTTTACCAGTGCTGCACTGTCTTGAATAATGTAGCTTTATAGTATGTTTTCATGTTGAATGTGTTTACACCTCTTCCTTTTTTCTTTGTCAATATTGCATTGGCTATTCTGGGTCTTTTACCTCTCCTGATAAATTTTAGAATCACTTTGTCGATAGCCACATAATAACTTGATTAATATATCCTAATAACTAGGATATTGGTAGTAATTGAATTGAATCTACAGATTGTGTTAGGATGAACTGACTTCTTGACAATATCGAGTCTTCCTATTGTTAACATAGAATATCTCAACATTTATCTAGTTTTTTTTTATTTCATTCATCAGAGTTTTAGAGTTTTCCTTATATAGATCTTATGCATATTTTATTAGATTTAGAGTTAATTATTTCATTTTGGGGGAACTGATATGAATAATCATTGTTTTTAATTTATAATTTTACTTGTTCATTGCTAGCATATAGGAAAACAATGGAAGATTGTTTATTCACATTGTGTCCTGCACCTGTACATAATTACTTATTATTTCCAGGGGTACTTTTGTTAATTCTTTTGGATTTTTAAATATACAGTCATGTCATCTGTGAACAAAGGCAGATTTATTTATTCCTTCCAAATCTGTATATTTTTTATACTTTTTTTATCAATGTATTTCCAAGGTTTTCCAGTTCAATATTGAAAAGGAATGTTGAGATAAATCATCCTTGCCTATACCTGATCCTACTGGAAAAGCTTTAGTTTCTCACCATAAACTTTTATGTTAGCTATAGATTTTTTGTAAATATCCCAACCCCCTCCCTCCCACACACACATTTTAGCTTCAGTAATGCTGGTCTTACAGAATGAGTTAGGAAGCATCCCTCTGCTTCTATCCTCTGAGATTGTAGAGATTTAGTATAATTTCTTCCTTAAATGTTTGATAGAATTCACTAGTGAACCTGTGTGGGTCTGGTGCTTTCTGTTTTGGAAGGTAAATAATTATTAATTTCATTTCCTTAATAGCAGCATATTTAGATGATCTACCTCTTCTTATATGAGTTTTGGCAGATTATGTCTTTTAAGAAATTGTTCCCTTTCATCAAATGTATCCAGTTTTTCAAAATAGAGTTTTTCGTAGTATTCCTTTACTGTTCTTTCAATATCCAAAGGATCTGTAGTGATCACTTCTTTCTTTTCTGATATTAGTAATTTGTGTCCTCTCTCTTTTTTTCTTTATCTGGCTTCAGGCTGATCAATTTTATTGATCTTTTCAAAGAACCACATTTTGGTTTCATTGATTTTTTTCCCTGTGATTTTCTGTTTCCAATTTCATTGATCTCTGCTCTTAATTATTACTATTTCTTTTCTTCTGCTTAGTTTTGATTTAATTTTCTCTCCTTTTTCCAGTTTTTTAAGGTTGAAATCTAGATTATTGGTATTACATCTTTCTTCTTTTCTAATATATGCTTTCAGTGCTATAAATTTCTCTTTAAGCACTGCTTTTGCTGTATCCCACAAATTTTGATAAATTGTGTTTTTGTTTTTATTTAGTTCAAAATATTTATAAATTTTTTTAAGATTTATTCCTTAGCCATATGTTTTTTAGAAATATGTTGTTTAGTCTATATATTTTGGGATTTTCCAGTAAACTTTCTATTAATTGATTTCTAGTTTAATTCCGTTGTGGTCTAAGAGCAAATGTATGATTTCTAGCCTTCTTCGTTTAGGTGTTTAGGGATTACTTTTAATGCTAGAAAATGACAATCTGTTATGTCTTTACAGTGTTCTAGGGCACAGTAATCTGATCTATAACTTTATACTTTAGAAGGTTATGATTTTGCTTGGTTTTCTTTTTCAAGTATTTATAACAACCCTTAACTCTTCTTTAGAGAAAAATCTTGGCCCTCCCCTCAAATACTATCTGTTAATCTCTGAGATAAAGCTTATATAGGACCTTCATCTGAGCAAAGTAAAAATCAAAACCTTCTAAAAAACTTTCTCAGAGGTCATAAATTTTACCACTTCAGGCCTTCTTAGAGAATATCCAGTTCAATTAACAGTAAAATAGCTTTAATAAGCCAAAATGTGATTTGTGTACTATACAGCTTCTATCATGATTCTGATTGAGACTGATGATATTTTAAAATGGTTAGAAAATGGACATTCTAATAATTTATTTATTTTGATTCTTGAGGATTTATACCTATTAGTAAAATATAAAGTGTATTACTCTTGACCCATGTACAGTAGCTTTTATTGAATTTTAAGTTGATATTACATCCTTGACTTTTAACAGAAGTTGGTGAAAGTAATGGTCAAAATGGATTATTGCTGCTTGATTTTTTTAAATTAATGAAAGAGGTAGTCATATTGTTCAAGATGGTCAAAAACTTATGCACTTAATTTATGTTAGATTTCAGAACTAAGAAAAAACTTTTCTTGATAAAATTATATTCCTTCTCTCTTAATAATTGGCAGTCTCTAATGTTTCATGTTTCCTTCTGGTTTAAGCAGCTCAGAAACTCAATCATTTATGCTATAGATTGCAAGCACAGTCACTCTTCTTTATCTCTTTCTGTGTTCCATATTAACAGCTTTGATCATGTACTCTTTTACTTTTATTTCAGTGTTTTTATTTTATTTTTTTTTAATTTTTTATTGTTATGTTAATTACCATACATTGCATCATTAGTTTTTGATGTAGTGTGTTTCAGTGTTTTTAATTTACTAAGATTCTTCCCTAGTTCTGTGAAAAATACTGTTGGTATTTTGATAGGGATTGCATTGAATCTGTGGATTAGTCACTTTGTGGAGTGTAGATATTTTAACAATATTAATTTTTCCAATTCATGAGCAAGGTATATCATTTCATTTGTGTTGTCTTCACTTTCTTTCGTCAATGTCATACAATTTTCAGAGAATAGGTCTTTTAGTTCCTTGGTTAAATCTATTCCTGATATTTTATTGTTTTTGATACAATTTTAAATGGGATTGTTTTCTTAATTTCTCCTGCTACTTTATTATTAATATATAGATATATATCAGATTTCTATGTATTATTTTATATCCTGCAACTTTACTGACTTCATTTATTAGTTATAATAATTTTTTGGTAGAGTCTTTAGGGTTTTCTATATATAGTATTATGTCATCTGCAAATAGTGATAGTTTTACTTCTTTAACCAATTTGAATACTTTTTATTATTTTTTTGTTGTCTGATTGCTGCTGCTAGGACTCTCAGTACTATGTTGAATAAAAGTGGTGAAAGTGGACATCCTTGTCTTGTTCCTGATATAAAGGAAAGATTTAAATTTTTCACCATTGAGTATGATGTTAGCTATTGGTTTGTCATGTATTTATTATTATGTTGAGGTATGTTCCCTCTAAACCTATTTTGTTGAGAGTTTTTAATCATGAACAGATGTTGGATTTTGTCAGATTTTTTTTCTGCATCTGTTGAGATGATCAAATAGTTTTTATCCTTCAGTTTTTGAATGTCATGTATCATGTTGACTGATTTGTGGATATTAAACCAGTATATGTAGAGAACTTTAAATACAGTTGTAATCTATAGTTAATTAACATTATTTCTAAAAACAAGGCTTAAAGAAAATCACTAGATAATAAAGATGAACAAAGGGTACAAAGATGCATGTTAAGTATGTTTATACTAGTAACAAAATAGCAATAAGAAAATATGCTCCAAGAGGACAAGAATTGTTTGTTTTGTACACTGGGGCATCTCAATGCCTAGAACAGTGCTTAAAACAAAGTAGGTACTCAGTAAATGTTTATGGAAAGCATGAATACATAGTTAACATATAATGGGAAAACAATACACAAAGTTTACAGTAATAGAATAGTTGTTAAAATATGTGAGTACAAGGATAAATTGTAAATTCAGTTTTTAATTTTAAAAAATTGGACTTTTTTTAGTGGCTCAGAAAGATCTTAGTAGGCTGACTCTACCAACATAACAACTTTAATGCCTGGACCTAAAAAGGAATACACCAAAAAGTCACAATGCATATCTTCGGGTTTGTGGATTTAGGTTATTTTAATTTTACTTTTTGTAATTTAAAAATGCTTCTACAAAAAAAAACCTATGTTTTTTTCATAGAAAAAGAAAGATAAAATAGTACCTTTGTGTTTATTTTTAGAAAGAATCAGTTTGGGCTGCTACCTGGACTTTTTGTTAGGATCCTGGCCACTAAACAGTTTCTCACAATGTAGAGCCAGAGCTGCTCTGTCCCACTGATTCCAACTCAGTTATTTGCAGAAATACTAAATTTTTCTTTATGACTATAACTCTATAAATTTTAAAGTCTATTTCTGTCCTGGTCTCAGACCTTTTATAATTATTTGAATTCTCCAACTTTTGTCTTAGCTCCCCTCCATCACTGGAAAGCAGAGTGATGCTACTTCCTTGATTCTGAGCTTATATCTATTTATATTTAGTATTTACTCCTCTTTTCTCTTTAAATGTGCTTTTCAGGACACACAGAATCCTTACATTGCTCTTCAGTTCTTTGTCCTAGCAGAGGAGTCTCTTCCAGTAGAATAGCTCTTTGCTGCCACCTTCTGGTTTTTGGCTGCTAAAGCCAGGCAGCCCGTCAAAGGTGACCATTTTAGTGTGGGCTCTTCCCAGCATCAGAGAATGCTCCCCCTTTTCTTTGGCTTCTTTCGAACTCTTCAAAGTGATCTTTTGATATATTTTATTCTCCAAAACCGGAATTAACTATTTGTTACAGAGACTTTATGTCCCCAAAGCCAAAATTTTTTACTAAATTTTTACAGAGAAAGCTTGTTGACCTCTGCTCTAAAGAATATAAAAATAGCCACGTATAGGGGGCAGCCACAGCCTTTACGGATGAAGAAAGTACCCAAAGAAGTAATGAGTATGGAAGAGGCTGCCTTCCCCCAAAGCAGAGTAAGGTCTTACTGGAAAGAGTGTGGCTGTGTCTCAGTGGATGACCATAAGCAGCCGCTTGCCAGATGCCAGAGAATTTGATGGAGTTTGAATGGAGTTTCTGGGTAGAGAACTTGACTGGAGGGCAAGCACCATTGGTTTTCCAGATACCAGCTGGCAGCAATTCTGCAGAAAGAAGAAGAAAATAACTGGAATCAGAACAAGGATGTTAAGTGCTTTGTTGCAGCCTTGTAAGCCCCTCCACTGCCCTCTATTGACAAAGCCTAACTTAACTCCAGCTGGCAAAAGAAAACTGTATACATATACAGCTCCAGTATCTCAAATTAGAGTTAAAAGAATGGCTTTAGGAGAGGGGGGTGGAGCAAGATGGTGGAGGAGTAGGAGACCTGGATTTGTCTGGTCTCAGGAATTCCGCTGAATAGGGATCAAACCATTCTGAACACCTACGAACTCAACAGGAGATTGAACAGGAGAGTAGCAACAACTCTCTGAACAGAGAAGCGACCACTTACTAGAAGGTAGGACGTGCGGAGAAGTGAATCCGAGGCGATATTCGGGAGGATAGACGGCGGGGGAGTGGGCCTCCGTCGGCCGCTTCTGGCAAGTGATAGAGCCGCGGAGCACAAAATCGGAACTTTTAGAAGTTGGCTCCCCTGAGGGACGTCGCTCCAGTGGCTAAGCGGGGGGTGGAACCCTCGTGGGACAGTGTGGTCTCAGGACCCTCAGGGTCACAGAAAGACTGGGGGTGCCTGAGTATGGCAGAGCTCCCAAGTATCGGAGTGGGGAAGCCGCTGCAGAGACGGAGCCGAGACGTGGGCTCTCAGCTCGGGGTGGCCATAAACTGTGATCCGCGGCCCAGTCGGGCCACTGCGCCTCCAGCAGGGACCCAACAAGCAGCAGAGCCGGGGAGACTCCCCTCCCTCCCCCAGGAGGAGCGGCGCGGGAGTGCACTGCAGGGATCTGCTGGGTTTGGAGACTCCACACAGGGTCGGGTGCCAGAGATAGAAACGCTCGGTCACAGGCCAGGTGAGCACGGAGTGCGGCCAGAGACCGGGGACACGGGAGTGATGGACTGCTTTTCTCTGGGGGCGCACTGAGGAGCGGGGCCCCGAGTTCTCAGCTCCTCCGGGCAGAGAGTGGGAGGCCACCATTTTCACCCTGGTCCTCCAAAGCTGTACCGAGAGCTTGCAGGGAACAAAAGCTCCTGAGAGCAAACCCAAGCAGCTTGCTTAGCCCGGACCGACAAGGGCGGGGCAATTCTGCCTCCGGCAAAGACATTTGGGAACCACGGCAACAGGCCCCTCCCCCAGAAGATCAGCACGAACAGCCAGCCAAGATCAAGTTTACCGATCAAGGAGAACGGGAGAACTCCAGTGCTAGGGGAATACTGCACATAGAATTCATGGCTTTTTTTTACCATGATTCATTAGTATTTCAAAGTTAATTTTTTAACTATGTTTTTTTTTTTGAATTTTTCTTTTTCCCTTTTTCAACCAACATCTTATCAATCCCTTTTTTAAAAAAAAATTTATTTTTTATTTTTAGAGTCATATTTTATCCCTTCATAGTAGTTACCCTTATTTTTGGCATATATATATATATATGTTGTTCTCTCTTTAAAATTTTGATATGCAGTTTCTTCTAACAGATCAAAATATACCCTAAATCACTAGTGTATGGCTTTGTTCTAGTCCCCTGCCTGATCACAGTCTCTCCCATTTTTTTTCTTTTCTTTTTTTCTTTTTTTTGAATCTTCTTCTTTTTTCTTTCAAACAACTTCTTATCAATTCCGTTTATAAAACCTTTTATAAGTTTCATCTTTACAGTCATCGTCCATCCCTTCATTGTATCAACCCTTATTTTGTACATATACGTCTTTCTTCCTTTAAAATTTTAGGAGGCACTTTCTTCTAACAGACCAAAATACACACAAAATCTAGTGTGTGGCACTGATCTATGCACTAGCCTGATCATATTTGATCATATTCTGATTTTTTTTGTTTTCTTCTGTTTTTGTTTGTTTTTATCTTTTTCTTTTTTTTTCCTCTTTCTTTTTTCTTTCTTTCCCTTTCTTTTGCCCTGGTTTCAGGTCTTTTCTGATTTGTATAGAGTATATTTGCTGGAGATGTTGTTAACCTGTTAGCATTTTGTTCTCATTTATCTGTTCTCCTCTGGACAAAATGACAAGACGAAAAAAATCACCTCAGAAAAAAAAGAACAAGAGGTAGTACCGTCTGCCAGGGACCTACTCAATACGGACATTAGTGCGATGTCGGACCTAGAGTTCAGAATCATGACTTTAAAGATACTAGCTGGTCTTGAAAAAAGCATGGAAGTTATTAGAGAAACCCTTTCTGGAGAAATAAAAGAACTAAAATCTAACCAAGTTGAAATCAAAAAGGCTATTAATGAGGTGCAATCAAAAATGGGGGCACTAACTGCGAGGATAAATGAGGCAGAAGAGAGAATCGGCGATATAGAAGACCAAATGATGGAAAATAAAGAGGCTGAGAAAAAGAGAAACAACTACAGGATCACGAGGGCAGAATTCGAGAGATAAGCAATACAATAAGACGAAACAACATTAGAATAATTGGGATCCCAGAAGAAGAAGAAAGAGAGAGAGAGGCAGAAGGTATATTGGAGCAAATTATAGCAGAGAACTTCCCTAATGTGGGGAAGGAAACAGGCATCAAAATCCAGGAGGCACAGAGAACCCCTCTCAAAAATCAATAAAAATAGGTCAACACCCCAACATCTAATAGTAAAACTTACGAATCTCAGAGACAAAGAGAAAATCCTGAAAGCAGCTCGGGAGAAGAGATATGTAACCTACAATGGTAGAAACATTAGATTGGCAACAGACCTATCCACAGAGACCTGGTGGGCCAGAAAGGACTGGCATGATATCTTCAGAGCACTAAACGAGAAAAATATGCAGCCAAGAATACTATATCCAGCTAGGCTGTCATTGAAAATTGAAGGAGAGATAAAAAGCTTCCAGGACAAACAAAAACTAAAGAAATTTGCAAACACGAAACCAGCCCTCCAAGAAATATTGAAAGGGGTCCTCTAAGCAAAGAGAGAGCCTAAAAGCAGCATCGATCAGAAAGGAACACAGACAATATACAGTCACAGTCACCTTACAGGCAATACAATGGCACTAAATTCCTATCTTTCAGTAGTTACCCTAAATGTAAATGGGCTAAATGCCCCAACCAAAAGACACAGGCTATCAGATTGGATTAAAAAACAAGACCCATCAATATGCTGTCTGCAAGAGACAGATTTTAGACCCAAAGACACTCCCAGATTGAAAGT
Organism: Callorhinus ursinus; assembly: GCF_003265705.2. Taxonomy (NCBI): domain Eukaryota; kingdom Metazoa; phylum Chordata; class Mammalia; order Carnivora; family Otariidae; genus Callorhinus; species Callorhinus ursinus. Next base: position 38,801,479 of record NW_027397073.1, read on the forward strand.
GAGGGGGTGGAAAACCATTTACCATGCTAATGGACACCAAAAGAAAGCTAGGGTAGCAATCCTTATATCAGACAAATTAGATTTTAAAACAAAGACTGTAATAAGAGATGAAGAAGGACACTATATCTTACTTAAAGGGTCTATCCAACAAGAAGATCTAACAATTGTAAATATCTATGCCCCTAACATGGGAGCAGACACTTTTATAAGGCAATTAATAACAAAAGCAAAGAAACACATTGACAACAATACAATAATAGTGGGGGACTTTAACATCCCCCTGACTGAAATGGACAGATCCTCTAAGCAAAAGATCAACAAGGAAATAAAGACTTTAAATGAAACACTGGACCAAATGGACTTCACAGACATATTCAGAATACTCCATCCCAAAGCAACGGAATACACATTCTTCTCCAGTGCCCATGGAACATTCTCCAGAATTGATCACATCCTAGGTCACAAATCAGGTCTCAACTGATACCAAAATATTGGGATTATTCCCTGCATATTTTCAGACCACAGTGCTTTGAAACTAGAACTCAATCACAAGAGGAAAGTCGGAAAGAACTCAAATACATGGAGGCTAAAGAGCATCCTACTAAAGAATGAGTGGGTCAACCAGGAAATTAAAGAATTAACAAAATGCATGGAAACCAATGAAAATGAAAACACAACTGTATCTTTGGGATACAGCAAAGGCAGTCCTGAGAGGAAAGTATATAGCAATACAAGCCTTTCTCAAGAAACAAGAAAGGTCTCAAATACACAACCTAACCCTACACCTAAAGGAGCTAGAGAAAGAACAGCAAATAAAGCCTAAAGCCAGCAGGAGAAGAGAAAAAATAAAGGTCAGAGCAGAAATCAATGAAATAGAAACCAAAAGAACAGTAGAACAGATCAACGAAACTAGGAGCTGATTCTTTGAAAGAATGAACAAGATTGATAAATCCCTGGCCAGACTTATAAAAAAGAAAAGAGAAATGACCCAAATCAACAAAATCATGAATGAAAGAGGAGAGATCACAACCAACACCAAAGAAAGACAAACAATTATAAGAACATATTATGAGCAACTCTATGCCAGCAAATTGGATAACCTGGAAGAAATGGGTGCCTTTCTAGAGATGTATCAACTACCAAAACTGAACCAGGAAGAAATAGAAAACCTGAACAGACCTATAACCACGAAGGAAATTGAAGCAGTCATCAAAAATCTCCCAACAAACAAAAGCCCAGGGCTAGATGGCTTCCCAGGGGAATTCTACCAAAGATTTAAAGAAGAATTAATACCTATTCTCTTGAAACTGTTCCAAAAAATAGAAATGGAAGGAAAACTTCCAAACTCATTTTATGAGGCCACCATTACCTTGATCCCAAAACCAGACAAAGACCCCACCGAAAAGGAGAATTACAGACCAATATCCTTGATGAACATGGATGCAAAAATTCTCACCAAAATACTAGCCAATAGGATCCAACAGTACATTAAAAGGATTATTCACCATGATCAAGTGGGATTTATCCCTGGGCTGCAAGATTGGTTCAACATCCGCAAATCCATCAACGTGATACAATAATTTAACAAAAGAAAGAACAAGAGTCATATGATCCTCTCAATAGATGCAGAAAAAGCATTTGACAAAGTACAGCATCCTTTCTTGATCAAAATTCTTCAGAGTATATGGATAGAGGGTACATACCTCAAGATCATAAAAGCCATCTATGAAAAACCTACAGCGAATATCCTCAATGGGGAAAAGCTAAGAGCTTTTCCCGTAAGGTCAGGAACGCGGCAGGGATTCCACTATCACCACTGCTATTTAACATAGTATTAGAAGTCCTAGACACAGCAATCAGACAACAAAAAGAAATCAAAGGCATCCAAATCTGCAAAGAAGTCAAACTCTCACTCTTTGCAGATGATATGATACTGTATGTGGAAAACCCAAAAGACTCCACCCCAAAACTGCTAGAACTCATACAGGAATTCAGTAAAGTGGCAGGATATAAAATCAATGCACAGAAATCAGTGGCATTCCTATACACCAACAACAAGACAGAAGAGAGAGAAATTAAGGAGTCGATCCCATTGACAATTGCCCCCAAAACCATAAGATACCTGGGAATAAATTTAACCAAAGCGGCAAAGGATCTGTACTCAGAAAACTATAAAACACTCATGAAAGAAATTGAGGAAGACACAAAGAAATGGAAAAACGTTCCATGCTCATGGATTGGAAGAACAAACATTGTGAAGATGTCAATGCTACCTAGAGCAATCTACACATTCAATGCAATCCCCATCAAAATACCATCCACTTTTTTCAGAGAAATGGAACAAATAATCCTAAAATTTGTATGGAACCAGAAAAGACCCCGAATAGCCAGAGGAATAATGAAAAAGAAAAGCAAAGCTGGCGGCATCACAATTCCGGACTTCCAGCTCTATTACAAAGCTGTCATCATCAAGACAGTATGGTACTGGCACAAAAACAGACACATAGATCAATGGAACAGAATCGAGAGCCCAGAAATGGACCTCAACTCTATGGTCAACTAATCTTTGACAAAGCAGGAAAGAACGTCTAATGAATAAAGACAGTCTCTTCAACAAATGGTGTTGGGAAAATTGGACAGTCACATGCAGAAGAATGAAACTGGACCATTTCCTTACACCACACACAAAAATAGACTCCAAATGGTTGAAAGACCTAAACGTGAGACAGGAGTCCATCAAAATACTAAAGGAGAACACAGGTAGCAACCTCTTCGACCTCAGCCACAGCAACTTCTTCCTAGAAACATCGCCAAAGGCAAGGGAAGCAAGGGCAAAAATGAATGATTGGGATTTCAACAAGATAAAAAGCTTTTGCACAGCAAAAGAAACAGTCCACAAAACCAAAAGACAACCGACAGAATGGGAGAAAATATTTGCAAATGACAAATCAGATGAAGGGCTAGTATCCAAAATCTATAAAGAACTTATCAAACTCAACACCCAAAGAACAAATAATCCAATCAAGAAATGGGCAGAAGACATGAACAGACATTGTTCCAAAGAAGACATCCAAATGGCCAACAGACACATGAGAAAGTGCTCAACATCGCTCGGCATCAGGGAAATCCAAATCAAAACCTCAATGAGATACCACCTCACACCAGTCAGAATGGCTAGAATTAACAAGTCAGGAAATGACAGATGTTGGCGGGGATGTGGAGAAAGGGGAACCCTCCTACACTGTTGGTGGGAATGCAGGCTGGTGCAAATACTCTGGAAAACAGTATGGAGGTTCCTCAAACAGTTGAAAATAAGAGCTACCATACGATCCAGCAATTGCACTACTGGGTATTTACCACAAAGATACAAATGTAGGGATCCGAAGGGGTACGTGCACCCCAATGTTTATAGCAGCAATGTCCACAATAACCAAACTGTGGAAAGAGCCAAGATGTCCATCGACAGATGAATGGATAAAGAAGAAGTGGTATATATACACAATGGAATATTATGCAGCCATCAAAAGGAATGAGATCTTGCCATTTGCAACGACGTGGATGGAACTGGAGGCTGTTATGCTGAGTGAAATAAGTCAATCAGAGAAAGACATGTATCATATGACCTCGCTGATATGAGGAATTTTTAACCTCAGGAAACAAACTGAGTGTTGCTGGAGTGGTGGGGGGTGGGAGGGATGGGGTGGCTGGGTGACAGACATTGGGGAGGGTATGTGCTATGGTGAGCGCTGTGAATTGTGCAAGACTGTTGAATCACAGATCAGTACTTCTGAAACAAATAATGCAATATATGTTAAGAAAAAAAAAGAAGAAGATAGCAGGAGGGGAGGAATGAAGGGGAGTGAGTCGGAGGGGGAGACGAACCATGAGAGACGATGGACTCTGAAAAACAAACAGGTTTCTAGAGGGGAGGGGGTTGGGGGATGGGTTAGCCTTGTGATGGGTATTAAAGAGGACACGTACTGCATGGAGCACTGGGTGTTATGCACAAACAATGAATCATGGAACACTACATCAAAAACTAATGATGTATGGTGATTAACATAACAATAAAAAATTAAAAAAAGAGAATGGATTTAGAACTAAGAGGCAATAATTAGATAACTGGCACAAATACGTAGTTCACATGTGAATTTCTCTAATTCATTTGATTTCTATGTGGAACTTAGCACCATGCATTGCATTTATCTCATAACTTTTGAGTCTCCTTTCATCTTAGAGTCTCCTACATTTAAAAGAAAAATTGTCTCTTATTACACTGACATTTGTTGAAGAGTCAGGCCTGTTACTTTGCGGAACATCTCTCACTATGGATTTATTTTTTGTTTGCTCATGATTAGATTCAGGTTAAACACTTTTGGCAGGAATATTACATAGTTATAATATTGTGTCAGTGAAATATCACAAAGCACATGGTATGAGTTTGTCTCATTACTAGTGAGAGTAAGTTTGATCATTTGGGTAAAGTTATGACCAAAGGATGTATTCATTTTCCTGTTGTAATTAATAAGTACTCAATTGAGCAATATTTTAAGAACATGCAATTGTCTTTTTTTTTCCAAAAAAAAAATGCACTTCAATTTAGCATCTATTGGTAATTCTTGGTTGAATCCATTATTGTAATAGTTGTGAAATGGCAATTATTGTGGGCTTTCATTCCCTCTACAATGAACTGGCAGTGAGAACCGAAAAGTCTGGCACAAGCTGGATTGCAGGCCATATTCATAAAAGTGGCAGTCTTCTTCCAGTTCTGATTCAGGCACTTATCTCTGCATTTCCTAGCACTTCACCTGTTTACCCAAGTCTCAGGAAAACATCTTGTAGGCCTGGCTTCATTCTCCATCCTTAACATGCTGTTTATAAATAAGAATATGTGTGATTGTGATATTTTAATGGATCTTGGGTTTCTCATTATATAAAGAGATTTTTTAAAAACACATTTTTGAGTTTGAAAGAACCTAAAACTTTTACAGTTTAATTACCCAACCTAGGGACCAAAAGCAGTTTGTTATTTGTTAATGCATTTATTCAACAAATTATTTATTTAGGAAATGTTTTTACAACTACTATATAACTCTGTCATTCTCCAGCCTCTCTTCTTGAACATTTTCAATAATAGTTCAATTGGTATTTTACCAAGAAGACCACACTCTGTCTCATGTTGTCTACAGTATTATGTATCCATTTAATCCTGATACTGTTTTTAGCAGCTACATAATTCATATCACATAATTAAAAGACAGTATCTCTGATTGTGTGGAATGTCAAGTATAACTATGGAGAGTTTAAATCTATCCACATATTTTTTGCCCACTAACTTTCAAGGAATAATTTTTTTTAAAGAAAAAAGAAAAAAATTTATTCTAGTTAAATGGAGAACCTGATCTCATTTTACAAACTTCAAACTTGAATTGTGTCTGTCTTGTTTTCAAAAGTGAATGTGTGCCTTCTATAAAGTAATATTAAAAACAAACTGATAGTTTTTAAAAAGAGGAGTTGAAGACCGGTTATTGGTTACTTTGATATTTTAGCTCGGGGTTATAAAGTACAAACTGAACTGAACTGAAATTCTGTATTCTTGTTCTCGGGGTTGTATCAGTAGTAACTTTGCTTCAGATACCATCAGGAGTTTTGTTTGTTTGGTTGGTTGGTTTTTGTTTTTTTATAATACTCAATTTTTAATGAATATTTTACTCTTTATTGTAATATAAGTAAAATGTGTCTTGTGTTAGCAATTGTCCTTAATAATGTCTTCTGATATTCTATAAATAAAAGCTCCTTTTCTAAAAATTTGATAATTTATAGGGTAGAGAAGAATTCTTGAAAAAACTCACACGAGGTGAAGTGGCTAATGGAATGATGATTCAGGTAATCCTAATTTGGTTTCAATATTTTATTCTTCCTTTAATTTGCATTTTACTTAGCATTTTAAATTTGCCTGTAATGAGGCATCTTTTCCCTACTTGGTTTGCAAGCCAGCAGTTTTCTCTCCTTCGCTGATAACAGTTGCCCTCTGTGTACGACTAGCAGTATCTGGTCATGCATAAAGAAACTGACCTCCCATACACATATCTCATTTTGTGGCTTAATGGGAATTTCTGCCAGTCTAGTAAAAGGGCAGTGAGATCTTATTCCTAAGTGTCTCTTTAGTTTGCTTTGTGATGATGTTATGTTTTCTTTGCTTTTAGTGCCTTTCAATGGAATTTCTTTATTTAACACTGAAAGAAAAATGTGCTATGATATTTCTATATAAAGATTTTGAAATTAAATGATTATAGCTAGCAAAATCAATTTTAATATTTTTTATCTTTACCACCTGAATATCCTTTGGAACCAGAGTTGGATGTTTTCATCCTTGGCATGTTTCTAGAATGCCTCCCTTTCAGAAATACATAAATACTTAAAATTATAAAAATAAAATCAAGAGGCAAAACAGTCTGAAACAGTGTTATTTTATACACTTATTTGAGATTATCTGGACCTCTGGTCTTCTTTTAAATAAACACAAATCGTGATTTCTTCTGTTAAGAAATTTGGCATTTTCAAACATATAAAAGCAGTGTTTCTTTACTTCTATATGCTGAAAATGCCAAATTTTCTGGTTTATTTTTCTATGAGTATATATGTTCAATAATCCCATAATCTCCTAGCCCTTTCTGCTTAATATTTTGTCATTAACTTCTTGTTCATTGGTTTTATTGGATCTTAGATTACAGGAATTACATATATTTCAATATTTGTTGTTAGTGTGCTTTTTAACCTTATTATCTTCCAATACTTACTTAAGAATGTTTGATTTTCTGGGTGATGGACATTGGGGAGGGTATGTACTATGGTAAGTGCTGTGAATTGTGTAAGACTGATGAATCATGGACCTGTACCCCTGAAACAAATAACACATTATATGTTAATAAGAAAATTTTAAAAAAGAATGTTTTTATTGTCTATATTAAATTTTTCTCTCATTTTTTCTAATAACTATGCCTTGTATAAATATGGTATATTCATACCGGTTGCTTTTTATGGTGGCATAATTTTTTTTTTAATTTTCAGATAACAACAAACATTACTTCCTGGCTCAGGATTGAGACTCAATAAATGTTTATTTTTTTTAAGTTTTTAATTCCAGTTAGTTAACATACAGTGAAATATTAGTTTCAGGTGTACAATATAGTGATTCAGCAATTCCATACATCACCCTGTGCTTATTACAAGTGCACTCCTTAATCCCCATGTTTAGGTAATTAATAACTGAATGAATTATTTAAAATCTTTGCTGGCAGAAAAGACTGTATTCCATTCAAGAAGAACAGATACTTGAGAGGCAGGAACTTTTGGAAAAGAAAGCAATGTGTGCCCTAGCACTGGCAGAACTAGAGACACCTCTGTTTGAACTAGAAGAAGATGCTGTAAGAATCAGAACTATCCACAAAGAACATTCTGATGTAAGTATTTATAATTAATTCAGAAGCTAATTTCCAGGAATATTTAAGTCAAATCATGTATATGATTTTACATTATTACTTAAAATGTTATGATTTCACATACTAAGACATAAAAGCATGAACAAAATACATATTTTATGACCACACAACTGATCTATAGTGAAACTATATGGCAAGACTACTAATGCTATTACCTGGAACCCCATACTCTATATTAGAGTGTACTTAGGAAAAGCAGTTTTCAAATAAATGAGTAGTGATTTATCTCATGTGATTGCCCACTATGTTAAATTTAATTCAAAGTCTTCACTGCTTGTTAATAAAATGCTAAGGCTGTGTTTGCTCAAATATAAAATATAATGCATCTTGTCATTTTTATGGCAAATATTTGATGTATGTAGAAGTTGTTAAGACACCTAGGATGAAAAATAAAGCAAATTTCGATAAAATATTTTCAAAACAACAGGTTTATGGCAGTAACTGATATTGCTAGCCCTTCCCAAAGAAAAATTTAGTAGAAAGATATGTATGCATCATGTCATTAGTCTTTTGGAAAAGTGGAGGGTGTGGTAAGAGTTATATATTCTTGTCCTTAGATGCAGGGAGGACATACATATGTTCATTTGGGCCATTTTGGCAACAGGATTTTTTTTCTTTGTAAATGATGATGTAATTTTATATTCTTAGTCTTTAATAATTTTCAGTGTTTTTTTAATTTAAAAAACTTTATGATTTATAAAATGTTCCCATTATGAGAGTTTATTTTGATCTTCAAAATCTCCCTGTGAAGTAGCCAAGACGGAGTTTATCTGGATCATAGACTTGAGAAAACTTGGGCCTAAATGCATGAAGCAACTTGTACAAGGCCATAAAACATGGCAACAACAAATTCTGAGTATATATACTCAGGGCTCTTAATTGCTTATCCTAGAGCTCATGTAATGAATATATAACCAGTACTAACACCTAGTGAGATAAATGATTTTAATAATGGCTCCTCCTTACATTAGTGATGGAAATTTATTAATTGCTTCAAAAGCCTCAGTATAATCATCTGAGTATAATGAATTCCTGAAAAGATTAATGACTTTTATTCCCCCTTATTTTATAATAGCCATTGTTTTCTCTCATCTTTTAGTTCAGTAATCATTTTTGTTTTATTATATTTTAATAGTTTATAAATTATAAGAACTATCAATTTAACACAAACTCTTAAATACAATAAGTTTTTATGTACTTTTGGTAATGATTGTTGACAATTTGTATCAAGTTTTAATTTTGGTTAAGATATTTTAAATATCATGGTGAAAACTTACGATTTCTATGTGAGTTTCTTAGTTTTTGTTACTTAGCTAAATTGGTTAGATTTTGGTTTTCTCCAATAATTCAAATGGAATATTGGGATGTGAATATCATAGTATGTTTTTGTAATTCATGTTTGTTGGTCCTTTTCCTTTATACCAAAATATATATTGTTATTATTAAAATAGTCACTTGGGAACTATTTGGTCTAAACCAGGATAATTGGATTGCAAATGTTGCACATCTTAACTTCTGAATGTCCTCTAGATATTAAATGATATAATTGAGAGGAGAGACAATGTTAAAAGAAATGTGGAAAGAACTAAGCAAAAATTACGAAGAAGGGGGAAGAAAACCCGTGAGGCAATAACAGAAACTGAGGTAAGAAATTTAACATCAAAAATAATTATCAATTTACAACTTCTTTATGTCAATGAAAACTATTCAAGCAAATTTATTTTAGGTTGATGCCTCTCATTTCTAATTGGTTGCACTAAGTAGTTTCTATACACATACACACACACGCACGTACGCACACACAGTCTCTGTATCTTCATTTTTTTCTCTTGCGGTGTTTTTCCCATTGAACTAGTGCATCCTCCTGTTAACCTCTCCTACAAAGTAGAGGTAGGGATTTGTATTGTACTAAAAACAGTACCACGTTTATATGGATGAGACCAATATACGGACTGAAACATCTGTTACTATCTGACATCTCAGTTTTACCCTCAAGTTGGTGTATGGGCAGCATGAACAAGTGGTCATATATCAAAGGGCTTCAGGGCTTTTTCCAAATTAGAAATACTTGCTCCCTGAGAATCTTCTCTAATATTTTGTCTTTAGAGAATCACTGGATATGGGGGGTGGAGATAGTCCATTGTCTTTAACCTCCTACCCTCTGGATATACTTTAAAGGTTGCACCAATTGGATTTGTTGGTGGACAGCATGTTGGCTATGAAACAGAGGTGTAATCATATCATTTTTTAAAAGTTTGTACTAGGCCACAAAAGATTAAAAATTATCAAGGAAAATAGTAATACTAATAACAACAACAGATACTGATACTTTGCATGTTCTCTGTATACCAGGCATTATTTTAAGTGCTCAGACATATTAACTCATTTCAACTTCATAATAACTCTGTGAAGATTGTGCTATTTTTATCCCCATTCTACAGCTGAAGAATCTAATGCCTTGTTTTTGAATTAACTTGTTCAGTTTCACACAGCTCATTAACGGTGGAGTTGAGATTCACTAAATCTGGCACCGGCATTAGACTCTGTGCTCTTAACCATTCTGTTATTCTGGTCAGATCATACAGGTTACTTTTGTTGAATATAATGAAGCAAAATCAGAACTTAGTAACAAAAAAAATAGAGCAAAAAGAAAACAGATTACTGGAAATATTTTTTAAATTACATTTTTTTCATTATGTGTTCTGTGTTAAGGAATATGTAGAAGCACAAATTATTTATAAATTATTGATGATAAACTATACAGCAAAATTTATGGAACAGGCCAAGGTAATACGTTAGTGTTACCAATAAATCATTTTGGTAAGAAAAACGTAAAGCACTTAGCATATCTATAAGGACAAAAAGAAGATAAAAACAGCCATGGGAAAAATTAAAAGAGACATTATTATATATAGTAGTACAAGAAAGAATCCTATTTTGCATAGAACTTTGTTTTAAAATTTAGATGAAGTATACAATTTATATACAAATTATTATACTATTTATTAAAATACAAATAATGAAAACTGGGTAAAGAGGGAAAATCACAACAAGAGTAGAATAAAAATTATAGAATAAATGTAATTTGTCTATACCACTAACCACAAGAACAGGCACAGGGGTGCCTGGGTGGCTCAGTCAGTTAAGCCTCCGATTCTTGATTTTAGCTCAGGTCATGATCTCAGGGCCATGAGATTGAGCCCCACATTGGGCTCCATGCCCAGCATGGAGCCTACTTGAGATTCTCTTTCTCCCTCTCCCTCTGCCCCTCTCCCAGCTTGCATGTGTGAGTTCTCTCTCTCTCTCTCTCTCTCTAAAAGAAAAAAAAAATTAAAAAAAAAGAACAAGCCCAGATGCTTTATAGGCCTCCTTACAAAGACCAGATACAGACCATAAGAAAGTATGGAAAGCTTCTAAATTTATTCTGTAATAATATAATTCTGAAATTGTAACTGAAAAATACTAGCTTGAAAAAGAAATCTTTAGGTGACCTCACTTATGAACACAGATGACAAACTCTTAAATATATCAGTGAATTGAGTTTTTAAAATGTGATTAAAAAGCATGTGTTATGCAAAGTAAGATTCCTTTGAAGAATGTGAAGATGAGTCAACATAAATAAATGTACAGCGGACACTGGAACAATGCAGGGTTTAGGCAGTACCAGCCTCCAGGTAGTCAAAAATCTACATGTAACTTTTGACTCCCCCAAAACTTAACTACTAATAGCCTACTGTTTACTGGAAGCTTTACTGATTACAAATAGTTGATTAACAAATATTTTATATGCTATTGATATTATATACTATATCCTTATATTAAAGGAAGCTAAACAAAAGAAAAGGTAATTAGAAAAATCAAAAGGAAGAAAAAATACATTTACAGTGGTGTGCTGTTAAAAATCTACCTGTAAGAGGAACTGCACAGTTCCAACCTCTGTTGTTCAAGGATCAGCTGTGCTAATATAATTCAGTACATTTACAGAAATAAAAGACAATTAACCTAAAATATTTAATAAAACACTATAGCCACTAATGATTTTCAAAAAGACTTTTAACTATCTAGAAATAGAATGAAAACATCCTTACCTTGATAATGTGTCTACCACTACTTTCCAGCAAACGTTATACTTAATGGCAAAAACATTAAAATTATTTCCATTAAAATCAGGAACAAAAACATTCAGACAAGCTCCTACTACTCAGCATACTACTGTTATTGATAACAAATTACTGTAACACATGTCACAAAGGTAAAACATATGTGTTGAACATGGCAATGGAAAACCACCCGGTTGCTCATGTCCCACATTTGAATACTAGTTTCAAAAAATATTAACTAAAAATTGCCAAAGGTGGTACGTCTAATAAATATAACAAATTTCGATGAAGAATATGGCTGAACTCTTTCTTTGTGTGTGTGCTCAGTATTGTAGAAGGTACTAGGAGTTGAAGGGATAGAAAAGAAGGGTTAATTTTCTTTTATTTGTTCTTCAAATAAGTTTGTCTTTTCAATTACTATTAAGCACTTGAGATATATTAAACATTGTTAGAATTTGCTGGAATTGGGGAAGTAAAAGGAGAACTTTTTCACTCAAGAAGCACATTATCTTGTTGGGGAGCAGGCAAGGACACAGAGCATTAATACACTGTGAGCAAAGCCATGACAGCAGTATAATGAGGTGGAAGAGTGTCATGGAGGAGGAAACCTAACAGAACTGAGGGTTTTGGGGTAGGTTTTTCAGAAGAGGTTATATCTAAAAATGAGAATTACTAATGGAGTAAATGAAGGTTAAATACTTACATTGCCATGATGTTGTGGAGAATAGAGATGATATACAAAAAGCCTTAAAAAATTATTGTCACTGAAGGTACTTATTAATATCATCATCATCATCATTATCATTATATAATTTTTAAATTGATGAAGAAATGAAGTAAGGGCATTTTAGAAACAGGTGCTGTTTGCAAAGCAAAGGTATCATGAAATAGTGCTGTGTGTGGAATTGCAAGTAGTTTGGTATGACCGGAGAGCAGGGCACCTATTATAAGAGTGAAAAGAGAGGTGCCTGGGTGGCTCAGTCGTTAAGCGTCTGCCTTCGGTTCAGGTCATGATCCCAGGGTCCTGGGATCGAGCGCCGCATCAGGCTCCCTTCTCCCTCTCCCACTCCCCCTGTTTGTGTTCCCTCTCTTGCTGTGTCTCTCTCTGTCAAATAAATAAAATCTTTAAAAAAAAAAAAAAAGAGTGAAAAGAGATGAAGCTAGTGAGATGGGCAATACATAGATGAAGAAATGCCTCATGCACCATGCCGTTGAACACCAAACTGTTGTAATGTCAAATATCATTAATAGCATTTATTAAGTACTTTTATGCTGATAGGAGTACAAGCCATACTATAGACCCTATTTCTGTCTTCTAAGAACTTAAGTTCTAAGCAAATAATTTTTAAGACAAATAATTTTATCTTCTGTGCATAAGCATTTCAATCATGGGCCAAGATAAACATGGGCCAAGTTAAACATGGGCCATTACTGAATTTTTACTATTTCTAACCCCAGTTTATATCTTAGGCATAGATTCTAAACTTTTGTTTAGATAATTCAAAAATTAAATCTTAAATAAAAATCTTAAAATCTTAAATTCTTAATCTAAAATCTTAAAAAAATCTTAAATAAAATTAAAATATAAAATTGAAATTAATAATTTAGAATCTGAATATAATCTTTATTACCTAATATTTTTAAATATGTGACTTGAAAGTTTGGGGGATAAGGAAATGATGAAAAATGTTGTATACTAAAACATTAATTAACTGCAATTCAGATTTTTAGATTCTTCTAGGTCTGGACATGAAAGTACCCTTGGGTTGGAAAGCCTCCAAATTACTGAGGCCTGTGTCCCCCAAGGGCTAGAGAAAAAATAAGCCAAAGAATGGTCAGATTATAAATAAATCTTAAATAAATAAATCTGCCTCTATTCCCATTTGCTCTGGTGGCCCTTCAGCATTTATCAAAAGACTTACAAATGGCAGTTGGGGGGGGCAATCTTTTGCTCACTGCAGATGTGCAGATTTGTACTCCTGATTGACATACAACATCTAACAGCTTCTCTCTAGACTCAGCTTACCATAATGATGTTTCTGATATTTTTGATGCCATGGTTTACCAAAGCCTCACTGATGGTACCTATTAGAGTGGCAAAATACCATTTTTTGCTTTTCATTGCTGTCTGCAGGAAGCACACTGCCTCTTTCTTTCTTTTAGTGTAGATGTTTTGACACCACCTTTAGCACTGCTGAACTGGCTGGTCTGGTCTAAGTTGTTGATACCATTGCTTCTGATGTCTTTTGACTTTGCTGTGAGAATCTGCATTCAAGATTAAGGCATGAATTATGGAATCTGACTTAAAATACAAGTTCCGTGATAGCATACTGTACCCAGAGTTGCCCATCTCTTTGACTCCTACCTACTTACTTTATTCCATACTGTACCTCTTCACACTTTTTGGGGGGACTGACTTTTCTCCCAGTAATAATATAATATCCTATTGGTCACACTGAACAATCCTAGTCAGCCATCTTTCAACTACATTCAGGTATTAAAAACAAGCACAGAAAAACCCTCATTTATCAGTAGACGAATTCTAGAACTTCCAGAAAAAGAAAGAAACAAAGGGAGGGTATGAAAATCCAAATACAGTACCCAGTGTTGAAAGTCGTGGACAAATAGCAGATTTTTATAGGAAAATAAATATAAAAGATTAGCCTTTCTTCTTGAAATCTGTTAGAGAAAGAATCAGAGAGCATATGGGGGGAAGTGGAAGAAAATAGGAGCAAAGGGAGCAGTTGATACCTGAAATCATTTGGGAGAGTAGCACTAATTAGAAGCAATGCCAAATGTGGGGAACAGCATTCAGTAAGTCAGTCATCCAATCAGTAAATCATTCAGTCAATATAAACATCAACAGTCATGAAAGGATCATGCAAAAACTAGATGCAAAATCAAATCTTCAGGTTGGAATTGCACAGGTCAGCCTTGGGAAAGTGTACTGGTATTAAATATTGATTTCTTTTGTTTGAAAGATCAGGACAATGTATATCCTTGCCCACCTTCAATGTACATGTTTGAAAACCAGTAACCAAATGTTTATATATATTTTTAAGATTTTATTTATTTGAGAGTGAGAGAGAGATCATGAGCAGGGAGGGGTTAGAGGGAGAAGTAGACTTCTCCACTGAGCAGGGAACCCGATGTGGGACTCCATCCCAGGATGCTGAGATCATGATCTGAGCTGAAGGCAGACACTTAACCAACTGAGCCACCCAGGCGCCCCATCCACATGTTTATATTTTGAAAGGACATGCCTTTAAGGTGTGCTTGTATGGGGGGCATGTGGAGGGGAAGACAGTGCAGGGGAGAGAGGGGAAAAGGGAAAGAGGAAGAGAGCTGTGGGAAGAGACTATATAGCTCTAAGCCATTTTTTAGACAATCTCATCAGATGTAACTATGGAGAAGAGAAAGAACATAAATCTAAGTGTTACTTACACTGATAATAAGTTACTATTTGCTTTTAATTGTTTACATGGCCAAATGTAATTGTGTCCTTAAGTTGCAAGGATTTGAAAATTCTAGTATTTAAAATAAAACATCCTTGAATTTATTTTCCAGGAAAAATGCTCAATAATTTTTAGAGAAATAGAGAACACTAAAAGTAAAACAATTATTTATCATGCAAAAATAAATCAGTTGAATGAGAACTTAAAAGAAAAAGAGAAAGAAAATATTACTTTTGCTCAGACAATTGGGAATTTAAAGTAAGTACTTAAATTTTATCAAAATATTAAATGTTCAATATATTATTTATAAAAGAGATAAGACCAAATTTCTTTAAGGTTTAATCTTAAAATGGTCCATTATTTTCCATCATTATTTGATGTGGAATACACATGTGATATTTGATAATTTTGGTTTAAAAACATAAATTGTGGGGGCACCTGGGTGGCTCTTGGGCTCAGCTCTTGATCTCAGGTTTGTGAGTTTAAGCCTCACATTGGGCTCCACCTGGGCGTGGAGCCTACATAAAAAACAAATAAACAAACAAACAATCAAACATAAATTGCATTCATTTTTTATTATTCCCCTGGGTTTATTCTTATTTGAATAACTGGGAATGTTTATTCTTTTCCAAGTATAAGAACTTTTATTAATTATGAAATTAATAATCTTTCCCACTCATTTCAGTATTTCTCACTCACATGACATGGTTAATAATCTATGGTTTTTCACCCAAACTTTTTTGGTAAGTTTTGAGGTCATCCTTTAGAAATAGATATTCTACAAAACCTTGTGTAATTTGTTCATATTTATTGTCTTCAGAAACCTCTAATTCAGTCCCTTTATTAATCAGGGACATACCTAACAAGGATTAGTAAGGTCTTTCACTTAGAGAATGATCATACTCTAAGACCTTTAGGGTTTCCATAAGACCCTCACTTAGAACTTACATTCTCTTCCTTTGTTCCTTTTGGTTCTTATTTTTCTATTTTGTAATACCTTGAGAACAGAGCTTGAAGGACTATGGGAAGGATATACATTGGTCACATTTAGGAATTATAGTTTGATTTAAATAAGATCTATTAATTAACAATGGTGATGGATAATGTCAAATAATATTTAAAGTTACTATTGATTGACTTCCTAATGTGCCAGGCACTTTGTGGGCAATCTGTGTACTTTATCTTATCCAGTTCTCACAGCAAATTCTTCAGTTATGTAATATGAATACTGAGGAAACAGAAGCTCAGGGAAATTAAATGATTGTCTTTGTATAGCTAATCAGTGGTTAGAGCCAGCCCGTTTAGGTCCATCTTGTTCCAGTGTGTGCTCTTACAACTGTGCATATTGACTCACTAAACTAGGATTGGAAAGGAAGATTATTTCAAATAAACTATATTAGTAATAAACTACTGGTATTTTTAATAGATGACTATATCAAGTTAATCATTATTTATTAAGAACCCACAGTGTGCCTAGTGCCAGACACCAAGAAGGTACACCAAAGTGTACCTTCAAGTATCTGAAGATAATTTTAGAAATACAAACTTGCATATGCAAATGATTAAAATATGGTGATTAGAATAATAGCAATTAAAGCTGTCCTTGACTCTAATTTTTACAACTGTTTCTTAATTAGGATGTGAAAGGATTTAGACCCAGACCCATAGGACTTCAGAGTTTATTCTTTTTATGACTATGAGAAAGGAAACACTATTTTCATGTGTAGATATACATAAAAGCATATATAGCCTATATAATGTATGTGTGTATATAGTTAACTAATAAAAATGCTGTGTTGAATATAATCCAATTTCAAAATACCTAGTGTAGAGAACAAAATATATGTGGTCAAGATATAGTGATGTTTGCTGGGAGCAACTGTGAAGAGTTTTTTGGCTCTGGTCATACTAGCTCTTCCCCATGTGAATTTCCTGGTTTCTATGTTCCATAATATTGATATTAGTGAATATTTATATAGGATATTACATAAGAATTTTGGATGTTTTTGGTATGAATGATGAAGTGGAAAAAACATGGGCAAGACAGATAGATAAAAGGAAAGGATCTTATCCTATTTAGAAGGAGAGGCTCACATCTAAAAATGTAAACAAAAAGCGTTGTTTTCAAATTTCTGATAATACCCATAGTAGAGAAAGAGAGAAAACAAATGAGTATTTAGTGTTGAGCTGCTGAATCAAACAGAGTAAGACAAAACTGGATTTGCATTCTGGTTCTGTTATTTACTAATTAGCTTACATAAGCTAATTATGGTGAAGTTTAGTTTCTTCATCTGTAAATTGCTATAATGACTATTCTTCCATAGGGTTTTGTTGTATTAAATGAGATATTATATTTGAGCACTTTAACATTTCAGCCCCTCAAAAACTTTAGTCCTGCTGCCTTTTTAGCTAACTGTGCAAATGACTCAATTTTCTATACCAGTAGAGATAAAAACAAGTATGGGTAATATAAGACAGTGCTGAGTTTTTGCAGCTCTGTCTATTCTGCACTCTGTGTTACTGATCAACTCTGGCAATTATTTCTAAAGCATATTTGTTTTCATTATTGTTTTAACCACTTTTTGATGCTTTTTCCATTAGTGTTCTTCCTTATTTAAATAGAAATCATTTAACCTCCGTGTCGGTATATACTTAGTTACAAATGACAAGATACACACACATGTACACAAACAAAGGTATTCACACAACAGCTTAAACTGAACAATAGGGAAATGTGTCCTCTTATATAACAGGAACCTTGGGTAGGGTAAACTGCAGAGTTGGTTGATATTAGTGAATCAGCAGCTCAACACTAGGTACTCATTTTTTTCTCTCTCCACTATGTCCATTGTCATCAAGTTTGAAAACATGACTCATTCACATTTAGTGGATATTGAGTCTTTTCTACATGGAATTAGGTCCTTGTCTTTCATCTTATTAGGTTATATTAACATATATGTTCACTCCTAAATAATTAGCCATATGCTAATTGGCTTAATCTAATTAGAATATATCTTTGGTGTTATATGCTGCATGGAGGAGGGGTTCTTTTAGAATGACAACAAAATAGAAGCATGCTGGGTAGGCAACCAAGAGAATCCACTAAATTTCCCCAGAGATTTTCTTCCAACTGGACCATTTAGAAGTAGCTCTGTGGAGGTAGTCCTATGGAAAGGATTAGGGAATTTTTCCAAAGCCATTCAGTTCTAAGACTTTTCAAGATTGGCTCTTTTAAAATGTATCACAAATGTATTTTAAAAAATAAAATATGAATTGATTAGTTGCAAATACTATTCTTTCTTCATAGAAACGAATTTATAACCATGAGATATAAAAGGGAGCATGCACAAGCTGTATTTGATCATCTCATAAGTGAAAAAAAAATCTATGAAGAGAGACTCTATGAGGAAGAACAGAGATATCGAACACTCATTACCATGAGGCAAAAAGTTCTGGCAGATATTAAAGTGAGTATTATTTTTATACTGTCTTAGAATGAAAGAAATATAGTGATAGTTAAACTAGCAGGTAGTCTGAGGCACTCATTTTTCATCTTGGAGTAGCAAAGGTTTAAATTCTAAAAACTTAAAAACTTTTAAAGATGTATGTAATATGATAGTGTACTGTTACAAGCTATTTTTGGGATCCTGATGTTTATATAGCCAATTTTTATATATATTCATATACTCATTACTTTTCTTCCTTTTTACATTTTCAAAGACATTGTTTAATTCATTTAAGAAAATGGAGCAAATATACATTAAACAAACAAGTACGTCAGTGAATGAACATACCATCTATAGTGCTATTTCTGTGATCCTTCCTATAGAAAAATATTAATAAAGGAAAAATAATTTTATTAATAATAGTGCTAAATAATATTCTTCTATTTTAAATATGGCCATTACATAGAAAAAGGGTATTTTGGGAGGAGGGGGCCTAAAAATATGAAAATAATTGGTGCCATCTAGTGGCAATAAATGATGCCTCCTCTTGGAGAGGTTCCTGAAACATTGGTGGCTAAATCTCAAGATTTGTGATATATGAATGGACTGTGGAGGCTTAGACTCAAATGCACCCCTCAGAAAGAGAAGGCTTAAGTTATTTACTGATTTAAGCATCATTCTCTGCCTCATATTTTATCACAGCAGTAGAATTAGCTGTTTGAATTCAACCACATTTTCCAATCGTACTGGTGCTGAGAACACAGTGGGATCTCAATAATCATTTATTGACTGGCATTTCAGCACTTTAATGGAACAATAATAATTAGTGAAATGGCAAAATATGGTCAGCAGGAGAGAGACAAAGAAAAAATCCTGTATAACTAGCCTCTCAGAAATGGAGATTTGTATTTTTTTCATCCAAAATCTTGTCTCTGCCATCCCATTCTCAAATGTACTTACCTCCAGCCACTTGTCACATCACATGTTTTTGTAGTACCAGTCTCTATCTTGTTTTGTTCATTCGTTTTTACTTGTTTGTTGTCTGCCTGCATCTTGCAATACTAACGTATTGTCAGTGAGGACAGGAGATTTTCTGTCACATTCTTCTCTGTATCCTAAAAGCTCAGAACTGTGTCTGGCACAAGGGAGGCACTCAATGAATAGTCATTGAATGACTGAATGAATAAATGGATGAACATATGCTTTTTTGGTAATTTTGCTGCCCACATGCATGATAATGCCTGAAAGCAGGAGCATTTCAGAGATACTTTCCATACTGCGCCAGCCTGATACTTTAGTTGAATACTTATGTTGTGTGCAAAAGCTGAATCCGTCCCTTTCTTTCTTTCTCATTCTCCCTCTCTCCTTGATAATACATGAGAAATTTGCCATCCAGTCTGTTCTCTCTAGATGAAAATTATTACATTATCTATTGCTTTCTAGCAATTAAGGATTCTGCTAAATATCTGAATAGTACTTCTCAAGTCACCTTTAATATATATGAAATTGTCTCTTATCAGCTCTTGGATAGCTCTTTGTTATGCATTTACCCTATGTGACCAGAAGCATAGAGTTTGAACATGCATAGTTTAGAAAGTGATTTATCTCATTAGTGACACTACTTATGATTATGATCAGTTATTGGCATTAAATAGTGGAAAGACAATGTGATTTTTCATATAAAACTATTCTCATCCCTGTTTAGAAATTGGATGAGATAAAAATTTGTAAATATGTATATAATATGAAGCATTCCAATAAAGAAACAAGTTTCATTAGGCATCATTATAGATGTGGTATTACTAATCTGGGGTGTCCCCTCTGGGCAAAGGAATTGATCACAATTATGGATCATCTGAAGGAATTGTTTAATAAAAGACTGTAAAAGCCACAGTACAATTAACTGGGGATGTAGGAAAACATGCCATAGAATTAGAAATACAAACAGCCAATAAAATGGTTTAAGAAAAAAATATGTATTATACAAACTTCACATGGCATGCAATGTAGTTCTAGAGTTAAAATCTACCTTTTTTGGTAGGTAGTTCCATATCAGATATCTTTAAATGGAAGATTTTTTAAATGTTAAATGGAGTTTTTATTAACTGCCTATAATTTGCAAAAGCAATTAAGATTTAAATTTCAGTATAGCATATTCATCAAAGTACTATAGCTCTAGTTACTGATCTTTCTTTTTTGTTACTGGAAAGATCCAAACAAAACTGGAGTTTCAGGTATTTTAATCTATTATTAGCCATCCTCAGAAGTCACACTGCTTTTCTATGTCAGTGCCTTTCTCTATTGGTCTTTCTATAACCTTGTTCTTCTTCCTATAATTTAGGGTATGATATGAGAAGGGTATAATGGATTACACTGGATCTTTGGCAGACAGAACAATTTCCAAATTGAGTTCTGAAAGACACAATCTCCCAATATTTTGTAGAATTTATTAGTTTTTATTTGGCTTCATATTTATATTTCACTCTCAGGAAATACTTATAATAGTCCCGTATTTGGCTATTAAATCATTTCTTGACCATTTCATGTGAAAAATTCTTAGCTTAATAGAGAGGCAGTGATTCACTGCCTCATTAGACAGCCAGGTACAGCAATAGTAAAAATCAGAAACAAATTTAATCTCTGAACTAATTTTAAGGATTATCACAATTTTAAAAATAATTCTCCTATTGTCCACTCATCACTTCATTCACACGACTAGTTCAGGGCACTCAGTGTTGGATGACCAAAACCCTAGCCTCAATTTTTAAAGATGTAATCAGCAGAAAGATGGAAGATGTGAAAAACAAACTTGAATTTAGTAACAATGCACAAATTACATACAATAAATTTTGTCGTTGGCCCACTGACCTGATACATTAGGTATGATTAAAATAAAATAAAGCCATTACATATTCTGTGATCTTAATAGTGGGAAATAAATGTGTGAAAAACCTGGAAACGTTTAGAACTGAGCAGTGAACCTCCTAGGCAAGAATCATTTGCCTTAATGTTAATTTTCTTGCCACGAAAAGATTTTAAAATAACATGAAATTTTTAAAAATTAGGAACATGGTTTGCATAATATTTTTAACAATTCTGATAGGATTAAGCATTAATCACATGTAATAATATTAATTCGGTTCATCATATTGCTTTTTTAAAGCAACTTATTCAAATCTATGGCTCTTTGAGGAATGAACATTTTAATCTGAGGACTGTTAGCAAAAGAGTGCTAGTTTTATACTGGGGAACCCTTCAAGTTTTTGCACAGATGCAGTGCTACAATGATCCTAGGTACTTAGAAATCAGGAGAGAGTAACACTAGAATGTGAAGGAAAGATGTGGCATGGGTTTAAGTGATTCTCAAATATAAATTTAATGTATTTTGGATGTTAACTTTGAGCATGATCTGTTAAACAAGGAAGAAGCCTCTCTTCTTTTTGCATCTCTCTCCAGCATCATGTTATATCTTGCAGATATGTCCCAGAACTTCTACTAACACTACATTAAAGCACTATATATGAAGTTTTAATAGGCTTTTTATTTTTTGAACTGGCAACCAATCACCATTTTAGCTTTCTTCCCCCAAACTACCTAGAGGCATTTATTAAAATCATTTGGCCATATCCATTTCAGTTTTTATGTACATGGGTATTTTTTTACATTATTGTGATAATACTCCATGAACACACTTTGGATGTTATGCTTTTCCCAGGTAACATTAATTTCCTGGTGGGACTGCCACTTTTGAAATTCCTCTCCCCTCCCCACTGCAGAGTAATAGCATAAATATATGATTATTCTCTTTTAGTCAATTAAAGTCATAGTATAAGTTTCCAGATATCAGATTGCATTCTTAAGTATACCTAATTGGTTATGCTTTATTAAAATTGTAATACTTTACTGGATTCAATTTGCAACCATTTAATGCTGAATATCTATTGGTCTATAGTTCTTCTGTTTCATACTTTGTTCAAGATATTGGTATCAGAGATTTACAAGAGTTTTTCAAATGAAATAAGAAGGTTTTTTTTCTTTGTTAAATAGTATAATGCATTTCAGTTCCTTAAAGTTTTGAGAAATTCTCCCATGATACTATCAAGATATGTGCGGAGTTAGAGATTTTACCTCACTTGCAAGCTAACAAGCTGCCATAGTTTCACAGATGCTGGGAGAAGGCATGAAACTCCTGGATGAGAAGCAGAGATTTTATTATGTCCTATACAACAGCAGTGTGAACTTCATGTTTGCATAGGTTCACCTTGGCTCCAGGTCTCCTGGGATAATGGGAAAGTGGTCAGGTGGACGCTACATACACAAGGAATTTTTATCACGGCTGATGAACTTGTAATGTAGGAAAGCCCCAGGTTTTATGGAAGCTTCTAGCAAATGTGCCCAGCCTTTGCCGCAGAAGAAGTCATTAGATTTGCTATGCAATCTTGAAAAGGAGGTTCTGGATAAAAGTTGTCATTAAGTGTATAAACATGATGGTGAATGCCCCCCAATATATATATAGGGGGGCATATATATATATGCCCCCCATATATGC
This sequence comes from Callorhinus ursinus, assembly GCF_003265705.2. Classification (NCBI taxonomy): domain Eukaryota; kingdom Metazoa; phylum Chordata; class Mammalia; order Carnivora; family Otariidae; genus Callorhinus; species Callorhinus ursinus. The sequence continues at coordinate 38,824,531 of NW_027397073.1, forward strand.
CCCACATATATATATGCCCCAATATATGCCCCCCAATATATATATATAGGGGGGCATATATGCCCCCATATATGCCCCACATATATGTTTATGCACCCCAATATATATGCCCCCCAATATATATATATATATCTCTAGAGAGGGAGAGAGCTTGACTCTTTTCTGAAGAAAAACATTTTAAAATTCAGTTTATTCTTTGGTTTTTGCATGATTAATGTTTTCTAATTCTTGAGTCAATATGGTAAAGCTATATTTTTCTAGAAAAGATGATTTTAATGAGGTTTTCAAATTTATTATCATTAAGTTGTATGAAATATATATTTTTTAATTTCTTCTGCTTCTGTCGTTATATTCTTTTCTCATGCACCAGACTTTTTTTCTTTTCCTTGATTCATCCTGTTAAATTTTTGCCTTATAGTTGTTTTTCCACACACTACAAATTCTGATTTATTCACGATGATTATTTTTGTTCTCTAAGTCATTAGTTTTAGCTTTTTTCTTTGTTAACTATTCTTTTTGACTGATTTTTATAATTTTATTTTGTTTCTTTTTCCTTTTTTTTTTAGCAAGTTGAGTTGAATACTTCAGTTTTTTCTTTCTCACTTACAATGAAAAGCAAACTTCAAAAATGACCAAGTAGTCTCTGAATGCAATTTTGGCAGTTTTAATATGTTGCACTCTTTGATATTCGTCTTGGCAATGATTTTTTGCATATGAACACCAAAAGCACATGAAACAAATGCAAAGATAAACAATTAGAACTACAGTGAAATGAAAAGCTTCTTCACAGAGAAAGAAATAACGAATAAATTGAAAGGACAGCCTACTAAATGGCAGAAAATATTTGCAAACTATATCTCTGATAAGGAGTTAATATTGAAAATAGATAAGTAACTCATACAACTCAATGGCAAAAAAAGAAAAAAAAAACAGAAATAATCCAATTAAAAATGGGCAAAGGACCAGAATAGACATTTTTCCAAAGAAGTATACAGATGGCCAACAGATAAATGAAAAGGTGCTCAACATCACAAATCATCATGATAATGCAAATTAAAACCACAACGAGATATCATCTCTTACCTGTTATGATGGCATTTATCAAAAACACAAGGGATAACAAGTATTGCTAAGGATGTGAAGGAAAGGGAACCCTATATGTTGTTAATGGGAATGTATATTGGTACAGCCATATGGAAAACATTGTGGAGATTTTTTTTAAAAAATTAAAAACAGAAACCCATTAATTCAGCAGTCTCATTTCTAGGTATAAATCTGAAGGAGACAATCAGTATCCAAAAGAGATATCTGCACTCTCATGTTCATTGCTGCATTATTCACAGTAGTCAACATACAGAAACAATCTGTCTGTTAATGTATGAATGGATAAAAAAGTTATGAATAGATAGGTAGATAGCTAAATATTCATTCCATATATAATGCAATATTTTCCAGTCATGAGACAGAATGAAATCTTGCCATTTGCAATAAGATAGATAAACCTAGAGGACACTATGCTAAGTGAAATAAGGAAGACAAAGAAAGACAAATACTATGTGATCTCACTTATTTGTGGAATCTAAAAAAAAAAAAAAAGTTGAACTCAGAGTGTGTAGAATGGTGGTTATGTGGGGCCAGGGGGATGGGTAAAATGGGGGAGATGCTGGTCAAAGGGTACAACCCTTACATTATAAGATGAGTAAGTTCTGGGGATCTAATGTATTGCATGTTAACTATAGGTAATAATTTATTGTATACTTGAAGTTTGCTAGGAGAGTGTAGATCTTAAACATTCTTACCATATACACACACAAAAAGATAATTACATGAGATGATGGTTGTTTTACTTAACCTGATTGTGGTAATCATTTTACTATGTAAACATATATCAAATCATCACATTGCACATTTTAAATATATACAGTTTTATTTATCAACTAAACTTCAACAAAGCTAGAGAAAAATGAATTTTTGTTAAAAGGTTTTGTTTAATTTGCATGGAATTATCAAACAGGATCACTGCAACTTTTGCTTTATAGATCATTTCTGAGCAAATAAATTAAATGAAATGTTTAGTTCAATGTGAATTAATTTGTGGGTTTTGCTTTATATATTTCTAGATCATGTTATTCAGTGCATAGAGACTCACAATTATTAAATGACCATTTTGGTCATATTTTTTAATATAATGACAATTTTCTCCTATGTATTGTTTTAGAGTTAATATCAACACCTGGTCTTTTTGTTAGACTAACCCCTATTTTGCATTTTATTATTAAGTATTCTGGCTTTTTTTTAGATGTGTATTTGTAACCTTTATAGAGCAATATTTAGGATAATTTTGCTTTTCGATCCATTCTGCTTTAGTAATTTATATGATTAGTTTTATTGGTTCTTGCTTCTATCATCTTGCTTAATGCTTTCTATGGTGATACTACCTTTCTACTTTTGCCATTATTATTTTTTTGGCATATTGATTGTTGTGGTTTGATTTTATTGCTTTTAATAATGTAAAGTGGAGACATTCTACTTTTAATTATATCACTTTCAAATTTCCATCCAAATGTGGTCGTATATTAGTAATGCAGATAAACATTGAGAGATAAAGCTGAGAATATAGGTTCAGGTTATATCGTGAAGACCCACTTGAAAAGTTCACACTTAATTTGTAAAGTAGTGGGAGGCATGAAGAATTTTCCAGGACTACAGTGTGCTCAGAGATAGGCAAGATCATTTAGACAGCATTATGTAGGACAAATTGAAATGAAATGAAAACGTGAGTTACAGATATAAGTTACAAAAAATGCTTTTGTAATTAAAGACAGGTGATCAGACATTGATGGAGCAGGAATGAGGTTTATAGACTTACCAGAGACCAATGTCAAATTGCATATGATAAATGAATAAAAGAACAGAATATGTAGAAGGAGGTATGATACTGGCTGACTAGAAAAATTATGGTGGCATTTATAGTAAAAAGAACTGATGACTGGCTTTGCTGAGAAAAGGATCTATCTTGGACATGTTAGAAACTGTGTATGTGGAAGCATACATACACCTAATCACTATGTGGAGATAGAGTTTGGGAGAAGGAGTAGAAATGGATAGAGTAAAAGATCAGTGAGTCAGCTACAGCATTAATAGTTGAAGCCAGGGGCACCTGGGTGGCTCAGTAGTTAAGCGTCTGCCTTTGGCTCAGGTCATGATCCCAGGGTCCTGGGATCCAGCCCCACATTCGGCTCCCTGCTCAGCGGGAAGCCTGCTTCTCCCTCTCTCACCCCCCCCCCGCTTGTGTTCCCTCTCTCACTGTCTCTCTCTCACTGTCAAATAAATAAATAAAATCTTAAAAAAAATAGTTGAAGCCATGGGAGCTCATGAAAGCTTTAAAGAAAAGTGTTGGAGAATATCTGAAGACAGAACCTGAGTGCGCAAGTCATTACATTATTATCTGTCAGCATTTTTATATTCAGCTTGGTGACCACTGGGGCTAGGGCTCTGCAGATTATATTCTTTCTTTGTCACATTCCTCTAAGGCTCTGCAAAATATAGGGCACTAGAGGGAGATTGAAAGGTTGAAGGAGAAAGAAATGTGTTCTTTCCTGCTGGCTTCTAGTAGGCTTCCTGTCTTCTTGCAGGTCCTGGCAGCTTTATCCTAGAAATGCATATTCACCTGAAAGCAGCAGTTCCTGTCCATAGCTAAGCCTCAATACAACTTGGCTGTTAGGAGAGCATCAGTGATAGAGTATTATCAGATTCGTAAAGGCATAAGATTAAATGTAATAATGAAAGGAGCAAGAGCATTGAAAGAAATTGGAAAAGGCAGCTTTAGAATACTCTTTCAAGAGCTTTGGTAATAAAATAATTTGTATAGTTCTATTTATTTGTTTTCTAATTGCAAGTCCCAGGTATATTTTCTAGCAAAAGGGAAAGAGATCAGATTGAGGGAGAGATTATATTATATGTTGTATTATACAGTTTTACTTAATTTTTTTATGTTATGTTAGTCACCATACAGTACGTCATTAGTTTTTGACACATGCAGTTTTATTTAAATATTTGGTTCCCATTCCAAGTGGTGATGCTTTTGAGGGAGAGAACACTATCTCACTCGCATGAGTACTTTCAGAGTCCATCAAATGTCTAGGACATAATAAGTACTCAACATTTGCTGAGTTGAAGTCCAGATGAAGTGATGTGACTCCTAAAAGAGAAGTGGAAGAGTGGGGTTTATATTTTAATTTACTTTGGTAAGGATAAAGAAAATTGCTTCTGATTCATTCATTCACTCATTTATTTATTCATTTTGAACTTGTGTGTCGAGTGTCAGAATATGGGTGAGATTCTGAGCATCTTAAATGAAAGGTAACATTTGCTCCCAGTTAGCTTCACTGAGCGATGGTGAGGCCCAAGTTAAAGTACAACAACTTCTTTTCTTGAATTAAGCACAGAATTCTCTAGAACCCAGGAAGAAGAGTTTGAAGGAAATCTTAGACAGCCTGCAAAGGTGATAAAAACAGAACTTAGTCTTGGAGGGTGGTAATGAGTTAGTCAAGGAACGAATAGTTCAAGTAGTGAAAACAATAGGAGAAAAGGCAGACAAGTATCAAAAAATAAGCATGCGGTTTTGGAATGGTGTGTAGTTTATTATGTTTGGAGATCAGATGGAGGGAAAAAGACTATACCTACTGGTAGGAGCACCATCATGAAAGCTGTGAATGTCACACTAAGCAGTTTAGGTTTTATGTCATTAATAATTGATCAGAAGAATTATAAATGTACTACAGCAGCTGAGGAAAATCCCACTAAAATTAGCAGAGATTTCCACTGCTCTGCTGTCCACCTTGGTGTGGTGCTAATGGGCCAAAGTTGGACTGAGATTTTATCCTGTCAGCAGTTTAGAGCTGGGAAAGGCCTGGAGTGCCTGAAACTGGCTCAGAAGACACTGCCATCAAAGAGCCTTTTACCCCAGTATGATGAAGTGAGTATTTCTTTTTCTTTGTATTCCATGATGTATAACAATGGTTGGCAATCACTGATTACATGTAATAAGCTGGAGAGGAATGAGTGATTTTGGATGCAGTGATACCAACTAAGAATTTAGTGGTGAGATTGGAAGAACAAATATTGTTAAAATGTCTATATTACCCAATGCAATCTACACATTCAGTGCAATCCCTATCAAAATACCACCAGCAATTTTCACAGAACTAGAACAAACAATACTAAAATTTGTATAGAACCACAAAAGACCCTGAATAACCAAAGCAATCTTGAAAAAGAAAAACAAAGTTGCAGGCATCACAATTCTGGACTTCAAGCTGTAGTCATCAAGACAGTATGGTACTGGCAGACACATAGATCAGTAGAATCAAATGGAAATCCCAGAAATGGACCCACAACTGCATGGTCAACTGCTCTTCAACAAAGCAGGAAAGAATATCCAATGGTAAGACAGTTTCTTCAACAAATGGTGTTGGGAAAACTGGACAGGAACATGCAAAAGAATGAAACAGTGGGACACCTGGGTGGCTCAGTCAGTTGAGTGTCCGACTCTTGGTTTTGGCTCAGGTCATGATCTCAGGGTTGTGGGATCGAGCCCCATGTTGGGCTCCGGTCTCAGCATGGAGTCTGCTTATCTCCCTCTTCCTCTGTCCCTCCACCCACTCACACACTCACTCTTTTTCTCTCTCAAATAAATAAGTAAATCTTTAAAAAAAAAAAAAAAGAATGAAACTGAACCACTTTCGTACACCATACCCAAAAATAAATTCAAAATGGATGAAAGACCTAAATGTGAGACGGGAAACCATCAAAATCCTGGAGGAGAACAAAGGCAGCAACCTCTTTGACCTCAGCTGTAGCAGCTTCACACTAGAAATGTCTCTGGAGGCAATCAATGGAAACAAAAGCAAAAATGAGCTATTAGGACTTCATCAATATAAAAAGCTTCTGCACAGTGAAGGAAACAATCAACAAAACTAAAACGCAGCCTATGATCCAGCAATTGCACTACTAGGTATTTATCCGAAGGATACAAAAATACTGATGTTTATAGCAGCATTATCAAAAATAGCCAAATTATGCAAGGAGCCCAAATGTCCATTGACTGATGAATGGATAAAGAAGTGGTGTGTGTGTGTGTGTGTATATATATATATATATATATATATATATATATACACAATGGAATATTACACAGTCATCAAAAATAATGAAAGCTTGCCATTTGCAATGGTGTGGATGGAGCTAGAGCATAATTATGCTAAGCAAAATAAGTCAGTCAGAGGAAGACAAATACCATTTGATTTCACTCATCTGTGGAATTTAAGAAACAAAACAGATGAACATATGGGAGGGGGAATAAAGGAGAGAGGGAAGCAAACCATAAGAGACGCTTAACTAGAGAAGAAACTGAAGGTTGATGGAGGGGAGGTAGACAGAGGATGGGCTAAATGGAAGATGACAGTTAAGGAGGGCACTTGTTGTGTTGAGCACTGAATGTTATATTTAAGTGATGAATCACTGAATTCTACTCCTGAAACCAATATTATACTATATGTTAACTAACGAGAATTTAAATAAAAATTTGAAAAAAAAAAGAATTTGGTTGTGATATGACAAGGTTCTAGCAAGGTGAAAGGATGAATTCCAGATATTTTTTAGGTTTTTATTTTAATTCCAGTTAGTTAACATACAGTGTAATATTAGATTCTGGTGTACAATACAGTTATTCAGTACTTCCATGCAACACCTGATGCTCATCACAAGTGCACTTCTTAATCCCCATCACCTATTTAACCCATCGCCCCACCCATCTCCCCTCTAGTAACCATCAGTGTATTCTCTGTAGTTAAGAGTCTTTCTTGGTTTGCCTCTCTGTTTCTTTCTCTTTATTTTCTCCATTTCTTAAATTCCACATAAGTGAAATCATATGGTATTTGTCTTTCTCTGACTAACTTCACTTAGAATAATACTCTCTAGCTCCATCCAAGTTCCTGCAAATGGCAAGAATTCATTTTTTATATGGCTGAGTAATATTCAAATGTGTGTGTGTGTGTCCGCACACACACACACACAATG
>NW_027397073.1:38832010-38844510 GCF_003265705.2 Callorhinus ursinus
CACAAAGAATTTTTGTGGTGGTTTTTATATATATATATATATATATATATATACACACCAAGAATTTTTCCCCTCAGATCTAGGCTTAAGGTTCAGTTTAAAGCCAGGGTGAGGGTATGTGCCTATTATCCTGCAGTTCAGAGACCTCTCCAGGAAGACTAATTTAGGGTTAGCGCTATGGTTAGGGTTAAGGTAAGGGTTAAGGTGAAGGGTTAGTGGTTAGAGGTTAGGAGTTAGGGTTAGTATTAGGTTTAGAGCTAAGGTTAAGAATTCTGGATAATTTTTTTTATTTAATATAGGAAGACCTTAATAACTATTTGATTAGATGGTGAGAAAAAGGATCAAAATATATATCAAGTTTTTACTTTGACAACAGAATGGTTAACGATGTCAGCATCAAAAAATAATGGACTGAGGAGTAGGTTGGAAACTGGACTCAATCAAATTTGAGATGCCTTTGAAGGAGTTGCGTGGATTCCAGTGCCCACTGAATGTAAGGATCTGGAACTGAAGGAACAAGAGTTTGAACAAAGGTATAGTTGTAGAAGCTGTAAGCATATACATTGCATCAGAGGCTTCAGGAAATATTTCATAATACTAAGAATATTGAGAAAAAAGATCAAGACACACTCCTGGTTGGATGATTATGACATGAAGAAAGTAGCAAGAATAGAAGAAGCAAAAGGCAGAGATTATAGTCAGAAAGTGAGACATAGAGTTTAAAACTTCAGCTGTGGTGTCATTCTATATGATAACAAAGTCAGAAGGGTGTCCATGGTATGAATTGTTAATGGGACGTAGAATTGAAGTTAACTAGATTTGAGTAAGTCCATAAACTCTTAAGATTAAAATGTTGGATAAGTTATCCAGATAGATACTGAAGTAAAACATGGTGGAACAAAGGATAGACAGACAGGGAGAGAAGATTGAGTCACATGGGCTAACATTTTTCCTTAGTGTGGGAAAATGACTAGAAAATCATTAAATGACAGTGCAGTAGGGTAAAAGTTTTATATTCTTTAGGATATAGGATTGTATTCTTTAGGACAAAAGATTATATTCTTTCTTTAATCAATATAAAACTCAAAGAGTAGTTTTACATAGGCATGGAGAAATAATGGTTTGGAAGCGATAATGGAAAACTGGGATTATGCTAACTACAACCAGACCCCCTAATATATAGGACCTTGAGAAATTAATATTCTTTAATTCAGACCCAGATTTAGATAATGCAAACAGTTTTATTCGATATTATATAATGAGAATGAAGTGCACTCTGGGCTTGTTTACCAATGAATAGCACTTCCAGAGTTCACTTTGGAAAGGTTTAGACTGGGATAATGGTTCAGTACAATTATTAAGTATCTATTGAGTTCCTACTACATAAAATGCAGTATTCTAGGTGCTGAGAATTATTGGAATAAAGCACAGTCTTCAACTCTCAGAAGCATACCAGCTTCACAGAGGAGAGAGAATCATAGCTTTATTTTAACAGGTTTTGCTAACTAGAGAGAATCAGAGGAAGAGAGACTTAAAATAAAACCTGTAAATATTGTCAACTTTCCTATCCTTATTGATGAGACCACTAAGACTTGATATGGTATTGTTTCCACCTATGCCATTAATAAGGCATCAACAGAGTACATTGTATCTTATAAGTTATTATATATGAAATAATTATATATTAGTGTCTATAATCCAGAATTTGTTTGAAAGTGTCACTTATATAATGGCTAAGCAGTGCTGAATAGCATGGTACATTATTTTTTATTTTGGTTATACATATAATTAAAAGAACCTCCAGTTGTCCTGTCCATTTTCCTTTAAATTGTATGAATTTTACTTTAGTTGTTACCTTCAGGAAGGTCACCTCACCTTGCTTTCAGAAAAAATGAATTTAATGTTGCATAAATGAGATATCTATAGGGTTATAATATTCATAAGAATAGATCTTAGCCTAAAGTACTCCACCACAGCCAGGAATTTTTTTTTAGTTACTAAGAGATTCTAGTCTGGTCCTATTTCTCTAAGCTTTTCAGGGGAGATAGAGATAGAGACAGGAAGATAGACCAGGTGGGGAGGGGAGAGAGGGGAAGAAAGAGAAAGAGACTAGCTATCACTCTGTCTTTAGTGAGGTATTAGTGGCTTTCTGTTTTAAGTATCAGTACCATGAACTCTCTCTTAAACTTAGGTGATATTCTGACAAATATCACAGATGTGACTTGTACAGTGTCCTGTGGGGAGCATTGTTAACATTACCCAAATAGCCCTCCCACTGTCTGATTTATCTGCTTTTAGAAACATGTATACCTGACCTCCTGAGGGAGCTGCATATCTCAAATTTGGGTGCCATGATAATAATAACAGTTTGAGAGAAAATGAAATAGGCTATAAAGAGAAAGGAAATGGAATATATAAACTAGTGTACAGTGTCATGTTCATTTTCAGTACTATATAAAATAATGAAAATGTTTTTCGATAACCTTTGTTGATTTTTATAATGTGAAACACCCTTTATAGAAAAAGACAATGAATGAACAAAACAAAACAAAAAATTAGTAAAATTTTTTTTAGCTTTTGGCTCAAATTTATGCATTGTTTTCCAAAAGTTTAGATTAGAACTGAATTCTGAAATAGAAGAGCTTTAAGATAAATGTGTTAATTTCCAACTTTGGCAACTCTTATGTTCCTCTTTCTGGGTTCAAGTACGAGAAGGATCTTGTTGACAAAGCAGTTCAGTATGGTAGGCAGCAAAGGTTTTGTTTTTCTAATTTTACAGTTGCATTTGGGGAACTTTAAAATAAGGAGACATTAGCAAGACTTTCTCATAATGACTTAGCTTTTAAGTTGCACATCTTGGATTAAAATGGTTAGCCTAGTTTCTAGTACACTTACTCCCAAATATACTGAAACCGCCCATAAACAGTAAAGGAGTAGGCTATCATTACTACTTATCACTAGTCCTGGGTAGCCTTATAGTGATCATTGTTCTTTGGGTCCTAAGATAAAATAAGAAAATTAAAGTCCATTTGTGCTTACAGTAACTTGAATAATTAAGTGTTTTTCTGAAGGTGAAAGGTAGACAGAATACAAACAAAACATATCAAGACTTCCTCTAAGTGTTCATTAGTAAATGAGGTTTATATTCACCAGGAAGTTTTCCCTATTACAACATCATAACCACTATTTGTGTGATGGGAGACAGGCAAGTTGTATATGTTGGGAAGGGGATACTGTTAGGAGTGATGAGGTAAGAGAACACAGCACCATAATTTGCAGGTGGGCACACCAAAGCTGGTACACAGAGTACACAGCCCACACAAGGGATGCCCCTGGCTCTGAAACAATTGGAGAGAGAGTTCTGGCCAGGCTACCATCTCTGGGGCACTGCAGAGACAGCAGACCAAAACACACCCCCCAGTCTTCCTGTGAAAAAGGCCTATCCACTTGATCTAGAGCTTCAGCCTGTGGGCTACCAAACATCTAGAAGCTATAGAAGTGCTCTCAGAGAATTTAGGCCAGCAGATATCATGTTTGAGCTCTTACTTGGCCTTGCTACAGCTCATTGGTACATCCTAGAAAGGAGCTCATGTACCCATCTGGAGCCCAGCATTTTGCAACTTTCACTAATGGAACACCTCCAAATCACTTGGTCTTGGAGGCCAGCAGGTTGTGGTCCCACAGGACAAGAGCTGCTGCCTGAGGTTATAGCTTTCAGTCAGCCTGAAACTAGGTGTTGACTGAGAACCCTCCCTCTGGAATAGGTCTTGGCACAGCCCAACAATGGAACTACCAGGAAAAAAATCAGGCTGCTTAGACAATCAGAAAGGTTTAAAGGTGACCATGAGCTAGAACAAGGTGAAATGATAAGGTTTATCTCCTATACAAGGCCACTCCTGAAAAACTAGGAGAGATAGCTGTTTTGCCTAACACATAGAAACAAATACAGAGACTAAAGAAAAATAAGAGGAATTGTTGCAAATGAAAGAACAAGATAAAACCCCAGAAAAAAATCTTAATGAAATGAATATGAATAAATGAATTTATCTGATAAAGAACACAAAGTAATGGTCATATAGATGCTCACCAAAATCAGGAGAAGAGGGACACCTGGGTGGCTCAGTCGTTAAATGTCTGCCTTCAGCTCAGGTCATGATCCCAGGGTCCTGGGATCGAGCCCCACATGGGGCTCCCTGCTCAGCAGGAAGCCTGCTTCTCCCTCTCCCACTCCCCCTGCTTGTGTTCCCTCTCTCGCTGTGTCTCTGTCAAATAAATAAATAAAATCTTTAAAAAAATGAGAAGAATGGATGAGAGAGACCTTCAACAAAACAGATAGCAAATATAACAAAGTACCGAACAGAAATCACAGAACTGAAGAATACAATAACTGAACTGAGAAATCCACTAGAAAGACTGAATAGCAGACTAGAGAAACCAAAGAAAAGATCAGTAAACACTAAGACAGGGCAGGAGGGCTCACCCCACACAGTGCAGCAAAAAGAGAAAAAAATTAAAAGTCAAGATAGCTTAAGGCCCAATTAGACAACATTAAGCAGAATAACATTTACATTATAGGGGTCCCAGAAGGAGAAGAACAAAAGAAAGAGGCAGAAAACTAATTTGAAGAAATAATGGCTAAAAACTTCTCTATCTGGGAATGGAAACAGACATTCAGATCTAAGAAGCCCTGTGTTCTGAACAAAATATTTACAGCAGATGTATTCTCAGTTTCGAAGGAGAAAAACACTTTATTGATATTATAAAAATCTAATAGAAACACAAAGAAGAAAAGGGAAATCTGCACATAGATGAGGGCAATAGTAAACAGTAAAGGAAAATAAGACAGAGTCATATCAAATTGGGTACTTAAAACATCCAACCTCATCAGCCAGGTTGGAGACCTGATTAAGAGACCTGGGCATAGCATATTCCACTCAGGTGAGACTTCCAACTGACCATCTCCATAGGACCTTATTCATAGGGCAAACGACAGGGTCTGAAGTTAAACATTTGTTTGCCTACATGCAGTTTGGAGTGAGCTGCATTCCTATGTTATCTTTACATATTCAAGGAGTGTGGGCTAGGTGTGCTTGCCTCCCCTCCCAGATTCCATTCTGGGGGGCAAGCCCAGCCTGGAGCCAGAGGGGATCTAAGGCAAGATTTAGAGCTCTTGGACTCCAGACCAAAAGGGCTAATTCTGACCTGGAGGGTCAACTAATCAGGTTCCCAAAGTCACTTATGCAGTACAAGTCTCACAAACAACACTCTGTAGCCTGCCTGTATAAGTGCAGGTCAGGGTGGTTGGTTATACAGGACAAAGCACAGAAATCTCCATCCATACAATACACCCTGAGAGTTCTAAACAAGAAGAACTCAAAGAGACCCATGCGAAGACACATTATAATTAGAATGTCAAAAGTTAAGAATAAAAAAAGTATCTTTAAAGCAGCAATAGAGGAATGCCTGGCTGGCTTACTTGGTAGAGCATTTGACTCTTGATCTCAGGGTTGTGGGTTTAAGACCCACGTTGGGTGTAGAGATTACTTAAAAAAATAAAATCTTAAAAAAAAAAAGCAGAGTAAAACAACTTGTTATAAAAAAGAGAACCCGCATAAAGCTATCAGCAGTTTTATCAGCAGAAATTTTGCAGGCCAGAAGAGAGTGACATGATGTATTCAAAGTTCTGGAAGAAAAAAAATTCCAACCAATAATACTTAAAGTAATCTACAGATTCAGTGCAGTCCCTATCAAAATTCCAATGACATTTTTCATAGAAATAGAACAAACAATCCTAAAATTTTATGGAAACCTAAAAGATTCTGAATAGCCAAAGCCATCCCGAGAAAGAACAAAGCTGGAGGCAATCCCTGGTTTTAAACTATATTACAAAGCTATAGTATTTAAAACAGTATCCTATTGGTATAAAAACAGGCACATAGATTAATAGAATAGAGAGCCCAAAAATAAACCCCCATATATACTGTCAATTTATGACAAAGGAGGCAAGAATATGTAATGGGGAAAGAAAGTCTCTTCAATAGATGGTGTTGGGAAAACAGGACAGCCACTTACAAAAGATTGAAACTGGATCACCATTTATAAAAATTAACTCAAAATGGATTAAAGACTTGAATGTAAGACCAGAAACCATAAAATTTCTAGAGGAAAACATAGGTGGTAAGCATTATTTTGACATTGGTCTTAGCAATGTGTTTTTTGGATATGATTCCAGAATCAATGGCAACTAGGGCAAAAATAAACATGGAATTATATCAAACTAAAAAGCTCCTGCATAATGAAGGAAACCATCAACAAAATAAAACAACACCTACTGAATGGGAGAAGATATTTGCACATCATATATCCAATAAGGGGTTAATATTCAAAATATATAAATAACTCCTATAACTCAATAGCAAAAAAAATCAATCCAATTAAAAATGGGCAGGGGACATGAATACATATTTTTCCAAAGAAGACATACAGATGGCTAGCAGACACATGAAAAGATGTTCAGGATCACTAATCTTCAGGGAAATGCAAATCAAAACCACAATGAGATACCGCTTCATACCTGTCAGAATGGCTATTATCAAAAAGACAAAATATAACATGTTGGTAAGGCTGTGGAGGAAAGGGAATCCTTGTGCAGTTTTGGTAGGAATGAAAATTGATGTAGTCACTATGGAAAACAACAATTTTGGAGGTTCCTCAAAAATTAATAATAGAATATCATTTTATATATATGATCCAGCAATTCCACTTCTGGGTATTTATCCAAAGAAAATGAAAACACTAATTTGAATGGTATATGCACCCCTATTGCAACATTACTTACAATAGCCAAGATATGGAAACAACTTAAATGTCTATCAATGGATGAATGGATAAAAAAGACTCATCTTGCTGTTGCAACAGCATGGATGGACCTTGAGTGTATAAGTGAAATAAGTCATCATGTGATTGCACTTATATCTGGAATCTAAACAAAACAAAACTCATAGATACAGAGAACAGATTGGTGGTTGCCAGAGGAGAAGAATGTTGGGGGATGAGCAAAATGGGTAAAGAACATCAAGAGGTGCAAACTCAACAAAAAAGTAACTCTTGGGGAGGAAAGGTACAGCATGGATACTATAGTCAATAATATTGTATTGCAAATTTAAAAGTTGCTAAGAAAATAAGTCGAAAGTTCTTATCACAAAAAAATGTTGTAAGTTTGTATGGTGACAGATGGTAAATATACAATGTGGTGATCATTTTGCAATGTATATAAATATCAGATCATTATGTTGCATGCCTAAAATTAATATGATGTATCTCAATTATACTTCAATAAAATAACTCCCTTGATGCAGAAATAAAACAGGTTCATTTGCTCAAAACAAAAAGATTTATAAGGATATTTGGGGAGAGTCACATAACAAACATAATTCCACTATAAATTCATGATCATTGTTCCCAAATGAGCTCTCTACACTCGTTCTCTAACCATAGACTTACTGGCCCTTCTGCTGATGCGACCAGAGTTCTTTTATCAGCGATAAAAAGAATGAAGTACTGACACATGCTACAACATGGACGAACCTTGAAAATATCGTGCTAAGTAAAAAAAAGTCACAAAGGATCACATATTGTATGATTTCATTTATAGGCAAATCTATAGAAACAGTAGATTACTGGTTGTATAGAGCTGGGAGGTAGGATTGGAGCAGGAGGATGGAAGTGTGATGGCTAATGGGAGTGGGGTTTTGGAGGGTAATGAAAATATTCTAAAACTAATTGTGATGATGGATGCAAAACTCTGTAAATACACTGCAAGCCACTGAATCATCCATTTTAAAATGGCACATAAATTATATCTCAGTAAAGATATTAAAAAACAAAAAAACAAAGTTAATTACAAATCATGTTTCTGATTCTCATGGTACAACTATTCCCCATACATACAACCAAAACATGCCAATAATTTGGCCAAAACAGGATGCACGAAGTCCATATCACTTTATACATTGTTTTTGTACATTTAGCTAAGTAACACTCCCTATATACTATCCTATTATTTAAATACCAAAAAAAAGGCTAACCACCATTAATATACGTCTTATGTTAAATAGTAAGGGAAATGCATAGGGAAGAGAAAAGAAGGTGTGTGTGTGTGTGTGTGTGTGTGTGTGTGTGTACACATGTAAAATAAGTATATATACATATATAATATACAAATATATTCATATAAAAACAAAGAAGAAATAAAATTACTATGTTCCTTGTTTCTGCAACATGATCATAGCTGGTATTTATAACTTTGGTCTTCTGCTACTTATATTCTTTGCCTCAGGAACCACCCCATCTCACCTGGGATGACCCAAATGTTTATTTCTATAGGATTTGTATCATTAGCTGTTCTTCCTGTGTTGGTTATAATTTTCCACTTACTTTTATCACAGGACATAGAAGTACTAAGTGACACCCCAGGGAAACTCCTGCATTCTGTCTACCTCTCTTTGTTTGCATTGTATAGTAATGAGTCAGCTTCCTTTTGAGAGTCACGATAATTATCCTGGCCAGTCTTTCCTTGTTGATTCACTGGCATGAAAATTTCAACGTGACCACATGGAAGTTTCAGCTTCCAGTTTAACAGAACCATCATTGTATTCTCAGGGAAATAGTTTCTCTTATTTCCACCTCTTAATACTTACACATTGTATTTTTTTTTTATTACTGTCATAACAAACTACCACAGACTAAGATGCTTAAAATAGCATCCATTTATTTTCTCACAGTTATATAGATGAAATGTCTGGCAAATTCTGCTGATATCAAGGTGCTGGCAGGATAGCATTCTTGACTGGAGACTCTGAGGGATAATATACCCTCATTCAGTTTGTGTTTTATTGGGGGTGAATTCAGTTTCTTGTGATGGTAACACTGAAGTCTTTAGTTGCTGGCTATCAGCTGAGGACCCTTTTAGCTCTTAGAGGCCTCACTCTGGGCTCTGGTCCTTGCACATGACTCCCATCTCAGAACCAGCAGGTGGACCAAATCCTTTTCACCTTTGGAATCTCTCTGACCTCCCCTTCTGATTCATTCCCCTTGATTTCCTTTCCTGCCTTCTGCTACTTTTAAAGTTTTAAAGTGTGATTACCATGACCTTGCTTGGGCAATCCAGAATAATCTCCCTATTAAAAGCAGATAATTAGTATCCTTAATTCCATTTGCAAAGTCCTTTCTCAGGTACCCAGATTAGTGTTTGACTGATGAGATGAGAATATTGTAGAAACATCTTTGAAATTTTGCCTACTCTAGCCATTAATCCTGTAGCATATATTGATTGCTGATTTAGAGCATATACTATGTCCTGGTAGACATTGCCCTATCCTGAATGATGTTTACACCCAACTGGTACCTGAGTCCACAATTTTATTACTTTTTCTTTGTGGATTTAGTGCTGTTATATGGTTTCTGCCACTTCAACATGCCTTCATCCCCAGTAAATTCAGATAACTGATTTTGATTGCATTACTTTCCATGGTTGTCTTGGCTTACCAGGACTAACCCACTCCAGAACTTTTTAAAACTGTTGACATTTTCTTCTTCACTGTACTTCTCAAAGCCTGGGGAAGGTAGTGTTTTCTGGACCCTCCCAGAGAACATAGGTAGATATTGATAAGTATGTCTCACACAATAAATTTACTTTCTCTAATACTTTGGCTGCCTTTCTCAGTATTCCAAGGAAGTTATGGCATTCAACTTTATTTAGTATAGGCCAACTTTGAGTCCTAATTTTAGTTGACCCACCAAATAAATAGAATTTCCTTCATCTACTCAAGCTAACACTTTAAATTCAGAACTTCTCATTAGTGCAACTGTGTAAATAAATTTGGCCCAATCCAAGCATGTTTTTTCCACCTTGATCTAATACCTTTAGAATACATTCCTATGTATGTTCCTCATGTGTTTGTTTATAATATTGGCACAATTCCACAGTCATTCTGAGGTGTGTAGTACATACTCATGGGTCATACTTTGTATCTGACTCGTGAGTCAACCCAGAACTTGAATCTGGTTCTAATTCTAG
Source organism: Callorhinus ursinus (assembly GCF_003265705.2). NCBI lineage: Eukaryota > Metazoa > Chordata > Mammalia > Carnivora > Otariidae > Callorhinus > Callorhinus ursinus. The sequence continues at coordinate 38,842,089 of NW_027397073.1, forward strand.
AAGCAATCAGCTATGTTGGAGGTGGGTCTTAAGGAAATCAGCATTCCTCTGAAAGGCACTGATATTAAGAGAGGTCATTACAGGTTCTTCATATAAGAAGAAAGTAACCCTTTTGGATAGGAGAGGAAGGACTGCTTCTCTTGACAAAGGAGGCTGCTAGTGAAGATAAGCTAGATATAGAGCAGTGGAGAGGAATGGCAAGCTGTGTCTGTCTATCACTGTGTTTTTCCATCACTCTTCCCATCCTCTTTCCATCTCACTGCAGTAGCCTTCTAAAAGTTATGGTCAAGGGCATCTGGGTGGCTTAGTGGGTTAAGCATCTGGCTCTTGGTTTTGGCTCAGGTCATGATCTCATGGGTGGTGAGATTGAGCCCTGTGTCAGGCTCTGCACTCAGCGGAGAGTCTGCTTAGGGATTCTCTCCCTCTGTCTCTGTCTCTGTCTCTCTAAAATAAACAAAATAAATCTTAAAAAAAACAAAAGTTAGGGTCAGTACTTCACTTCCACCTTCCAAATCTGTCACCCATTCTTTCAATCACTCCTAACCTGGAGTTATGCAGGGAAGAGAGTTCTGGGAAACAGTTTCCAGGTTAACAAAACTGAAAATAACATAGTCCAGTAGAAGGTTCAACTCTTAGTCTCTGAGCAGTTTTCCTCCTTCATAGACAAGATAGATTCACTTTCCCTCTTGAGAGTTTGCTGAAAGAAAAAATAACAATCTCAATACCCCATGGTGGAGCTAAGCACGGAAACTCAGGGAGAGGTTTTCTACTTGATGGGGCAGCATATGGATCTATAGTCTTTGATCTCTACTATGTTCTAGTTTCTATTTTATTTTTTAACAGAATTAGAACATCGGTACTTAAAAAGTTTGATCATGTTTGGTCACTACACAGGTAAGAAAATACTTTCTCAGATTGCTAACACACATGCTATGGTCAGTGAGGTAGCCACATCTCTGGACTACAGACAAAGGAAGTAAGCTAGGAATGGCTGTCACAATATATGATGATTTAGTTGAAATTTAGTGAAATGAATTAAATGAAAATAAGTTGCTATCTAAGATTAAAATAAAGAGCCAAAACTATATGTATCTGCTCTTTTGCTTTGTCTAAGCCAACTCTTTGGATCGAAAATCAGGATAATTTCTTATGGAAAAATAGGGTGAAATGTAATTCTAAACAATTTGAATGGCAAACCAAGTTTTATTGCGTACAAGTGAATGTGAGAGTACTTAGCATTTGGAAAAAGGTTTTATCAACTACGATAAATGTATTTAGCCTGAATTTAGTGCAGTGCTTGACACATATTAGGCAATCAAATTCTTGGTAGAGGCATGACTGAATATGTGAAAGATGGAATCATTGTGGAAGGTCAAAGAGGAGCTCTGTATTCCTGGATTTTTGTTGTTGTTATTAGTGGTGGTAGTGGTGCTAGTGGCAGTGATTTTATTCTTTCAGACTTTACTCACTTTTCCCATCCAGGTATAGTCATTCTGGTGAACCATCAGGGCAGGAAAACAAAGTTGGGAACTACTGATTCAAAGATATTTTAAGATGATAATTTCTATGCAAGATTATCCTCAGAATTCACAATATAGAGCCCACTAAGTTCTCACTCTTCTTCCCGAGGGTATTCAAGTTTTCCTTAAATTAAGTGGTTACTGATTCAGAACTTCTCCCTCTACTAAGTATATCTAAGTTTCTCCTTGTTGGAAAATTTATAATGAGACTTATTATAATTTATAATGAGTCTTTTCTATATTTGTTTACTGGGATCTCCCTTTGTAATAACTTTCCACTTTTGGGCTTTATTATTATTTTCAAAAGGAGTTTGTTTTTTTTTTTTTTAACTTCTAAGGGAGGGGATTTATTTCCCCATAGACTATAGTTTTATACTATAGCTAATATAAGTCAGATAGTAGAAAATATCATACATTTTGGAATATAATATTTTGGGATGCTTATTTATTTTCATGTTTGCAAAGATTCAAATCAGTACAATGTACTCTTACCCCTTTCATCCATATTCTTTTCTACATTCCCTTATTTGTCATAGACTTCTTTGCTTATTTGTTCTTTTAAGCAAGACTTTTCCTATCACACTGCTTACTCTGCAAGAGATTGGGGTTTTCCCTGCTCATTCATCCTTGCAGTTTTCCCTTTGTTTTTCCCACTCTCCCCTTCCTGTAGTAATTGTGATGGAGGATAGGCAAATCACTCTTTCTCAATTCCCTCTCAAATAATTTCTTCAAGCTGCCGTGTGCCTTTCTGGCATGGAGGGGCTAAGGAGTCATACATCCTGCACGTTTAGCCCAGAAAATTTAGTGGGTATCTTTACAAGATTGCTGTTGTCTTACTTTAAGGAGAAAAGACCGTGTCCAGCTCTTTGCTTGGGTTTTTGCAGTCTGGTGTAGATGCAAAT
>NW_027397073.1:38849510-38946566 GCF_003265705.2 Callorhinus ursinus
GGTATTTGGAAATAATATATTTATCATTTACATCCTGAACATCTCTGCCAGAAAAACTAACCAAAAAATAAATAAACAAAAACAAAATCTGTCCAGTTAATGTCCATGAAGTGTGTAGACTAGTGGTGTTAAAACTAATATTCTGAAAGGAAACTGAAGTTAGAGGTCCAGAAAAAGCTATTATGCAGCTCTAAGATTTGCATATGCTATCTGCTTGGCTCATCAGAGGTGAATGATAGTTTCCACTGCACTTAGTTACAAGCCAATCTAGATGCAGTTATTTGCATAAACAATTTGATTGGTAAACATTGCTCTGTACCTCTGTGTTGAAAACTTTTGGGGGAATAGAGACAATTTTTTTTTTATTAAACCATATTTGGGGTATATTTTCTTTGTGTTATAACAGAAAATAGAAGGCAAAGTGGAATGATATACAGATGAAATTTTATGAAGCAAATAATGCCAACAAGGAGACAAAGCATAGTTTATGATTATTATTTTAATTAAGACTAATAAAATTATTTACTGAAATTACTTTGAAAAAAGACAATTCATCAATGAACGTAGACCCATAATTCAGCCACTAACATTTGAATAAGTTTTCACATTCTTTTCCCTCTACATCTTTATTTTTACAAAGCTGCATTGATTATGCACTACAATTTTATACATTTTTTTTTCACTTAGCAGTAGGTAATTTTCCATGCTGCTATGTATTTCTTAAAACAATTTTTTTGTTGTTTAGCTCTTCAGTATTTCATCAAGTGATATATTTATTAAACATCTCTTGAATGACTAACCTGTACCAGACATTGTGGTGAAACTTGTATATAAATTATTAAGACTATGTCTCTGGCTGCCTTGAGCTTATGGTCTGGACAGAAAAGTAGAATGAAGAAAACCAGCAAGTACAAGGTGATAAATATGGGGTGGGGAGCATTGAACAATTCAAAGAGGGGCATCTATATCAAAGCAGGGGCCATGTAGGGTTTCCCCAAGATTACTTTGAGCTAATTTTTTCTTTTTTGGTAGGGGGGAGAGGGATAGAGACAATCCCGAGCGGGCTTCACCCCCAGCATGGAGCCTGAGGCAGGGCTCCATCCCAGGACTCTGAGATCATAACCTGAGCCAAAATCAAGAGTCAGATGCTTAACTGACTGAGCCAACCAGATGCCCTGAGCTAAATTTTGATCTACATTTTAATAGGAACTAACCATGTAAAAACAGTGCATGTTAGAAAGTTGGATAGCATTTCTTGATGGACAAAAAATAGCACTGTTGAAAACAGGATGTATTCCTGACTAGATCAGGTCAGCAAAAGTGAAAGGTGTGTATGGCAGTGGGGAGCGAGACTGTAGAGAGCAGAACTGCAAATGGCACTGTGAGCTATGTTTAAACAGTACCCTGGAAGAAAAGGGAAGCCAGTGAAAGGTTTTAAGGTGCTAGTGAGTATAATAGCTATGATTTTTTATAAAGAGGGTGACTTGGGCAGCAGTATGAAGACTGTTTTGTGGCAGGGAAAAATTTGGAGGCAGAAATCCAGGGAAGGTGGTTCTTAAACTAAACCAGTCTTGAAGTGATAATTCAAGAGAAGTGAAAATGGGGATGAAAAGAAAAAGAAAGAAAGAAATTTTGGAGGAAAAATTCATGGGACATGGTGAAGTCTTGGTCACTAACTGGTTGTAGGAACCAGTGGAAAAGTAGATCTCTGACTTCTAGCTTGTGAAAGTTTGTAAGTGACTATCTTTTACCAAGAGCAAAGACAAAGGAACAGCAGGTATGGGGAAAGGGGATCATGATTTCAGTTTTAAAAATATTGAGCTTAGGTTGCCTGTGCCATCCAAAGGGAGATGTAAGATTTAATATACATCTCTGGATCCTAGCAGCAAGAATTGTGCTGGAGTTTGAGGAAGCATCTGTGAATGTGTTATTGAAGTGTCAACAGAAATGTGCAGTGAGAGGTAAGAGCAAGTAGCTAAGAATGTGCACTAATTGGGGAGCACTAAAATTTCATGAGCTTGAATATTCAGAAAACCATTTGAGAAGTTGTGACCAAAGAGATAAGGAAAACTAAGAATCAAGTAATATAAAAGTAAAGAGCATCAACGAATGGTTTCAACAGAAAAGAGATAATCAAACATGTCAAATATTGCATAAAAGTAAAAGAAACTAGAGCTAAATTAATAGATCATAGCTGCTTTAATAAGTTCAATGGAATGGACAAGGCAGAAGCCAATTTCAGTAGGCTGAAGAGTAAGTAGAAAGCGAGAGTAGAAAAATTCAGTATAGATTATTCTTTCAAAAACACAGGTTATGTCAGAAAGTGGTAAATTAGTTAATAGATAAAAAATAATGTAAAAGTGAAGAATTTTTTTTAGTGGTGGGCTTTTGAGCATACTTATTTGCTGATAAGGAAAAACTAATAGAAGAAGAAATGTTAATGCTCTTTATAAAAGTGAAGCTGAGGATTCACAAAGCAAGTCCCCAAGGGTATGGAATGGATTTGAAACACAGAGCCCTGGTGGCAGCCCTAGCCCTAGACATAAGAACCATCTTCCATGAGAGAGCAAAGGGGCTGAGAAAGCAGGTAAGTTTTTGAATGAATGAGTTTGATACTTAAACTAAAAAGAAAATATTATAAAGTGAGGCCAGAGGTTTATTAAGAGATTTAGTGTTGAAAAATTTAAGCAGAGATGTAGCTGGCTAAGGATATTGAGGAATTATTAAGCAAACAAATTCACTTACATACCTTACATTTGTAATGTTAGCAGCAGGAGATTTTCTTCTGTTTCATTTATCAGCTCAAATTTGAGAAATATGTGTTTTTTGTGGGGTTTTTTTTTTTGAGGGGGAAGGGAGCTAGAGTTTTGTGGGTTGCATGAGACCTAAAAACATAAGAGAGACAAAATGTATACTGAAGACAGAAAATAATTGAAATGATATTCTTGGTATGTATGGAGGATAGAATGGAAAAGAAAACAAAGTTTGCTAGTGAATGGAAAAATCTAAGTATAAAAGCATTAGAGAACTTAGAGAAGGGGAAACAAACCTCGTCCAGTGGGAGAAAATGGAAAAGGGCTGTAAAAACAAAGTATGTAGGTCATGCACAGGAAGAGTTAAGGCAGTTCTCACCTTAAAGTTTTTTATTTACCCATTGAAATATAGAAAGCAGTTCTCTTGAGACCAGGAAATGGATTACAAAATAAAGCAGTAAGTGGGAAAAAAAGGTAGTTAGAAAATAGAATAATGTGGTTTAAAATTTCAGAAAAGGAACGTGTTTGGGTGACAAGAATTTAGGGTATGCCAAAGAGTTTGCATTACAGAGCTATGGATATGATCTTCAAGGAAGTTAGAGAACTCTAAGCTAAAGTGATGGGCGGGACAGCTCCATGGTTGTGGAAATATCAAAGATAATTTCAGTATTTGAGTTGTAAGAAAGTTGGCTCCAACTGCTGAAATCTTCAGCAAAAGTAGAAGAATGACAATAAGTAAAAGTTAAAAGAAAGGAGAACAGGTGTTCCAGCTGTTGGCATGATATTTGAATGAAGTGACTCACTGGAGGCTGGAGAAGGGTAGAAAGGGCAATAAAGGACAACAAAAATGCCTATCTGCAAGTGTAACGTTGTGCATTCTTCATGAGAAACAAAGAAAAACCTCAACAATTTGGAAAGAACCCAGATATACATGATAAAGCAAAAATGTTTCAAGATACAAATAATGTTGCCCTGACAAGAAGCCATAAATATTCTAGAAGACAAAAACATAAATGAAATACATTTGAAAATATATAGGATAGTAAAGTAAAATGCTGTCTAAAAGCACCAGGATTATATGAAATTTTCTTAATATAGAACAAACGTGAGATTTGCTCAAAGTGGAATACCCCTAATAAGGTTTTAATGGTAGCAAATAGCAGGCCTATATATTTCAAAAACAAATAAATATAATTATAAATATATATAAGTGTATAAACATATATAGTTACTCATGATTATTCAGTTTTGATTCAAAGCACATTTAAATTTATTTAATTTATATATTCATATATTGCATATTTGTATTATTCATTTATATATTATATATATTACATATATTAATATATTTGTGTGCAATTTGAATCAAAGCAGTGATCATGAATTTTCTGGGGACAAGACATTTTTGTCAGCTATTTAAATAAATATGAACAGCTCAGAGGTTGAGGTGTGGCATATATAGAAAAATGTCAGTTTCATTACGGAAGAATTATGCTCTATTGCTTTAAAGAGAGGATCATTGCGTGAGTACATAGAGGTAGTTTGGATATCACAAATAAAACTGATAGTATAAACAATTCAATTCATTGCCAGCCATTATCCTAGACACTAGGGATACAGGATGCTGGGGAAGTCTTGAGCCTATCTTGGAAGTATTCCCTCAGTTACACTGTATTCAGAGATAGGTCTTATCTCCACATTTTCCCTATGAGCATGTCAACAGTAAGCCCAACATAGCTAGGTGCTGAGATAGTTGGCTTCTCTAGAATTAGCAACACAGGCAATTATACATATTGTCAGGAATACAAGCTCAAACTCTCTGTAGCTACAAAACCTTGCCTGAAAAAAATAGTCTCTGGTCAGAATTGCTATTCAGTAAGCTATTCTTTTAGATATTATAAAATCTCTTCTTGAATTAAACCAGCAGAGAGCCGTTCCTGACCATGTATATCTCTTCTCTATAGAATTACTACCTTGAGGGTCCCTGTAAGAAATGGCTCCAATGAAACTCATTGTTGTGTTCACTATAAAGAGGATGTTGTCCATTAAATTCACAATATCTACTTTAAGACGAGAAATTTCTGTCAGGTGTAAGTATCAGAAATAGTTGAATAGTATTTATCCTGCAGATTCTGCTTATGTGATCTTCAGGGCATTGAATTGACCAGGTTTCCTTTTTAATAGTGTCTGCTAGAAAGCTTAGACTTATATTTGTGACTTGCTTGCAGAAGGTATATAGGTTCTATTTTATATACCACACTTACTTATTCCTTTATTTTTTTTCCTCAGCTAGTTTATTTTTTTCTGTTGTGTTTGTGCTTCTAGTTATATGGGATTTCTCTAGATGGAGTAGGAATAAAGGAAAGGAGAGAAAGGGAGATTCTACTATATGCAAAATACCATAATACATGAGTGAAAAAGAATCTGCCTTCAGTTAACTTACAGTCTAGAATGGATAATTGATTAATAGAAAAACTATGACATAAGGGAGAAACAGTATTTTTTCTAGAAACTAATATTCCATGATAAGATAAATGAAGTTATCCTAAGAATGGTTAGAGTAATGTAGTGCATTATTAATACACTAAAAATTTATATTTAATTGGTTCTCTTGCCAAGTTAAGATATACAGATCTACTTGCATGATAGAAAAAGTTGAGCTGTATTAAGCACAGTATCTGTATATGACATAAAACTGATACCAGTTTTGTAACAATATGAATTTTTCTCCATTTCCATCAATCTATATTTATATGGCTTAAAATTCTATTTGTAATTGTAACATGTAGTTATTTATCACAATGCTTATTATTTTATATTAACAAATACTTTGCACAATTTGTGTGGAGTGATAGGATTTCTTCATAGCTTATATCTTTGTATTTATGTTGTGTAAGACCCAAATATTTCAAAGACCATAGTTACAGATTTTAAGTTGCACTTTCAAGAGCGATCATTTCATTTTGTGATTATTAAACTAAGAAACTGTAAAGAACTCTAAAAGAGATATAACCCTCTGAAATCAGAACAGGAAACATTTGTACTTAAGAGATTTCACAGACTTTCTTGTTAGCCTCTTTCAGTGTTTTACATACAGGAATTTAACACAGGTGACCTTAGGTTGCAGGAACCCTTTAACTCCCTGAAATCATAAGTTTCATTTCTTGGGTTGTGAAAGTATCTAAAGCAGGGCATTTTCCCGAGCAAAGATTTCATGGTCTTCCTGATCATCTGTCTACAAAGTGGAGGAGCCACTTCATGAAACAAATGCCTGGCATGTCCCACAAAACAAGACATCTTTGAACTTAATGAATTTCATAGCTGGTATTTGTTTTAGGGATAGAGAGATCAGCTGGTATATGCAGCTGCAGAGATTGAGGAAGGTCTGGCTTGTTTTATTTAAAGGTGGTGATGAATATTATCTTTACACAATAATGCACAAAAGCGTTCCCTAACCTGACCACCAAAGGAAACAAGATTGTATTTAACAATTGATTTGAAAGTGATAATATTGGCTTTTTTTTCTCCACGAAGTAGAATGATTTTGTCATTATGCATTCCCATAGTACAGAGAGACAGAGCTTTGTTTAGCTATTCTGAAGCTTAAAATCTGACATGTGTAGACAGGAAACAGCACACTGCTATCCAGCCTCTCAAACAAATGTCATTTTTATAAGAATTTTAAGCTAACAGTTGGAATCTGACAGAAGAAATATAAAAGCTTGTTCTATTCAACCACCCCTCTGCATTATATTTCATTGTAACCCTGGATTTATTATTTCTGTCAACTTTCTAATTCTTGTTTTTGGGTAATAGACCGGGGATAGATAGTTAGAGAATGACACTTGAAGTTAGTGACATGAGACTGGGGCCTTTGCCTGCTGGTTATAGAAGCAGAGTTCTTTCTAGTGACCCACCTGCATTCTCCACTTCCACAGTCTTTAAGCATTTCCAACCAGCCAAATTTTTCTATTATCAAAAATCAGTTAACTGCATGATTTACTCAGACTGATCTCACTAGCTTAAATCTCCCAGTAAAATGTATCCCTAAGAGGAATGAATTGTTAAATTAGCTGAAATTGCACTTTTGAGAAACTGAAACAGGTGTGATTTGAATGCACATTTTACTTAGATTTTAATGCCTGATAGAAAAAGAAATTTGAACAGTTAAAAAAAAAGTGTGTCCTCTTTTTAAATTTTCTTAACTTACCCCAAGTTTTAGATATGTGGACATAACGGTCTGACTCTTGATGGCAATGATTTAAATAATAGCCTTGACCTTTGGGGCAATGGCCACTCTCTGTTTACCCAGATATAAGCAGCCAATTTACCCTTAAAATGTAAGATAACCACCTGTTCTAAATACACTAAACAATAATTGTCAAAAGCCACAACTGCATTACAGGCTGAAATATCTGATCAACACCACTTAAACATTTGAATAACTGAATTGCATGCAGAATTTTTAGCCAGACTAATTTTATTTTCTGCATTCATCAAAATACTTTGGGTCCACTCAAAATTTTTACAAACTAAGGAGTATTCACTTCTAAATAATATTGGGGCTTTGTGGTCTAAGCTTTTAAAGCTTTTTAAGGTGAAAAAAATAAAATATATTTTACCAAATATCTCAATATGCTAGTTGGTATTTCTAACACATCTTTCAAATGTTCCTGCTTATGATGAAATGCTTAACTATTTTAACATGTTTGTGGGTTTTTTCCAATATTTATTTTAATAACTATGTTTTATTAGATTTGATGTAAACACAATCCAATGTGTGGAAAAATACTGGATTTTTTTCAGTTTTGAAAAAGTTCTAACTTGTTAGCAAGTATTTCTTCTATACTATTCAACATCTCTTATTGTCTAGAACAGTAGTTCTCAATGTGTGGTCAACAAGACCCTTTCTCGGGGGAGTGAAAGGCAGGTTCCATAAGAGCAAAACCATTTTCAGATACTAAAATATTTGTCTTTTTGACTGAACTGACATTTGCACTCATAGTATAAAAGCAGTGGTGGATAAAACTGCTGGTGCCTTAGTATGAATGAAGGTAATGGCACAGAGAGTACTAATACTCATTGTAGTCCTCATTGCCTGGTACTTGCATGGCCAACTTTAATTAAGAATTTACTTGGTGATGTAATAAATATTAATTATGTTAAATCTCAACACTTGAGTACATGGCTTTTTAATGCCCTTTGTGATGAAGTGTGAAGTATACATAAAACACTCCTGGTGAACACCAAAGTAGACTGTCTCCAGGAAAAGCACTTGTGTGATTTTTGGAATTGTGAATTGAACTCGCCCCTTTTTTATGGAACATCATGTTTACTTAAAAGAGCAATTGACAGGCAAACTGTGGTTTCTTGGACTCAACTATTCGATATACATTTTCTTGAAAATGAACAAAATGAGCCTGTCACTTTAAAGAAAACAAAGTACAGTATTTTTATTTAAAGATTTATTTATTTATTTTGAGAGAGTGAGAATGAGAGAGAGAGAAAGAATACATGAGAGGGGGGAGGGTTAGAGGGAGAAGCAGGCTCCTCGCGGAGCAGGGAGCCCGATGTGGGACTCGATCCTGGGACTCCAGGATCATGACCTGAGCCGAAGGCAGTCGCTTAACCAACTGAGCCACCCAGGCGCCCCAAAGTACAGTATTTGTTGCCGAAGAAAAATTTGAACTTTTAAATGAAAATTAGAATTTTGGAAAGCTTATATATGCCATTGTGAGCTTGACAGCTTCCCAAAACTTAGAGTTTCCTAATGATATAGGGGGTGATATTAACAAATGTGGTTTTTTTATCTTGCGTAATGAATGTATCAATATGTGGAAGATCTGCGCAAGTCAGTGAACTAACATTTTTTACTTGACCAATGCATGATGTTATCAATGGATGGTAATTTAACAGAGTATGAAAAACTCACTGATATGGCTTCAGAATCCAAACTGCAAATAATATTTAAGAAATGACCACTTGCTGAGTTTTGGTGTAGTATCAAAGAAAAATATCCACAATTATCTGAAAAGTCTGTTATAATGCCCCTCCCATTTCCAACTATGTGTGTACATGCGGCTGGTTTTTCTCCAGTTACTATAACCAAAACGTTTGGCAATATATTCAGTGTGGAAGCAGATATGAGAATCCATTTTATTAAGCCATATATTAAAGAAATGTGAAAAAATGTAAAAAAAAAATACCGCTGTCAATAATTTTTTGTTGTGAAAATAGTCATTTTTCATGAGAAGTATTTATTGCTATTTTAATGGATTAATGGATTTTTAATTTCTCAGCTTTCATTTCCAAAATGGCAAATATTGATAAATATAACCGACATAATGAAAAACTCTTTGGGTTCCTGAATAATTTTTAAGAGTACAAGTGGATCCTGAGAATAAAAAAAAAAAAGTTTGAGGATGATTGATCCAGACAATTTTACTCATGTAGGAAACAGTTAAGATCACAGATCTTGGGGCGCCTGGGTGACTCAGTTGTTAGGCGTCTGCCTTTAGCTCTGATCATGATCCTAGGGTCCTGGGATCGAGCCGCACGTCAGGCTCCCTGCTCAGTGGAGAGTCTACTTCTCCCTCTCCCTCTGCCTGCCATTTCTGCCTACTTGTGCTCTCTCTCTGTCAAATAAATAAATAAAATCTTAAAAAAAAAAATCACAGGTCTTTCTATAAACTGAGGTAGGCAGGGTTTTGATGGTGTGTGCCAGAGATTAGCCAGCCATGTATTCAGTTGCAGTTATATAAGAACATGTTCTGATATTCAGTTACTTCCTTGCTATTTCTAAGAGATTCACATTGGTTCTCCACAGATGCTATTGTTTTTATGCAATAAGTTTGGGAAAATCACAGCTGCACAGTAACACACTTTAAAACCCATCAACCAGCACTTGGTGAAACAAAATTGTGATACCAGAGAAGTATTTTGTTTAGTACTTTTTATTTCAAGTGGTTAGTTTTAGCTATCAAAGTTGCATGACTAGTCAATTTTATTATTTTCATATCAAATGCAAATTATTTTGTTAAATAATAGCTATAGCAAATCAAGAAGTTCAAAATTCTTGAAAAAAAAGAGTACTGAATAGCAGACTTGATCTATAACATATGAAATGTTATCATCCAATGCAGTTGACTCTTTCCTATTTTTTACAAAGTACTTGAATTTTTAGTGATGACTGATAAGTGTATAGATCATAATTTAATAAGAAAAATAAATGCTAATTCCATCATATATAGTAGGATAGCAGTTCTGTATCTTCTGTTATTATTGCTTTAAAAACAGTACAAAATATATATTGAAATGAAACCAGTATTCTTGGATTTGAGACTATGTGTACAGGTCATATGTACTCTAGCTCAGTGATTGAGTACTAGTGCTAGTACTACTTACTGACTGGATATGTGTGTGTGTGTATATACATACACATTTTTTTTTTTACTTTTGACTTCTGAAAGTTTAATATTGAAAAGGTTTTATTAAAAATTATGTTGAGAATATTATTTGAGTTAAATGCATAGTTCAGATTGATTAATAGTTATTGCAAATCAGGTTTGACAGATTCTTGTTTATAGTGTTTCTAGAAAATCCAAAGGAAACTGTCAATGGAAATCTTAGGATAATTCTAAACCTCTCTTTTTTCATGAAATCAAGAAATGATTCCTGCCAACCTCTGCCCATAGGACATTTCAAGGCAATTCAAGTGCATCTCAATGAGAACTCAGTGTTACATCTGCTTCATATAAGTAGGAAGGCTGCTAGTAGAGAAGAGGTCATATGTATTGTAAAAAGTTGGAAAATATGACAGGGAATAGACTTTTAATTTATAGTATAGAACTAAATCCTTTTAGGATGTGTCACCAATATATTCTTGCACACATGTAATTTTCGTTTTTCCCAGTGCCCATATGATAGCTTGAGTATGAAGTGAAAGTTGGGCACAGGAAATGGGTAAAATGTTTTGTATACTTTCATGAACAGGCTTCCCATGTTCTAAGGGCTTTCTTTAGAAGAAACTTGCTTTTCCAGGGTCTATAATTGTTGATATTTAACTCCAGTATTTTTTCCCTAGAATTCCATTCTTCTTTCTACTCCCTATTCTCTTAATCCTCTCAGCAGCATGTAGTTGAAAGAATGCTCTTCTAGATTGGGACTAGAACAATTGACATATTTTTTAGTCTCAGTTTTAGTGTTTGGGGAATTTTGACATATGTAGGAAATAAGATAGTTTTAGCAGAGTTATATATTTTGGGAATATTGTGACTATTCTCTTTCCTTTTGGCCATGTGGTAATGTAGAAAAGGTGGGATTACTCAGGATGATTTTGTGGAAGATATGATGAAGAATCAGGTGAATGGGAGTTTAGGAAGCATGCGGTATGTGGAAAGGAAATATTATGGTTACTTAGAAAAGTCTGGGAATTGTCATCTAAGTTCCTAAAACCCAGAATAGTAGCTAAAGACTCAAGCTCCTTATAATGAATCGTTGAACACTATACCAAAAGCTAATGATGTACTATATGTTTGCTAATTGAACATAATAAATTTAAAAAATTAAAAAAAGAGATCCAATATGCTTCTATAACTGGAACCAGATCCAGTGAGAGGTACTAAATCAAGATTTTGTTCTGTGAGCAAATGATGCTGACCATCAACTATGGAATAAATCCTGAGTCCAGAATCAAAGCACCTTGCTTTCTTGACGGACAGGGAGTTGAGAGAAATAACTTTGTTATTGACCTGAGTCCTCTTATTAGAGGGGAATATCAAGAAAAGAGAATATTAACCAAGGTTTTAGACTATGAAAGTTCTACTTGTCTAAGGCAAGATTGAGAATCAAATCATATAGATACCATATATATATGTATATATAATTATAATTTATATGATATATGTATGTATATAATATATAAAATTACAAGATAAAAATTAGTAATACTTGTAATGTTTTGCTGTATAGACATTTTTTAATTGAATGGTACATATTTTCTGTTTATCAGCAAGGTGACTGAGAAAATATATATGCCCTGAGAAATAAAAAGAAATATCTATGAACACAAGTTCAAGAATTTAATTCAAGAAAATATAATTCATTACCTTACATGTGCCAACACTGTGCTTGGGGTGAGATACAAGGATGAGTGAGAAATTTGATATGCCAGGATTAGTTCACTTACGCAGAAAAAATAGGGATGGGTAACTTTTCTGCAGACTATATTCCAAAGTTTTCCTCTCTTGAATCATTACTTTGGACTGTAATTCTCCTTTAAGGAACTCTAAATCCTGCCAACTTTCAAAAGAGAGAGTTAAAGCATTTGTTTTAACATAGCCACTCTCATACTCTGATGACAGAAATGCTATCACCATTTCTGGTAGATTTATTTCCTAAATCAAGAGTCATCTGTTAGAAGTTTTCTGGATAGATAAGAGTTAAATAACCACACAAAAAGATAATACATTTAAACTTATTCTCACTCCCAAATAGATACAGTTTAAATGAGAGCATATGTCTTAAAATGAAGTTAATTGTGATAGGTTAAATAATGTCCCTCAAAGATCACCACCTAATCTGAAACCTGTGAATGAAATCTTACATGGCAGAAGGGATTTTGCAGATGTGATTAAATTAAGGACTTTGAGATAGAGAGATTATCCTGGATTATCTGAGTGGGCCTTAAGTGTAATCACAAGTTGTTATAAGAACGGGGCAGAGAGAGAATTGACAAGAGAAGGGCAGGGTTATATGACAACAGAAGCGGAGGGAGAAAATGCGATGTGATGCCAGGCCATGAGCCAAGGAATGCAGGTGGCCTATAAAAGCTGGAAAAGGCAAGTCAAGAAATTCAATCCCTCTAGAAGGAACCAGATCTGCCAACACCTTGATTTTAGCCCCATAAAACTCATTTTGTAATTTCTGATCTTCAGACTATAGGAGAATAAATTCATATTGTTTTAAACCACTAAGTTTGTGATAATTGTTAATGTCCAGTGAATTGCATTAGGCAGTGCTGAAGATTTTAAATTTTTTTCTTCCCAGCAATTTTTCCAAACAGAGGAATTAGATGACACATTCTTCTATAACAGAAATGCACATACCTGGCAAATTATTATAATAATCAGTTTCTATACTTTTGCCCTTCATTACACATACCATAGAGTGGTTGTGACCCACAAATGTATACCTGTGACCCATCATAAATTAGTCATCTGGCTACTATCATTTCATGTTGCAGAATCTGTTGTTTATTCAGAAGAACTTTGTACTTAGAGAAAAGTGAGTTACTTCCATTAATGCACACTGGTTCTTAGAATTTATATGACAATTAGCTGTCATCCAATTACGAAAAGGGAAATACTATCAGATTGTCAGTCCATAAGCCTACTTCATTTAAATAATGCACTTTCAGTAACTAAACCACCTTTTTAACTGGAGGTAAGCATGGGACTTCTATAAATACAAGTTTTATTTTAGAACTTTTCTTCTAATTTCTTTTTTCAGTTTTATTGAGATATAATTGACTTATTATATAAGTTTAAGGTTCACAACATAATGATTTGATATATGTATATATTGTGAAATTATTACCATAATAAGTTTAGTTAACATCCATCACCTCATATAGTTAAAATTTTTTCCTTGTGATTAGAACATTTAATATCTACTCTTTTAGCAACTTTCAAATGTATAATACAGTATCATTATCTATAGTCATCTCCAATTTCTTGTCTGTATTCTGACAATAATTTGGAAAAAATTCTAGTGCAGGCACTTTAGAGAAAATTCACTAATCTTAGAATGAAAAATAGCATTCATAGTTTCTACTTCTTTTATGAAATACTTGATCTTAAAAGCATTACTGCTTGACTTTTAAATAAACAGTTTGGACCAGATGATTTTGAAAGGCCCTTCAGATCCCACATTTTATAACCTTGTGAAATACCCTTTATACTAGTGATGTTTAATTTAATGTTTAATTAATTATGGGAATAATGATATTTGGCACTAAAATATCAGTAGGTCTAATATTTTCCTTTTCTTAAATTGTAATGCTGTTTATGAAAATATTAGTACTTTTTAAAATCTCTAAGTTAAAATTCATTTTAAACTGCTTTTAAATGTGAAGTTTAAATTTCAAGTATCTTAGGTTATTTTATGGAAATAAAGTACAAAATGTCAAATTTGCAATTAACAACCAGTTTTTCACTACTTTGGATTTAAAGCAGATATTTATTGAGGAAATTCTGGGGCTATCAGCAATTTCATAGTTTTCTTAGGATAGAAGGAAAACAGCAGTAAGATTATGGAAAACCTTGGCAAATCAGATGACATCATGGAAATACACTCACCCACTTCAGAAAAGTACACAGATAATAGAAAAGTCTTGAGATCAGTGGTAAGAAAGCAATTTAAACAGCTGTTGAATTATAGAAAATGTGTCCGCTTGTTTGACATACTTTTTGGAAAGGGAAGTAGATAAAAGCAACACTATTATCAAGAAGCAAATACATCCAGTGTTTACAAAATCATTTCAGTTAGTCTAAGAACAAACCCTCAGATAAGTCAGCATTTCAAATCCAGTGGAAAAAAAATGTTACACCTATGTTTCATAAAGCTGTAAGAGGCTCAGAATTACTTACTTCAAGAAGTAGCAATTTCTGTTAGAAGATGCATGAAAAGTGTTAGCCTCATGGGAATCCATTTGTGACAACAGAGCAGAAAGCAGCCCCTGCTCCAACAATAAAAAAAGTGACAGATAATATGGAAGTAATCAATCTGAAAGGTATAGAATATTTAAACCATGAAATGCCTAAAAAGCCATAAGCAAGATCTTAAAATCAATATAGGATGCTACTGAAAGACAGAATAATGACTCAAGAATAGGAATATTATACTGTTTCCAGAAAGGTTTTGTAAAATAACTATGCATGTATATTTTTAAAAGAAAACATAATTGTTAGATTGTTTTTATAAAAAGAAAAAGAATTATGCTGATTATTCTATAATATTAAAAGTGATTTAAAAGACAATATTTTCTAGCATTTTAGTCTGTGTTTAAGACTATCCTGAACTATTTTGATGAGAACAAAACCATATTAGTCCTTAAGAAAGCAAAGTTGCAGGGAGCATAGAACTCAATAACTGCTTAGGCCTGAAGAGATTTAATTGATTTTATTAGTACTTCACTTAAAATATTTCTAGATGCAAGGAATGTAATTGCTTGCATCTAGGAAACTCAGGCAGTAAATCACATTTGTCAAGGTGTTTGACTGGAAAGTCGCAAAGCAGAAGTATTTCTTGGCTTAAACTGGAAGATCAACCACAGAAATAAAAAATGTGTCTGAAAGGAAAGAAAGAATGCTGTATTCTGGTAGTCCTTGGAACATCCTTTTTTAATAAAGAAAGGACCATTTCTAGACATGTTTAAAACCAAAGAATGGAACTGGCCATCATATTGATTTCTCCAACCAATCTTTTTGTTATTATTATTCTATGTAGACTGCTGTGAATCAAATGTATTCTGGATACAAAGAAAAAAAATCTCTCTCATTTCTAGGATAAATATAGGGTTAAGATGTTTATTTTTTTCCTTAGAATTAGATTTTATGAGCTGAGGCCAGGTAAATTTGTTGCCAAGTTGGTACCAGGTACTAAATACTTGATTTTCACATTGTGCCAAGGTGTTACAGTAGAAGCAGGGAATCTGAGAAATCTCATCCAGTTGATTCCTGTGCCTACTATTTCTTTTAGAAAACAAGATCACAAAGTTCTGTAGTGGAGACCTTCATCCCTGCCCACAACTCTAGTTCCTGCCAGAATCTTTCAACTCTAATTATACCACATTAAACAATTCACTACTCTGGGTTTTGTTTTGTTTTGTTTTTGGGGAGAGAGGGCAGAAAAGGTAGAAAATTCAGGAAATAAAAGATCTTGTTTAAAAAGGAAAAGAATTCGTTTTAGAAATGCTTTGGAACAGCCCAGAAGTGGTGAAGCAGAATTAAAATTACAAAACAGGAGAGTCAACACTACTTGTTTGCTTTTACATGTCCAGTAATTTTGTTGTCTGAGAGATTTTTTTTTTCATTTTATGGGTGATATTTCCACATAGGTTACAGATTATTTAAAAGAGAAAGGGTTGGGATGACTGGGTGGCTCAGTTGTCTAGGTGTCTGCCTTTGGCTCGGGTCATGGGCCCAGGGTCCCCCTGCTCCGCGGGGAACCTGCTTCTCCCTCTGCCTGCCGCTTCCCCTGCTTGAGCTTGCCTGCTCTCTCTGACAAATAAATAAATAAAGTCTTTTTAAAAAATAAATGAAAGAAAAAGGGTTTCTAACTGACCAAATACCATCAATATTTTCAGATGCTCTGTATCCTCAATGATAGATAGCCATAGTCATTCACTTCTTTTTAAAGATTTCTCTTGAAATATTGTGACCTTTTTTTAAGTAAAAAATTCCCCATCTTATATAGAAATAGTCCCTGATAAGTGCATTTTAAATGCTTCATTGTATGGACAACTAAGCATAGGTCATCAACTTTTCTGATCAGTTAACCACCATGAAATCCCCCCAGTGCTTGGGGAACTTTATGCTTCCATATCCTTTCCACCTCTGGGACTGCTAGTCCCTGTTCCTTGCCTTGATACAAACACTAGCTCTGTCCACAGGCTCCATCTCTTCATTTTTAATCCACAGTTAGGATTTTGCTGTTGTCAGGCTCTCCTGAGAGAAGTCAACCATCAAGTTTCTCCCACAAAGTGTTTGACAGAAACTTGCTTGAGATATGTAATATTTGAGAGACTCAGTTTGAAGAATACTAGGTATTTGTTACTCTGGTTTTCTTAATACATATTTTTCATTTTAAATTAGACCACCAGAAAGCAATACACTTGGAATTCCCTAGATCACTATCTGTTTTCAATTTGATTGATTTCTACTCCTCCTCCTTTATTGATTTCCTTCCTTTGACTTACTTTGGGTTAAATTTCTCTTCATTTTGCTAGCTTCTTAAAATGAAAACTTAGATCATTGATTTTAAATCTTTCTCTTTTTTCTAATACAAGATATAATATTATAAAGTATTTTCTAAACATATCTTTAGGTACATCATACAGATTTTGATATTTTCTTCTTTTTATTTTTACTCTGACCTAAATATTTTCAAGAATTTTCATGTGATTTCTCTTTTGCCCCATAAGATACTTAGAAGTATGTTGTTTATCCTGAAAAAGGAAAGAAAAAAAAAGGAAGTGTGTTGTTTAATTCACAAATGTGTCAGGATTTTCTAGATTTCTTAGTGTCATTGGTTTATAACGAAGTCTGTGATGATCAGAGAGCATATTCTGTACAAATTCACCTTTTTAATTACTGAGACTTAACATTATATTACGGCATATTGTCTATTTTGGTGGAAATTCCAAATCCTACCAAATTCCTGTTTGGTGCATTTGAAAAGAATGTATATTCTGCAGTTGTTAAATGTAGCATTTTTTAAATCTCAATGCTGCTGTTCAAAATGTCTGCAAAGTTAGTGATTTTTTTTTTTGTCTAGCTTTTTGTCTGTCAATTACTGATAGAATGGTGTTAAAATCTCCAACAATGACTATATTTTTCTTGTTATTTTTTATTTTTATTTTGTCAGCTTTTGCATTACATATTTTCAAGTTCTAAATAAGGATTCATACACGTTTATGATGGTTTTATCTTTCTAATCAATTGACCCTTTTATCTTTATGAAATGTCTTTCTTTATCACAGGTAATCCCTTATCTTAATGTGTACCTTGTTTGATACCAATGTAGCCATACTGATTTCCTGATGCTTATGTCCACATGGTGTATTTTCTACTTTCCTTTTACTTTGTCTGTCTGTATCCTTATATTTAAAGGTAACCTCGTGTAGGCAACATGTAGCTGAGTCTAACAAACTCTACTTTTTATTTGGAGTATACATTCAAGTTATTCATATTTTTCATGTTTTTATTGTTCTTTACTGAAGTTTCACATTTTTTACTCATAATTTTCATCTTTTCCTTAATTACTTGAATATATTTATAACAACTGCTTTCAAGTCTGTCAGAAATTTCATCACCCAGGTCATCTTGGGGTCT
This sequence comes from Callorhinus ursinus, assembly GCF_003265705.2. Lineage (NCBI taxonomy): Eukaryota > Metazoa > Chordata > Mammalia > Carnivora > Otariidae > Callorhinus > Callorhinus ursinus. The sequence goes on from NW_027397073.1 coordinate 38,867,377, forward strand.
GTTTCTATGGACTAACTTTTACCTTTTCTATGAGCCACAATTTTTGATTGTTGGATTCTGTACAGACTCTGGATACTCTTCTCTTTCTGTTAAGTGGGTTAATTCTTGCTTTTCCTTATATAGGGTAAAAGAAAAATCTGTGTCAACAGGATCTCTTTTCATATCCTCCAGTTTCTGCCCATTTTGATTACTCTCCAGTTCCTTCAAATATTTGATTTTCATATTATACCCACAGATTATAATTGTTATCTATAGGAAGTATGCTGCCATTACTAGAAACAGAACTAGTTTTCATTATGTATTTAGGTTTTTCTGTGAAATTATAATAGAGTTTTATAAAGACAAGATTTTTTTAAATGATAATTTATCAGTTGAATATTAAAATAAATATTACATATTTCTTGTTATATATGGTGGTACAAAATCATTGCAGATCATTGAAAGTATAAAAAAATAATAAAAATAATTTTTTCATCTAATGATTTATATACATATACCACACATATATATTATTTACAAATTATGTGTAATACTATTACATTATTCTCAGTTTTGCTCTCTTGTAGTTTAAACTCCCCTAACTTTATGTCATTAGTTTTCAAAAGTATGACTTTTTAAATTGTATAACATTTAATAAGTAAATATGTCCTATTTCCTTTTTCCTAATTTTCTATTTTTTTTATTTTTATGACACTTCCAAATTGTTTTGTTCTTTTTTTTTCGTTATGTTAATCACCATACATTACATCATTAGTTTTGGATGTAGTGTTCCATGATTCATTGTTTGTGCATAACACCCAGTGCTCCATGCAGAACGTGCCCTCTTTAATACCCATCACCAGGCTAACCCATCCCCCCACCCCCCTCCCCTCTAGAACCCTCAGTTTGTTTTTCAGAGTCCATAGTCTCTCATGGTATGTCTCCCCCTCCGATTTACTCCCCTCCATTCTTCCCCTCCAGCTATCTTCTTTTTTTTTTCTTAACATACATTGCCTTATTTGTTTCAGAGGTACAGATCTGTGATTCAACAGTCTTGCACAATTCACAGCACTCACCATAGCACATATCCTCCCCAATATCTATCACCCAGCTACCGAATTCCTCCCGCCCCACCCCCACTCCAGCAACACTCAGTTTGTTTCCTGAGATTAAGAATTCCTCATATCAGTGAGGTCATATGATACATATCTTTCTCTGCTTGACTTATTTCACTCAGCATAAGACCCTCAAGTTCTATCCATGTCGTTGCAAATGGCAAGATCTCATTCCTTTTGATGGCTGCATAATATTCCATTGTGTATATATACCACTTCTTCTTTATCCATTCATCTGTCGATGGACATCTTGGCTCTTTCCACAGTTTGGCTATTGTGGACATTGCTGCTATAAACATTGGGGTGCACATACCCCTTCGGATCCCTACATTTGTGTCTATGGGTAAATACCCAGTAGTGCAGTTCCTGGATCGTATGGTAGCTCTATTTCAACTTTTTGGGGAACCTCCATACTGTTTTCCAGAGTGGTTGCACCAGCTTGCATTCCCACCAACAGTGTAGGAGGGTTCCCCTTTCTCCACATCCCTGCCAACATCTTTCATTTCCTGACTTGTTAATTTTAGCCATTCTGACTGGTGTGAGGTGGTATCTCATTGAGGTTTTGATTTGGATTTTCCTGATGCCGAGCGATGTTGAGCACTTTTTCATGTGTCTGCTGGCCATTTGGATGTCTTCTTTGGAAAAATGTCCAATCATGTCTTCTGCCCATTTCTTGATTGGATCATTTGTTCTTTGGGTGTTGAGTTTGATAAGTTCTTTATAGATTTTGGATACTAGCCCTTTATCTGATATGTCATTTGCAAATATTTTCTCTCATTCTGTTGGTTGTTTTTTGGTTTTGTTGACTGTGTCTTTTGCTGTGCAAAAGCTTTTTATTTGATGAAATCCCAATAGTTCATTTTTGCTCTTGCTTCCCTCGCCTTTGGCGAAGTTTCTAGGAAGAAATTGCTGTGACTGAGGTCGAAGAAGTTGCTGCCTATGTTCTCCTTTAGGATTTTGATGGACTCCTGTCTCACATTGAGGTCTTTCAACCATTTGGAGTCTATTTTTGTGTGTGGTGTAAGGAAATGGTCCACTTTCATTCTTCTGCATGTGGCTGTCCAGTTTTCCCAACACCATTTGTTGAAAGACTGTCTTTTTTCCATTGGACAGTCTTTCCTGCTTTGTCAAAGATGAGTTGACCATAGAGTTGAGGGTCCATTTCTGGGATCTCTGTGTCTGTTTTTGTGCCAGTACCATACTGTCTTGATGATGACAGCTTTGTAATAGAGCTGGAAGTCCGGAATTGTGATGCCGCAAGCTTTGCTTTTCTTTTTCATTATTCCTCTGGCTATTCGGTGTCTCTTCTGGTTCCATACAAATTTTAGGATTATTTGTTCCATTCTTTGAAAAAAGTGGATGGTATTTTGATGGGGATTGCATTGAATGTGTAGATTGCTCTAGGTAGCATTGACATCTTCACAATGTTTGTTCTTCCAATCCATGAGCATGGAATGTTTTTCCATTTCTTTGTGTTTTCCTCAATTTCTTTCATGACTGTTTTATAGTTTTCTGACTACAGATCCTTGCCTCTTTGGTTAGATTTATTCCTAGGTATCTTATGGTTTTGGGGGCAATTGTCAATGGGATCGACTCCTTAATTTCTCTCTCTTCTGTCTTGTTGTTGGTGTATAGGAATGCCACTGATTTCTGTGCATTGATTTTATATCCTGCCACTTTACTGAATTCCTGTATGAGTTCTAGCAGTTTTGGGGTGGAGTCCTTTGGGTTTTCCACATACAGTACCATATCATCTGCAAAGAGTGAGAGTTTGACTTCCTCTTTGCTGATTTGGATGCCTTTGATTTCTTTTTGTTGTCTGATTGCTGTGGCTAGGACTTCTAACACTATGTTGAATAGCAGTGGTGATAGTGAACATCCCTGCCGCATTCCTGACCTTAGGGGAAAAGCTCTCAGTTTTTCCCCCATTGAGAATGATATTCGCTGCAGGTTTTTCATAGATGGCTTTTATGATCTTGAGGTATGTACCCTCTATCCCTATACTCTGAAGAGTTTTGATCAAGAAAGGATGCTGTACTTTGTCAAATGCTTTTTTCTGCATCTATTGAGAGGATCATATGACTCTTGTTCTTTCTTTTGTTAATGTATTGTATCACATTGATTGATTTGCGGATGTTGAACCAACCTTGCAGCCCAGGGATAAATCCCACTTGGTCATGGTGAATAATCCTTTTAATGTACTGTTGGATCCTATTGGCTAGTATTTTGGTGAGAATTTTTGCATCCATGTCCATCAAGGATATTGGTCTGTAATTCTCCTTTTGATGGGGTCTTTGTCTGGTTTTGGGTTTAAGGTAATTGTGGGCTCATAAAAAGAGTTTGGAAGTTTTCCTTCCATTTCTGTTTTTTGTAACACTTTCAGGAGAATAGGTATTAGTTCTTCTTTAAATGTTTGGTAGAATTCCCCTGGGAAGCCATCTGTCCCTGGGCTTTTGTTTGTTGGGAGATTTTTGATGACTGCTTCAATTTCCTTAATGGTTATAGGTCTGTTCAAGTTTTCTATTTCTTCCTGGTTCAGTTTTGGTAGTTGATACATCTCTAGGAATGCATCCATTTCTTCCAGGTTATCTAATTTGCTGGCATAGAGTTGCTCATAATATGTTCATATAATTGTTTGTATTTCTTTGGTGTTGGTTGTGATTGCTCCTCTTTCATTCATGATTTTGTTGATTTGGGTCATTTCTCTTTTCTTTTTGATCAGTCTGGCCAGGGGTTTATCAATCTTGTTAATTCTTTCAAAGAACCAGCTCCTAGTTTCGTTGATCTGTTCTACTGTTCTTTTGGGTTCTGTTTCATTGATTTCTGCTCTGATCTTTATTATTTCTCTTCTCTTGCTGGGTTTAGGCTTTATTTGTTGTTTTTTCTCTAGCTCCTTTAACTGTAGGGTTAGGTTGTGTATTTGAGACCTTTCCTGTTTCTGGAGAAAGGCTTGTATTGCTATATACTTTCCTCACAGGACTGCCTTTGCTGCTTCCCAAAGATTTTGAACAGTTGTGTTTTCATTTTCATTGGTTTCCATGAATTTTTTTAATTCTTCTTCAATTTCCTGGTTGACCCATTCATTCTTTAGTAGGATGCTCTTTAGCCTCCATGTATTTGAGTTCTTTCTGATTTTCCTCTCGTGATTGAGTTCTAGTTTCAAAGCATTGTGGTCTGAACATATGCAGGGAATAATCCCAGTCTTTTGGTACCAGTTGAGAACTGATTTGTGACCAAAGATGTGATCTCTTCTGGAGAATGTTCCATGGGCACTAGAGAAGAATGTGTATTCTATTGCTTTGGGATGGAATGTTCTGAATATGTCTGTGAAGTCCATTTGGTCCAGTGTGTCATTTAAAGTCTTGATTTCTGGGGCGCCTGGGTGGCTCTGTTGGTTAAGTGTCTGACTCTTGATCTCAGCTCAGGTCTTGATCTTAGGGTCAAGAGTTCAAGCCCCACATGGAGCCTACATAAAGTCTTGATTTCCTTGATAATCTTTTGCTTAGATGATCTGTCCATTTCAGTCAGGGGGGTGTTAACGTCCCCCACTATTATTGTATTGTTGTCAATCTTCTTCTTTGCTTTTGTTATTAATTGGCTTTAATATAATTGGCTGCTCCCATGTTAGGGGCATAGATATTTACAATTGTTAGATCTTCTTGTTGGATAGACCCTTTAAGTAGGATATAGTGTCCTTCCTCATCTCTTATTACAGTCTTTGTTTTAAAATCTAATTTGTCTGATATAAGGATTGCCACCCCAGCTTTCTTTTGGTATCCATTAGCATGGTAAATGGTTTTCCACCCCCTCACTTTCAATCTGGGGGTGTCTTTGGGTCTAAAATCTGTCTCTTGCAGACAGCATATCGATGGGTCTTGTTTTTTAATCCAATCTGATAGTTTGTGTCTTTTGATTGGGGCATTTAGCCCATTTACATTCAGGGTAACTATTGAAAGATATGAATTTAGTGCCATTGTATTGCCTGTAAGGTGACTGTTACTGTATATTGTCTGTGTTCCTTTCTGGTCTATGCTGCTTTTAGGCTCTCTCTTTGCTTATAGGACCCCTTTCAGTATTTCTTGGAGTTCTGGTTTCGGGTTTGCAAACTCCTTTAGTTTTTGTTTGTCCTGGAAGCTTTTTACCTCTCCTTCTATTTTCGATGACAGCCTAACTGGATATAGTATTCTTGGCTGCATATTTTTCTCGTTTAGTGCTCTGAAGATATCATGCCAGTCCTTTCTGGCCTGCCAGGTCTCTATGGATAGGTCTGTTGCCAATCTAATGTTTCTACCATTATAGGTTAGATATCTCTTCTCCCAAGCTGCTTTCAAGATTTTCTCTTTGTCCCTGAGACTCGTAAGCTTTACTATTAGATGTCGGGGTGTTGACCTATTTTTATTGATTTTGAGAGGGAGTTCTCTGTGCCTCCTGGATTTTGATGCCTGTTTCCTTCCCCACATTAGGGAAGTTCTCTACTATAATTTGCTCCAATATACCTTCTGCCCCTCTCTGTCTTTCTTCCTCTTCTGGGATCCCAATTATTCTAATGTTGTTTCATCTTATCGTATCGCTTATCTCTCGAATTCTGCCCTCGTGATCCAGTAGTTGTTTATCTCTTTTTCTCAGCTTCTTTATTTTCCATCATTTGGTCTTCTATATCACTGATTCTCTCTTCTGCCTCATTTATCCTCGCAGTTAGTTCCCCCTTTTTTGATTGCACCTCATTAATAGTCTTTTTGATTTCAACTTGGTTAGATTTTAGTTCTTTTATTTCTCCAGAAAAGGTTTCTTTAATAACTTCCATGCTTTTTTCAAGCCCAGCTAGTATCTTTAAAATCATGATTCTGAACTCTAGGTCCGACATCGCACTAATGTCCGTATTGAGTAGGTCCCTGGCAGACGGTACTACCTCTTGTTCTTTTTGTTGAGGTGATTTTTTTCATCTTGTCATTTTGTCCAGAGGAGAATAGATGAATGAGAGAACAAAATGCTAACAGGTTAACAACATCCTCAGAAAATATACTCTAAACAAATCAGAAAAGACCTGAAACCAGGGGAAAAGAAAGGAAAGAAAGAAAAACAAAAGGGAAAAAAAAAGAAAACGAAAAAGATAAAAACAAACAAAAACAGAACAAAACAAAAAAAAAACAGAATATGATCAAATATGATCAGGCTAGTGTATAGATCATTGCCACACACTATATTTTGGGTGTATTTTGGTCTGTCAGACAAAAGCGCCTCCTAAAATTTTAAAGAAAGACAGACTTATATATGTACAAAATAAGGGTTGATATGATGAAGGGATGGAATATGACTATAAAGATGAAAATTATAAAAAATTTTTAAAAAGGAATTGATAAGGTGTTTGAAAAAATAAAGAAAAGGATTTAAAAAAAGGAAAGAAAGAAATTAAAAAAAGGGGGAGAGAATGTGATCAGGCAGGAGATTGGAACAAAGCCATACACTAGAGATTTAGGGTGTACTTTGATATGTTAGAAGAAACTGTATCTCAAAATTTTAAAGAGAGAACAACTTATATATATTTGCCAAAGATAAGGGTAACTACTATGAAGGTATACAATATGACTCTAAAAATGAAAAATAAAAATGTTTTTTTAAAAAAGGGGATTGATAAGATGTTGGTTGAAAAAGGGAAAAAGAAAAATTAAAAAAAACAGTTAAAAAAATTAACTTTGAAAGACTAATGAATCATGGTAAAAAAGCCATGAATTCTATGTGCAGTATTCCCCTAGAGCTGGAGTTCTCCCATTCTCATTGATCGGTAAATTTGATCTTGGCTGGCTGTTCGTGCTGATCTTCTGGGGAGGGGCCTGTTGCCGTGGTTCCCAAATGTCTTTGCGGGAGGTGGAATTGCCCCACCCTTGCCCGTCCAGGCTATGTAATTTGCTCCGGTTTGCTCTCAGGAGCTTTTGTTCCCTGCAAGCTCTCCGTACAGCTTTGGAGGACGAGAGTGAAAATGGTGGCCTCCCACTCTCTGCCAGGAGGAGCTGAGAACTCGGGGCCCCGCTCCTCAGTGCACCCCAGAGAAAAGCAGTCAGTCACTCCCATCTCCCCAGTCTCTGGCCGCACTCCATGCTCACCCAGCCTGTGACCGAGCATTTCTATCTCTGGGACCCCACCCCGTGTGGAGTCTCCAAACCCAGCAGATCCCTGCAGTGTGCTCCTGCGCCGCTCCTCCCAGGGGAGGAAGAGGAGTCTCCCCGGATCTTCCGCTTTTTGGGTCCCTTCCAGAAAGTGGTCCCTTTTCTGTTCAGAGAGTTGTTGCTATTCTTTTCTTCTATCTCCTGTTGAGTTCATAGGTGTTTAGAATGGTTTGATCCCTATCCAGCTGAATTCCTGAGATCAGACGAAATCCAGGTCTCCTACTCCTCCGCCATCTGGCTCCGCCCCTCCAAATTGTTTTGTTCTTAAAAAATGCAGTAATAAAATTTTTTTGTAAATATCTATTTTGCTTCTATTTATTTCTTCATTATTTATTACTAGCAAGGGAGTTATAGGTTCAAATGGTTAAATCCTTACAGTTTATTAATAAACATCAGGCCAGAATGTTTTAGAGAAGTATAGATAAAATAAGATTCATAGACATAAAAATATATGAGACACAGAAGACATGAATTTAGTTAGAGATCTTTTCCTTGGTCTATGTTTCTTTGTCTCCTAACCTACTTTTAAATTTAATTTTGTTTTTTTAAAGTAATATATTTATATAAAACAAAAATTTAAATTATACCTCAAGAACAAGAGTCTCCTGCCCTACTCTTCTATACTTCTCTTCCCCTCCCTTGATGCAGATACTTTAAAATCTTTTCTGGTATTTACCATCATATTTCTAAGTAATAGCTTTCTACTGTACTTTCTTATTTTTGTTTTTGTATTAAAATATTATGCATATAATTATTAAAGTATGTGGCATGAAAAATTTTTCATGTAACTTTTTCTTGGAGTTAATATTTGCCTCTTTTTATGTTTCTTTGCCAAGTTTTTTATACACCTAAAATGAATTCATATCTGTGTTTTTTTTTTTTCTTTGACAATGCCTTCCTGCAGCTCCTTTCTTGCCCCAGTCTGACTCATTGCCCCTGGTTTTTGATGTTTAAGTATTGTCCTTTGTCTGCCTTTCAAAATCATCTTTGGGTATTCTCTTTGCCACTTCCTTGTGTTGGATTTACTGCTTCCTGGAATCAACTATATCTACTTCTGTCTGTTTGTTTGTTTGAAGGTGTACATTCTGTAGAGGCTTCCTGGGAAAATTTGAGGTTCTATTCATTAACTTTTGCTGTGTAACAATCCACCCCAAAACTTAGTGGCTTAAAACAATTGTTTGTTCACATCTATAGAGTCATCTGCTTTGGTTCTTCAGATCTACCCGCTCAGGACAGGAGAGTCTAGGATGGCTCACTTCCATATTTGTGACTCCAGCTGCGATGACTGATATGGCTGGGGCCCCACTCCATGCACATGGTCTCTCATATTTGGAGACTAGCTTGGTCATGGTGATCTCTGGGGTGCAGTAGCATGAGAAGGCAAGCCCCAATGCACAACCACTTTTTGAGCCTCTGCTTTTGTGTCATGTTTGCTCATGTGTCGATATTCAAAGCAAGTTATGTGAGCAAACCCAGATTCAAGGGGTGGGGAAAGAGATGCCATATCTTGATTAGAGAAACTGCAAAATATTTTAATCATTTTTTTAATACTACCCACCTTGTATATTTAAAAATGATTTTAGTTTATCCTCCATCTTGATTGATAATTCCCTGGTTATGGAGTTCTAGATTAGCAGCCTTTCCCTTTATTGTTTTGAGCCATAATTTTCTGGCTTCTGTTATCCTCAGAATTCTGACCCCATACAGTTATTGATCGTTTGTATGTGCACATTACTTCCTTCCTTTCCTCTCCCTATCTGGAAACATTTAGCTTTTCTCTTTATTCTATATTAGTGAAATTCCACAATGATCTCTTTTGACATGTGTCTGTTTTCATTAATTGTGTTAAATACCAGGTGGGTATTTAAAATCTCCAGGCACATGCCCTTAGTTTGGAGATATTTTCTTGTATTTTATGAATAATTTCCTTTTATCTTGGTCCCCATCCTTTTTACTTTTTCTCTTATTTTAGGAACATGTATTTTTCACCTCAATAATAATATTACTATTGATACTAATTGCGATATTTATTGAGTACTTACTTTGTACCAGGCAAAGTGCCAAGTGCCTGTACTAACCCATTTAACTAATTTCATCCTTACAACAGCTCCATAACTGGGTATTCACTCAATGATATTTAATGGGGCATTAGTAGTAGTAGTAGTAGTAGTATCCAAACTTTCGCAGATATGAAAATAAAAAACAAGGTTTTGTTTTGTTTTTTTTTAGAATGATAACTTTACTCATTTGGTTATTTTCTTTTCTGTTTTCTGTAACCTATTCTACTTTTTGAATGATGCCTTTCAACTTTGTCTTTCCACACTTTTTGATTTAAAAAAATGTTATTAAAATTTCAAAGAGAACTGTCTTTTTCAGAATTTCTTGTGTCTCTGTGAGAATATTCACTATAAATTTGGTTGCTTTTTTGTTTTCTGCAATATATTTGTTATGTTAGGTTTTTTTTCTTTTTATTTTGGTTCTCTCTTTTGTGTTAGCAGTATTTATCAAATATCTGGTAATCTCCAACTGTCTGTTGGTGAGAGATACGAAGATAATCTTTGAAGACTGTAGGTGTGGTTTATTGACTGGTGGGCTTTAGCGTACAGTGTTTAATGTGGGCAAGCCATTTCATTGTAAGAATGTTCAAATGCGAAGTCTTTTCTCTTGGTTTGGTCAATTTCTTCAAATAACTGAAACTCCTACATGTTTGTGGGAAGTACAGAGAAGGGAGATCTATATAATTGGAAGCTGATGGGTGGAGGAAGTCACATTAAACAGAATATAGCCCTTCATAATTTCTCTATTTTTAGTGTGGCCTCTGATATGCATGGTGTCTGTTACCAGGAACAACATATCTGTGATAATCTCTGTAGATGACAAACTTCCAGACTTGTGCTAGAGAGAAATAGCCTTCTGATAACATGGGTGAGGAAAGAACTCTGGGTGTTCAGAGTTTCCTTTGAAGATTTCCAACTAATACTCTTGCTTTATTCACACATCTCTCCTCCCATTCTGAGGTCTGTGGTACCTCCAACCTTTGAGCATTTTTGGAATTTAGAGTACAACTGACTCTGTTCTTGTTAATTTTTTCACTGCTGAAAGTGCTTTGCTTCCAACTTTCTGAGAAACCGCAATCTGTTAATATTTAACCATTTGCTTTCTGGCTTCCAAAGTGTGTTGATATTTTTCACAGGGTATTGTTGTAATGTCCACTGCAGATCCAGATTACTCTTCTGAGCAGATTTCCTCCATGTGAAGATCCAGGTTGTTTCCATCTTTAGGAATCTCCATCTCAGTATGAGGCCCATGTGATTACCTTAACAGGAAAGAGAGTGAAAGGGTGGTACACTAGCTCTTAAATATTTCAGCCTAGAAGTTATACATATCATTTCCATTCACAGCACTTTGCCAAAACTAGATATGTGGCTTCCAGCAAGTGGACTGGGAAATAACGTGTGTGGGGGTTAGGGATTAGGCTTGGATATTCAGTGAGTAGCGGTTGTAACTGTCACTGTTAACCCTTCTGGTTACAAAATGCCCCTTTGCTCCGTTATTGCGACACGTCCCAAGGAAAACAAACTAAAGACCTACTGCCATCAAGCTCAAAGTCCAAAGTTTCTGGATATTATGGCATAGTCTCTAAATTCAGACAGATTAAATAAAAAGACAAGGTATCTGCATCCCCTCAGCCCTTGACACTCAGTTTTTTAATTGTGGAAATGAGATAGAATAGAAGCAATAAACACATTCCAGAAAGGGAAAGAAAGGGGGATATTCAGTACTCCCTGGTTCAGAGCAATTCTAATATATTAAAATCTTGCTGGGCAGATATTACAAGATATCCCCAAGACTGGGGGTGGGAATCTGCTCCTAGATAAGGTCTGACATGCTCCCTGGGAGGAGCATCTTGTTCATTGTTTTTCATTGCTCTAGCAGTTTCTTCTGTTTTTCAAGGTGTTTCTTAACCATTGTCTTAAGTGGCTATTGTAGAATATGTCCTCATTGGGGCTGCACAGCTTTCTTAATTAAAGTCTTGGCTGTGGGGGTGTTTGGGTAGCTCAGTCCCTTAAGCATCTGACTTCAGCACAGGTCGTGATCTCAGGGTCCTGGGATTGAGCCCCAGGGTAGTGGCAGTGGTGGCAGCATGCGGTGGGCTACTTGCTCAGTAGGGAATCTGTCTCTCTCCTTCTGCCCCTCCCCCTGCTCATGGTCACGCTCTCTGTCAAATAAATAAAATCTTTAAAAAAAAGAAAGTGTTGGTTGTGGAAGGTGACAAGTCCAAGGACTGGTAAGAATAACATATCACACACTTGGTGGATATTTTTCTTTTCGGTGTGACTCTTAAAAGCCCAGTGGGCTTTCTATCTATTGCTAGTGGTCAGTTTGATTATCAGGAATCATACCCATAGTTTGGTTTGAGCCATTCTGAAATATTTATTTCTTTGTTTTCCACATCCCAAGCCCCTGTAGGTTTAAGAAGTGTTGTCTTGAGGCTGTCACATTTAGGAGAGAAAGTCTTATTCTTAGTTTCACTTTTTCCCTGAGATACTTTTATCGGTGACAGGTTTTTAAAACAGGTGAGGAGATCTTCTCGTAATCTGATCTCTGCCCCCAAGGCTAACTTTTAACAGGCCTTTGTCTCTCAAGGACTTTTTCAATTTTATTTGTTACTGTTTGGGATATATGACTCAATGATTGTTCCCAAATTTCTGCTTTCAGATTGAGATATTCCTTGCTAAATTATTTCTTTTTTGTAACGATTTGTCAAGTGCAGTCAATAGCAACCAGGACACACACCTAAATTTCCATTTTTTAATGTTTAGAGCTCCCCTAAAGCTCACGGCTTAACGTGGTCAGCACTGTAAGTTATGAGAGGCAACAATAGTATTAAAAATTGTGCCACTTACTGAATGAATCATGATCTTTCCAGCCTCCACCAGACTATTCATCAAATGTCACATATTTTATTTTGTTTACTTTGTTTTTTGGCCTGTTTTTAACAATAGTCACCTACTTCTTATTATCAATTCTCAGTATCAGGGAAGATTAGGCTATCCTCCAGTAACAATTTCCAAATCTCAGTGATTTACACCTACATGTTGATTTCTTACTCACAAAAGTTCCCAGAGGCTCTGTGACTCTCCAGGATAGTTCACCTGCACAAAGTAACAATGGGCTCCAGTTCATTTCCATCCTCTGGCTCCACCATCTCAACCAAGGGCCTCTATGGGCTCCTTGCAATGGAAGAGAGAGCTGGAGGATCGCATACCACCTGTTAAATAAATGTCTTGGCCTCAAACTGATTCATGCTTCCTCTATTAATGGTGAAAACTCATGGCCCTTCCAAGTTACAATAGGACTGAGAAGTGTGGGGCATCCCATGGACAGTTGGTAAGCAGTCAGTGTTTCCCACAAATTTATTAAAATTCTAAAAAACATTTAGAATGCTGGGTCAAAATTATGCTTTTTGATAGACTAAATGACATTTCAAGTATGTTATAAACAGTAAATCATATTTACTTGGCTGTGGAAGGTGGGAAGTCCAAGGACTGGTAAGAATAACATATCACATCCTTGGTGGATATAAGTTGAGGAAGACAAGGATTAATAAGGCACAAGGTAGGGAATTAGTAGTCATACTGTATAATCATGAAAGTTCTTGACCAAACCTGGGAAATGATATAACTCTTTTAAAAACATACTTTAAAAAAAGACTTATTTATTTATTTGAGAGAGAGAGAGAGAGCGAGGAGGAAGGGGCAGAGGGAGAAAATCTTCAAGCAGACTCCCTGCTGAGTGTAGAGCCAGATGCTGGGCTTGATCTCATGACCCATGAGATCATGACCTGAGCCAAACCAAGAGTCTGATGTTAACTGACTGAGCCACCCAGGCACCACTAAAAATGTACTTTTAAAAAAAACAGGAATTTGAGAAATAAGTAACACCAAGTTGGAAAGAATATACAGTTTGTGAATAGAATCCTGAGAAATATGTTTTGATCGGTAGAAAAGAACAGATGACAGAGGCTATAAAACTGACTAATTCAAACTAATTCTTGAAATAACTGGTTTAAACCTTTTTAAAACTAATTCATGTCAAAAATAGACATCCGGAAATTAGGTTCAAGATTATCAGAGGTTAAATTCATAATCCCAGCCATCAAAATAAGGAGATTCTCTGGACACCTAGGCTGAAGAAAATGGATACTATTCAAAGAGAAAAGAGAGGCAATAGTTTGTTGTGTGGCTTTTGGTATCAGATTGATTTCATTCAGATCCTGGGTTTAACCTCTACTGGTTATGTAACATCCTTTCTTATAAAAGTGGAAATAAAAATGGTATTTTACTCAAGGAGTTGCTATGAATTTTATATGTAAAATAATGCACACATAATGCCTGGTACCTAACTTGTCAATAAATATTAATAGCCTTTGAAAGAAATTTAGTAAGAAGTGGTAGGAAAATGGTGATGTCGGTCGAAGGGCCAGAAGGATATTCATGGCAGTGTTATTCTAAGAAAAGAAAGTACTCCTTTGTTGGGTTCTAATTTTTTTCTTTGAGTTCTTTCATTACATTTCTGTACACATTATTTTTACTCTGTTGGCTTTTTTTGTTATTTAGACATTTTTTAGCCAGATATAATTTTAGATTTGATTTTGTCCTAAAAGAATTCTACAATTATTACCCCCAACCTTTCGATATTAGAAAGTTGGTAATATAAGTTGAAGTAGGGCATAAGGAACAGATTATGGAGAGAATAAAGCACACAGATTTGAAGCATTAGCTAAGGTCACTTAGTTATGCCTTTTCGGACATAATGACAATCGGCTTGAAAAAGTAGAAAGTCACCTGGTCATTAAATCAAGCTGATTCTACTAGCTTCATAGTATTATAATATCGTTTTTCCTTGTTTGACAATTTGTAAATAGCTTAATATTAATTTAAGTGTGACCCATTAGAATGTCACTGATTTCCAATATTAAAATATCATGCCATTTAAGGATAAATCTTAGAAAGAGCAGGCATGTAAAATAGGACAAATTTAAGGAAAGGAAAATAAAATCACAAATGACATGTAGTGAAAAAACCTTGAAAGGGAATTGTCTTTAATTAGTTCACAGTTGGAGATTGTTCATACTGCTTATTTTAGTTAAGTCTTTCATTTGGGAAGAAACAAGCTATTTAACTTTCAGGATGCTTGCGGGTAGTCAGGGAGCAACTTGAATCCCCTATCTTACTGAATAAAATGCTGTCCTCAATATAGTGTAACTTTGGTAGGGGAAAAATATGATCTATCAAGTATTGCAGTCTATTGGAGTTTCTTACACAGCAGCAACAAGGGAAAAACAAAGATGATTTAGTAAACTTTAAACACATAGCATGGATATTGTATATGAGTCATTGATATTTACTTTAGTCAAGGAAATTACCTCAAGACTATTTCTAAGTGGACATCCCTTTCTACTGGACCTTGACATAAGATGTAGCTTATGCCTTTTGGGAAATAATCCCCTGCTTAAAAGTATGTGGTAGGTTTTTCTTTGTCAAGAATATAAGGAATGAGAGAAATCCTGATAAATAGGCTAAATACTTCAGTTTTATAAAGTTTATGAACAAATATGGGCACATTCAGAAAAGAATGAAGCTTTTATAATATCCCATAAGGCTGCTACTTTGCTCAAAGCTGGTCTTGTAATATGCTTATAATCATCAGCTCTCCTCTTGTTCACATAAGGTTTGCTCACTTCAGGTGTCTCTATATAATGATATTGGGGAGCACTGTTTAACTAGAGGTTTATGAAAACAGTGGAATTTTACCAGAGTTGACTAAAGCATGTCTGAAACTACACTATGAATGATAGCTCTATACATTTTTCATAATATTTGTTTAGCCATAATCCATTTATAATAAGATGCATAGATACAGCAGAGAATATTTAGTGAGTACATTTAAGCCTCCATGTCCTTCTGACTTGGGGTGTGGTGAGAACACATAGCTAAATGTAACCATGAAAATAGTCTTGCTTTCATTTATTTTCTTCTCCTTTTAGATTCTGTGATGCTTTTGTCTGTGTGTTCAAGACAAATCTTTTTTTATACTCGTCTTGAAAAGACACTTTCTAGATTCAGGGTTTCAATTTATGTATTTATCCTTATTATCAAAATTTAATTAAAGCATATATTGTGATGGCTATTTTATGCAGTAATCTTTGTACAGTACTAGCTGCCTGCTTTGTTTCTTAACTAGGAAAAATGTTTCTATGTGATTCTTTGACAACTCTGCTTATTCTTCTCCAATCTCAATGCTGTATCCTTTCCTTTGTGCCACATTTTCTGTAACCTGTGAGAGACTATAGTAATTTTTTAATAGGGAGAATAACTTCTTCATTTTAAGTAGTAAATATATTACACCTTTTTTCAAAACATGGATACCTTGATATTTCATTTGTAACAGCCCCTAACACTTCCAACCAGCTCAGGGGAGAAGGGGAAAGGAAGGTCTTTTATTTAGACATTTTGCTTTCACTGTTTTGGGAAGGCTATATGTTTACAAAAATTAGAATAAGTGATTAAATATCTAATTTGTCCATACAAATATTTAGTATCATTCTGCTAGCCCAACACTCAATCTTGAAATTCTTGCTTCTATCATTCTATCATCAAACCTTTTTTGCTAATTAAATGATAAGTTTGCACCTTCCTTTCTGTTTCTCCATCACCAACATTCAGGTTCTAATAACCAACCTCTTAGCTGAGCTTCTGAAATCTCAACATCTGCTTTCCACCACTTCTTTTATACATAAAACCCCAGATTGTTCTTCGTTCTTCCTCATTTTGTTCATGATTGTCTTGTTCAAATCCTGCAGTGGCATATGATTTTCTGTAAAGTATTAACACCTTTGAATGCTACAGAGGGACTATCCATGTCCATGTTCTACCACAGAGTTTCTCAACCTTAGCACTGTTGACAGTTGGGCTGGATAATCCTTTGTTGTGTAGGGCTGTCCTGTGCATGATAGGTCTCTATCTGTTGGATACCAGTTACATCCCTGCAGCTGTGACCACCAAAGATGTCCCAGACATTCTCAAACATCCCAAGGGATGGGGCAGGGAGGTCATAAGCACCCCCAGCTGAACACTCCTTTGCATCCACTTAAACTTTTTTTGTATTAGTTAGAAATGTATTCAGCTACAAGTAGTCAAACAACCTGAATACCTATAGTTTTAAAAAAAAAGAAGTTTGTTTTATTTGTTTATGTATTTATAGGAATCTGTAGGTGAGCGATTTCTGAAATTGGTACAGTAGATCAATTATGTTAGGACTCTTATCTCTGAGATTCTCTTGGCCTTTCCCTCCTAATTGTAATATGACTGATACAAATTCAGGTATCACATCCTCTCTCAAACAAAAAGAAGTGAGTTGGAGAATTAGGTAAGGGACATGCTTAGGAAATTTGCATTTACAACTCATTGACCAGAATAATGTCTTATGATCTGCATTAGTTCCAAGAGAGCCTGAGTCTATAGTCTATAGTTGATCCAGGAGAAGGAGAAGAGCATTGGACAGAGATACTGTAGGAGTCAAACTTCACATGCCCTAGTTCCCCATCTTCCCTGGATGGACTTTCCACTCTTATTTGGAGTAAATGATTCTAGAAGCTTAAACAAAATGCCACAACTTTTAGTAGCTTAATTTAATGAATGTTTATTTTTTGTTCAAAACATCCAATGTGGATATCCTTGAATCAGTGAGCAACCTTTTGTGTGATCTTCCAGAGAAACCCAGGCTGCTTTTAGCTTATGACTTTGTCATTCCCAAGATCCTGGTTCCCCTGCCAGCTCCTCTGCCTCTGACCTGCAGGTAGAAGAAGAAAGAGAGTGTAAAGAATTTTGCAAGTGTATGGGGCTAGGCCAGGAATTGACCTTTGCCATTTCCAGTGACATCTTAATGGCCAGAACATGGTTAAAATAATAAGAACTAACTGCAAATAGCTTGTCTCTGTCACTTGCCCCAAAGAAAATATTGTTTTCCATGTCTTTCCCTTAGTGTGCTTTCACACCTTCCCATCACTCATACCTTTCTCTTTTCTGGAGTGCCCTGCCTTTGTTTTCTTGGCTGAGAATCATAACTCTTCGCTGTGTTCCACTGATAACTTCCTTGACTGCAACTCCTCAAAGCAAGCAGTGGCTCCTTTGAAAACTGTTGTAATACTGTGATTGAAAGAGGAGCTCTGGAGTTCGACAGAACTGGTTTTCAATAACAACACTCACTAGTTTTGTAAACTTACCCAAGTTACTTAACTTCTCTGAATCTTAGATTTCTCATGTTTCAAACTGGGGTGATATTAAGGTATAAATTAAATGAAATAATGTCCTTAACATAGCACTTAACATATAATAAATATCAAATAAAGATTATTTTTATAATTTTATCTTCTGTATTAGTTACTGCTTAATGTATTCATTGGGTACCTTGCTGCATACCACATTTTCCTTTTGTGCTTAATTCACTATTTCCCTAAGCCACTAAAGTACACCTTCAGTCATCATGTATCTTACTGGTGTTATGGAGTGAAGGGAAGCTGAGGTTTCTTTGTTACCTTCTCCCTGGGTGCAAGCTGATGACCTGCTGGGGGCTTTGCCACCGATTTCCTATGTCTCGAGAGGCTGAGGGGCCCTTCTCTAACTCAAAAATGAAAAAGCCCTAACATGATAACGTCTGCATTTTTAATATCTATTGATTCAAATAAAACCCACAAAGGACACAGTTTATTTAAAATTTATGCATTTTAAGGAAATTAACATTTTCTGAATCATGACTGGTGTCCACTGGCACATTTCATTAGTCAAAGCAGCTCTCTCTACTGCCACCGCAGATCCTGTTTTCACTGGTGCCGGCCTCTGTAATCAATTCTCCACAGAGCTGTGATCTTTTTCAAAATGTAAATCAGGTCACGCCCCTGCTTAAACCCTCTAATGGCTCCTGTGACCCTCAAAATAAAATCTAAATGTATTGCCTTGGCATACAAAGTCACACATGATCTTTTCTTTCCTCTCTGATTTTATCCCATATCACTCTATGACTTCCCTGGCTCAGTCACACTGGCCTTGTCTCGGTGTCTTGAACTTTCCAATCTCCTTGTTGTCCACTGGTCTTTGAACTCCTGTTTCTCTCTGTCAGAATCACTCCTCCCTCTCATGTCTACAGGACTCACTCCTTCTTGTCATTCAGGTATCAGTTTAACTTGTACTCCTCTGAAAACCTTCGCTGATAGTCCTATCCAAAGAGCACTTTGCCTTAGTAGATTCTTAGCTTTCAAACCCCCAGTTCTATACAAAGTATGCTGAAATATATAACATGTACAGAGCATTGAGGCTTTTATGACACTGGAGGCACCCCACCGTCATCTTTCTACAAATTGAGGCATGAATATAGATAACCAAATAAGTATGTAGGCAGAATCCTCACTGGAAATTCTCTTAAGTTAAAGATCTGGTTTTGGACATTGAAAGTGTATTTTGTGCTTAAATTTATATATGCCACCAATCTTAATGGCTGGAAAATAATCTTTCCTTACCTTAATCTGTCAAGGATTACTCAGAACTCTCTTTGCCTCCCCAGAGCAGTTCAGAGAGAGTGTCTTTCAGAAGTTTGCTATAGGACAATACATGTAGTAAAAGAGCACTTTGCCATGCAGGGAGGGATGTGGCAATTGCAGTCATGTTTTTAATGCTAAGAAGAGATTTAGATAACTGTATTGCTAAAGGATGTCTCAGAATGGCATCTAATCTAGGTTTTGAGGGAAGACTGAACCCCGTGGTATTTCTTGGCCTTATCAAATTCTATCGCATAGAAATTATAATTCTCAGGATATGAGGGTTTTATCTCTGTTTATATTCCCTGTTAATTTGCTATTAATCATATGAATAGAAAGAAAATAGAAAATACGGTATGATGAATTTGGGTCTTTGCTTAAACAACTTGCCATTTTGCAGATGGTTAACTAAAAGCAGTTAATTCGCATGGTTTTTGAGGTTCATAGATAAGTAAAAAAATTGATTTTTGTTTTTTCATGGAACCTTACAAATTTCATCTATAAATATTTGCTGATTCCTTTTTTATATTTTTCTCTATTAAAATATAATAATTTGAAGCTTTTTACTTTAAAGATGTCATCATTAAATACTGAAACCATTAATCATTATTAGTATGCATTTTTATAAAAGCTTAGAGTTAAAATTTATCTTTATACATACTACAGAAGTTCCAAAAAGATATTCTTCAGAATTCCACTGTTTTCTTAGACTCATACATCTCTACTATTTTTAATTTTTATTTGACTTACATATTTTACTTGTATTTTATATTGGTACCTAATGGAGGAGTTGCATTTTTATGTAATTTCTTTTTTTTTTTAAGTTTTCTTTATTTAAGTAATCTCTATACCCCATGTGGGGCTCAAACTCACAACCCCAAAGAATCACATGCTCTTCCTACTGAGCCAGCCAGGTGCCCCACATTTTTATGTAATTTCAATAATATTTTTAAAATAACTGAAGAAGGGGCACCTGGATGGCTCATTCAGTTGAGTGTCTGACTCTCGTTTTCTGCTGAGGTTGTGGTTTCATGGGTTGTGAGATGGAGCCCCACAATGGGGCTCCATACTCAGCAGGGAGTCTGCTTGGGGATTCTCTCCCTCTGCCCCCTCAGATGAATAAATAAATCTTTTAAAAAAATAAATAACATAAAATAAATAATTGAAGAAAAGTTACCAGCAATGTATTGTTATTATGGATATATTACTTTAAATTCTCCATTTAAAGTACATATATATGTTTACATATGTATGTATGAAGAATACATACATGAATATATATATACATGAAGACCATGAGAAAAAATTAATAAAAATGCATGAGTTTTTGAATATTAAATATGACATTTTTGTTTTATCAGAAAAATGGTGATATATATATTTCTAAAACACCAATTATTCCTGTATAGGTGATCCGACAGATACTGCCTGTAGAGAAATAAAGACTTTCCTCCAGAATCTTGTGATTTAAAAAAAAAAATGTATTATTATTATTTTAATTGAAATATAGTTGTCACACAATGTTACATTAGTTTCAGGTGTACAGCATAGTGATTTGACAACTCTATACATTATGATGTGCTCACCACAACAAATTGTAGTTACCATCTGTCACCATACAATGCTATTACAATACCATTGACTATATTTCCTATGCTGTACCCTTTTATCACCGTGACTTCATAACTAGAAGCCTGTACCAGGCTAGAAGCCAGAGTCTTGTAAAACTTTGAGTAAATCAGTTATTTGGTAGGTAAGCAAATCGGGTGAAGCTATATAAATCTTCTGGAAAAGTTTGCGTAAAATGTATTTTTGATTTACATATTTTCTGTACTTTGGTGTTAAAATGGAAGAAGTTAGTTGAGTGGAAACTAGTCTGGATGACTTTATCCAAAGCTCTGGTTTTCTTTCAATATAGTATCTAAATACTGAATATTTCATCGTATATGTATATCACACACCTGTATTTAGACATACAAACATAAATACACATATACATGTATGTGTGTGTGTCTACATATATATATGAATTCAATAAGTTGCCTTTGGGGTTTTTTATGTTGCTTTACTGCTAATATGGTAAGGATACCTCTGTCAAACTTTTCATCTAATTCTCCTTATTCTTTTTTTTTTATATTTTATTTATTTATTTGAGAGAGAGCAAGAGCAAGAGGGAGAGAGAGAGAGATTGAGAGAATGAGTGGGGGGAGGCGCTGAGGGAGAAGCAGACTCGCTGTGAAGCGGAGCCTGATGTGGGACTCCATCCCAGGACCCTGGGATCATGACCTGAGCCGAAGGCAGACACTTAACGGCTGAGCCACCCAGGCACCGTAATTCTCCTTCTTCTTAAGTTTAAAATAAATCCCTGAGTCTTGCAATGCAGAGAAAATATAAGTGCTATTTGTATTTCATAAAACAAACAAGGACTTCTGTATTTTCTCATGTTGTTGGAGATAAACATTAATAAGTAGTTCAAACCCAAAGAACTGAGTAAGTGATCTTCAGCAGCTGGGTATCTCCTGAAAGTTTAGAAGGTTAGCATAGCATCACATTCATATAGCAAGGTTTTACATTTATCAATAATATTTGGTGGAGGTAAATGACAATACCTTTATACCTTTCACATAAATTTCCCCTGTGTGAATTCATGTGAGCTAGGTATTATTATTTTCATATTTCAGATGCGTAACCTCAAATACCTTGAGATGAAGTGACTTGTGCAAAAAAGCAAATGGCTAAACAATTAGCTTCTCAGTGTACACCCTGTCCACTTTCCATTATTCTGCTGAATTACTGAGCTGTTCGGTTGTAGCCTTTTGTGGGGGAAAGGGCCTTGGAGCAAAATGCTGTGGACCTGGCTTCCACTAATTGCCCGTGTGATTGTGACTCCCAAGTCTTATACCTTCTATTTGGCCAGTAGCTACATCTATGATAACATTCTTAATTTAGCTTATGTATAAACAGGGATGCAGAAACTAAATCCACCTGATTTGCTATGGAAATTGGTTGTCTAAAGTAGAAACCACATATCCATTGAGAAGGAAGTCTAGCAAATTAGTTGATGCCTGGAAATAATTGCTTTTCCAGATGGGCTTATAATGGATTTATGAAGTATAAATAGAACATAAAACAAAGTTACCTAGTTAAAAGATGGAAAGGTTTTGAATCTTTGTACACATAGAACAAACATCAGTTCAGATAGATGAGGTTCTCTTCAAGAAATGAAATTAATAGTAGTAGATATTAATTACACAAATGCTAAAATAAAAGTTTACATTAGTATTAATATTAACTCATTTAAAGGTAGTCTTTTTTTACTTAATTCTTTGTAATATCATTTGTTTTACCTAAGACTGTATTTTATGAAATAAGTTGAAATTGCAGAAACCTAATAGTTTGCTTAAAAAAATTTGTATATGACAATGACATTGCATAATAGATGCTCAGTGAATGCTCCTAAATGAACTGAATGAGTTAATGAAATCTATTCCATTGAGATATTAACATTTTAATATATTTCAACATTTTTTATAGTAGAGATATTTCAAACTTCAAAATTAATCCTTTCTCTCTCTTTCTCCATCTCTCTGGCCCTTTCTCTCACTCCCTAACTCTCTAATTCAGATCAGCCTCACACAGTACCTCTTATTCCTGTGCCATATTCATTCATAACTGGAAGCCTAGCATAGGGAATATAGTCAATGTTATGGTAAAACATTGTTGTATGGTGACAGATGGTAGCTACACTTGTGGTGAGTACAGCATAACGTATGGAGTTGTCAAATCACTATGTTGCACACCCAAACCTAATGTAACATTGTGTATCAACTATGCGCAAATAAAAAATGAGCCCCATGTAAAATTACATTATTTTAATTATGTCTCTTAAATGACAAATAAGAGACATGAGGTTAGGGATATTATGTTTGCTCACAGCTTTGGCCTCAATACCTAAAGGATAGTTTGGCACATAACAGGTCCTCAAGAAATATATATTAAATGAATAAATAAATGTGCAGTTATTTACTACATTGATCACATTTCTTCATTTGCCTCTTGACTCTTGTATAATAATTTATATGAAAAAGAGGGGAGCCTGCTTCCCCTTCTCCCGCTCCCCCTGCTTGTGTTCCCTCTCTCACTGTGTCTCTCTCTGTCAAATAAATAAAATCTTTAAAAAAAATTCCTTAATAATATGTCTTCAAGTTTATTGAGAGTACTTTTAGGAAACTAGGATGGCACTAAAGTAAAAACAAAATGAAATTTTACTGAACTTGAAAATTTTAAACTGAATTAAACATGTCTTGCTTCCACATGAGGTTTTCTTTCTTTTAATAGTCAAATTCAATGACCCCAAGCCTCAGTCCTGTAAGCCACACATATATTATTCATCTGTCCTTCATGTCCCTCTTGCTCTGTTGCTAAATCCAGTAATAACCTTCACCAGCACCCACCTCCTGCCACCACCCAAGGGCTTACTACCCAGGCTAAGGGATCAACTCTAGCTATTCCCACCCTGCAGGGAATTAGAAATCTGATTGGTCCCTTAGAGAGCTTTCCCATGCTTCTGCTGCCTCATAGTGTTTTTATGGGAAATAAATGCCCCTAAAGTCAGGGGTAGACACATTCTACTTCTCTATCAATCAAAGCAGTCACCATTACTCCTGGTCAGATGATCTATCTGCTAGTCATGTAGTAGTTTACCAAGGTGTATGGGGAGAAAGACACAGTATTGAGCCCAGTTACATTTGTTCCACACCACAATAGGTAGAGGTGGCCAGGCGTTCAGTTCTCTGGCTTCTCAGCTTTTAGTTTAAGCTCTCCACAATCATCCCCACTCTGCCTGCTCACAGTCTCAAGGAGGTTGGGTCAGACTCTGCCTTAAACTTTTTCTTCATCATGACAGCCAAGAATCAGATTTTCCTCTTTTTCATGGTGAGTTTTCTGAGTGTGTGTAGGTGTTGTTTGCTAGATATTTTTTGGATCATTTTACAGACTGATAAATGAATTCTGAAAAGACCTTTAAACTTTTCTATGAAATTGGCAACTAAAATCAATTGCATTTGATCACAAATCCACCTCTGTAGATAAGAATCAAGGTCTTTTACCAGAAGAGGAGTGTGGGAAAGCTAGCAGGGCAAACCAAGAACCAATCTATCACACAGGGTAAATGTTATGATCAGTTCCCTGCTCTTCCTTTTAGTAAGCTAGATTAGGTCATCAAATATTGTCAAAATTGGGCAAATTCAAAAACTAAATCATGCACAATTCAAAACAGGTTCATTTGATAGCACTGATGGGATTGCCCAAGCAATCAAAAACACATTCACGTCCAGAAAGTACCACATATCTGAAGGATGAATGGGGTCCCATTAAATAAGCTAGAGCACATATAGATGGTCATTACTTCGTGATTTTTAATTTTTCTTTTAATTGTGTTTGTTTCTATGTAATTCTACATAATTCTGGGATTAAGTTATTTTTGCATCAATGAAATATGGAAGTTTTTTTTAAACATCCGCTAGGTTAGATAGCTTTTAAATATGCTTTCCCATAATATTTAAAAATCAGTTTTTAATTTATATTTTTGTTTTACTGTAAAATGTGAAAGTATTTATGCCATGCAGTTGATCCTACTAAGCTTTACATATTTTTTTAAGATTTTATTTATTCATTTTAGAGAGAGAGAGAGAAAGAGGGAGCAGGCGGGGAGGAGCAGAGGGAGAGAGATAAGCAGACTCTGTGCTGAGCATGGAACCCAATTCAGGGCTCAATCTCACGACCCTGAGATCATGACCTGAGTTGAAACCAAGAGCTGGATGCTTAACCAACTGAGCCACCCAGATGCCTCTCTATATTTCTTTACCAGCACCTTGACCAATCCTTTTTTTAATGAAAATTAAAATTTGAAATTTAATGAAGGGGGGAAATCGGAGGGGGAGACGAACCATGAGAGACTATGGACTCTGAGAAATAAACTGAAGGTTCTAGAGGGGAGGGGGGTGAGGGAATGGGTTAGCCTGGTGATGGGTTTAAAGAGGGCACGTATTGAATGGAGCACTGGGTGTTATACACAAACAATGAATCATGGAACACTACATCCAAAACTATTGATGTAATGTATGATGATTAACATAACATAATAAAATAAAATTTTTAAAAAATTTGAATTTTAATATTACCCATATATGTGTCCCTTTCCAATTTTAACTTTTGTTACAACAATAAATCTAAAGGACTCTTCTTCATTATTAGTGACAAAATTAATGAAGATTTTAAATATTGTGCCCTTTATCCTGCTTCAGTTTACATTTTTATATTATTTAGGTAAAGATTATCACATAATGTTCAGCATTTTAGGGAAAGCTAAATATATAACACATAAATATATATATATAATTTTATATACAGTGATAAAAATGTATTTTAATTTCATTTTTACCTGAAATATCTCTCAATTTTTTAATATCCCACTTTAATGGAATATAACAATTTAGTTTTAGGTCTTATGAACTACTGCATTAGAACTCTACAAATTATGAACTGCAGAAATGTATATCTTTTGTTCATTTTTTTAATTAGCACTTGCTCTTTGGCTTGACACCAAGATTTCATTGGTTTGCCCATGCTAGTGTCTTCTCTCTTGCTAATGAGAGAGAAACAGGTGTGAAAGTCAATGTTTCACACGTATACTCTATTAGGAGCAAGTGTTTATCCTGAGCGTCAGCTCAGATAGAGAATCTGACACTTATTAGCTGCTTAATAAATATTAGAAGAAAGGAAGAGAGAAGAGAAGGAAGAAAGGGGGGAGAAAAGTGAAGGAGGGGAATCAAAGGCATGTTTTGTTTTTCTGATACAGTATTCAAAACATGAATCTTATTTTGAAGTCAGTGGCCATTTTCTTAAAACTCAGCTATGAAAATATAACCCTTATGTGTGGATAGAATAAATTACATGTTTCAGTAACTGGTAGCTAATGTTTTGTGGTTATCATTGATACTTCTCAATTGCATTAAAATTTTCTGATCATTATTAGAAAATTTCTGAAAACATTTGAGATAATTAAGCAGCAGGCTTGTAATCACTGCTTTAGAAACTGCCAGTTGTAAATAGGCACATATTGATACAGACCTGCAACCTAAGCAAATGTTGGACAGTCTCATGGTAAAGCCTTTCCAGTTATCCTAACTCTGGACTATGAACTTTTATAAAACGTACTAAAGACATTCCCTAAGTGTATTAGAAATATATTCCTAAAGTCATATGTATGAGTAAAATATAAAATAGATTTATGTGTTCAAAGAAGACTATTTTTAGAGACCTAAAGTTATTAGAAAATCCTTAATTATAATTTATCTTTACATGCAAACTTTAGTCCATGAATTTCTAGCATTTTGTACATGTCCTTTAATTTTTTGCTCCTTTTTTGCAATTGTATGAAGAGTTGGTTGACTCAAGTCTAACAAGCATCTAATGGAGGCAAAATCATTACCATTTTGGCATATTTAATGATTTTCAACTTGGACTGTGTAGTATGAAATACTGTTGTTTTAGAAGTATACCTCAAAACTTTGAAGCTCTTGATAATAGTTCATTATGTATCTACTTATTTTTATTTGAATAATATTCAATTCATATCTTCTGATCATTATAAGAAAAAAATTCTCAAAATTTTGAGATAATTAAAGAATGTAGATTTTTTAAACACTATTTTAAAACTACCACTCATAAATAGGCACATATTGAAATAGACTATATTCAAAGGACCCTGTATTGTGTCATTTCTCAGGCCCTAGAATTAGGGGTCCAAAGACCGAGAGGTATCTATAGAGCTTCCATAAGTAACTGGGGCATGTTATGAATAGACTCTCCAATCATTAAAATATTTAAAATTTGTAAAACATTGACAGACACCTCACATGCTTATTGTGGAAATCATTTTTAAAAAGTTAAAGCATATATCACAACAGGTCCTAAGATATAGGTATGTTTACAATAGTCAGGAAAGTCTTTTTCTTTCTTTAAAATCTGGAGGGCACTAAAAGTTAGGGGCAATCAAATTTACATATTTTCTCTTAAATCTGGCTTCATTCCCCAATTCAGACTAGAATTAGAAAAAAAATAATAAACTTCTTTAAAAAACTCTATTAAAAGGTTAATAGTTTTCCATATATTTGATTCTGTGATGACATACAAATTCACTGTATCATAATTTTAAATATTTTCCTGCTTATTGACCAAATTTCACAGATGTTTTCAATGGCATTTCAACGGTTTGCATGAAATCATATCTAGGCTCTCTCTCTGAATTCCCTATAATAGCAAAACTCCTTTCTTCTCAGTGCTTTTGAGATTTATTCATGTAACTCCCATTAGAGTTAATTGGAGTTACTAACATAAATTCCACTTGCTCCAAATGGAGAATAGGTTTCTTTAATGTTTTTATTTTTTAATAAGGTTGTACTCAAAATAGAATCTTGTATACAATTGTCTCTTTTGCTTTGGGAAATTAAAATGCCTTTAACAACTTTTAGGGTTAGAGAATTTAAATCTGTTGCAAACTTTTCTTTCTTATTTTAATTCTGCTACATTACTACATCATCATTACAAATTACAATTGGTAATGAAAGAAATAGGACAGTAAACTATAAAAGCATTTTTCTGGCAAGCCACCTCTGTTTACATACTATTTGTAGTTTTATTTGTGGAATTACTCTGTTAATGGTATATTATTAACACTATTTAGAAAAATTGTGTTTGTTGTTCTTAACAATAAGGAGAAAGAAATAGATACTATCGATTGAAAGTATAGTTTTCAAACTGAAAGAAAAGCTCACGTCTTTTTTTTCATAAATGCTTTAAAATGCTGTTTCTTTTTGTTATCTCTTTAGATTTTGTTAATAAATAATAGTCATTTTAACTATTGATGATTTTATATGTGCAGATAGTCCAATTATTTCAAATATTTGAAACTGGCTGGTTTTTTTAAATACTTGATATATGTTTAATTTACCAAAAGAAAAGACACCTTAAGAAATAGATGCTTTTCAGTTAAAAAAGACTAATTAATAACAAACCAATGAATTTGCTTTCAACAGGGTATACTCTCCCCCAGATTGTAGGAAAACACTCCTTTGTCAAATATATTTTTAAAAAGTTGTCTGTAGCTCAAACATTTCGAAGAGGATGTATAGCAAATTTAATTTCACCTTAAAATTTCTCCCTCTTTTAGTTTTGAAGGTGTTTCCACATAAACAATTTATAACAGAATAATTCATACTTGCTTTACTCATCTATAACCATCTCCCCCAACATTTTCGTAAACCCTTCGGAGAGAATTTACACAATTAAGGCATAGATGAGATCAAGGCAGTTAAAATAGTCATTCAAAAAATGAGAGCAGAAGCAATTCCAAAAAGGAGAAAAATGTCCTAGTAACATGAATAGCGCACACACACAAAAAAAATACAAAAACCAATTTGGCTTTGAATTTTGTGGCAACCTTAACAAAAAAAGATAGAGTGAAGAATTATATTATTCTCTTTAGCTCAAAAAGGAAGCAGAGATTGTATCTAGAAATACAAAGAGAAAAAAATAGTATTTGTCATGGCAAAATCACTCAATTCAATGTAGTTTCATACTATATTCTCATTTACAGTTAAGGAAACTGAAGCTTAGTGAAATTAAGTAATTCCTTCAAGTTTATATAGCTAGTGTAAGTCTACCAAGTTCATACTCATTTCTCTAAAACAGTCATCCAATGCAACAAATATTATCCTAATGCTTAAATTCTGTAAGAAATATATCACATGGGTGAATTAGTATATCATTTAAGACAGAGAACCATGCCTTTAATTATTATTTTGAAAATTATTATGTTTAGAATTCTAAGAATTATGTTAGCCTATATGTTAGTGAAAGTTATACTTCTAATAAAATTTTTGCTCATGAAAGAATATCCCCACTTTAATTGTGAAATCACTGCTTTCATTGCTCTGACTTTTGTAACTTAATTTTCTTTAGATATGATTTTTTTATACCATTTTATTTCTTTTCATGGCTTCAAAACTAATAAGTTTTCAAATATTTTAAATAGAACTTTCTTTTTCTAGCTAGTCAAGTTTTATTTGCAAGAAATTATGTTAATATAATTTAACTGTGCTGCATTATAGAAGACTGATTTAATACAGGAATAAAGTTGAGAGAACCCACAGTAATCGATAGTTTAAATGACCTTTATAACTTTCTCTTGAATATTTTCAGATAGAAAATTAATCATCATGAATTCAATCTTTAAAATGACATTCAATAAAACATCAATGGAGTAATTTGGAAATATGGTTCACATTAGCTCAGAGCTCCAAACTCAACTCCTTACGTAATAGACAAATTTTAATTTCATCTATCAAAAGATATAGCATGCCAAAGTGGAAATAAAACAACCTGCCTACTGCTGATACATTCCTCATTCCAGCTAAATCAATGTTGAATAAATATTTAAATGAATTTTGTTTCAAATTTGCTGACAGCCAGGGCAAAGGAAAATTTTGATGAATTGTGTAATTCATTTTTGTCCAATGAAAAGAAGCACACAATTCATCAATAAAATGGATGGAAAGGAGAACAAAATATTAATCTGCCCAGGGCCCCCACGTGCCCACTTTGAAGCCCCTAAGAGGAAGTTAATATATTTCTTGCAAGTAAAATTTTTCAGAAATGATCCAGCTAAAATATTTGCATAAATCCAGCTATGGTTATTAATTAACCTACTTATTTTTATTAGTCGTAATTTCTTAATATTCTATGCAAGGAGATTGCCTGTCGGGGCAATACAACACAGTGGGTATAAACATGAGCTTTACAACCAGACACTCCTGGTTTTTAATCCTGATCATTTAATTCTAGGAATTTGATTTACCTCTCTAAGACTCAGTTTCCTCATCTGTAAAATGGCTATAACAATATTACACATTCATGGATTTTTTTATAAAGATTAAATTAAACTATATGTATAATGATTCAGTACAGTGCTTAGAACATAATAAGTTTACAATAAAATGGTGACCAATTTTTTTTTTTTACTGTTTGCTTACAACAAAAATCTGAGAAGCTCCATTTTCATAATACCCAAAGAAAATTAAAACATTACAATGGTTAAAGTATATTCCAAAAATCACAATCTGTTATATTTTTAAACATTTTTAATTAATCTCATCAACCTCATCCAAACTATTTTAACTTTTTCTTTTATACACTAGTCCTCATTCTTCAATTTTAACTATACATTTCATTTTACAACTATCTTAATACTTAAGTCTAAAATGAAATTTAGCTATGTTATAGAGTTAAATATGACACTACCACGAGAGCATTATATATAAAAGCACTTCTCTCTGAATTGTGAAGTCATATATTTAATCCAGAATTGAAATTCTTCATGGTACTTGCAAATAGCTAAAATGTTGAAGAAGGACATTGCTATAAATTTTATGTTATGATTTATATTACAAACATATTTATAATGTTTCCTATGAAAATACTCTGTAATACAATGTAAGGAATGAAATAATGAGCAGAAATTGGCTAAAATTCCTGAAATTCATGGAGAAAGACTGAAATTTATTATTTCAAATCAATTTTGCTTTCACCTATTAAAATTATAGCAACTACCTGTAGGAAAAATGCATTATAGATCACGTATGGTACATTTGCAGAAAATCAGCATATAAGTCTATAGGCAAAATTGATGAAGTGAAATCCAAATTCTACACTATTTTATGCTGGAACATTATTATATGGAATTTTTCTAATGGGACCATATCCAAGTTGTAGCATTAACAGATGGGATCCTGTTGGGGTTCCACATTTTTAGTTATTTAGGACTTTAGTAAACAGTGATTTTATCCAGTATGTGATTGGAACAGATGTGATCTTATCAGGGTTCCACTTTTTTTCAAGGGCATAAAATTGCCATGATTTGCTGTACAGTGCTGGAGTTTACTTTTTGTGGTTTTAGAACCAGAGTCCTTTTTAGCCAGAATTTGCCCTTGGGTTCTAAAACATCATAATAGGGAGTTAATGTTTTATTCTCTATTAATCCCATTAAATCCTTTTAATATTAGAGCATGTGTTGCTTTATAGCATTAACTAGTGTCTTGCACTCAACAGTATTTTCACAGTTTATGACACTGCTTAGGGCATTAACAAACAGCTGTTTGAATTAAATGAGCAGTTAAGGACCCTGTTCATTAACTCAAAAGTTTCATGTATTTTTAATTCCTTAAATCTAATGGTATCATCACCCTCCAAGAAATCTATCTTTGATTATAATTTGCTCTGACCACTATTGGTTATGGGAGAAAGTATTATTGTTTTTGAATATGAGTCATATCAGGGTTGAGTATTTCTAATGAATCTTAACTATCTCATAACGGTTTCATTCTTATGGGATATAAAACTTTAAAAGTTGTTTACGGCAGTTGTGTTAAGATTTTCTCCAATTTTGGTTACTGATGACTTCATTTAGCTAATGTAAAGAGGCAGTTGGAACAGAATTATTTGCATTTGAAATGGTGCAATCAGAGGTTTGTGACTGACTCATTTACAAAAAAAGGAAATTGTATTTGGACAGTGACAAATTATGTGATGCAATCCCTGGTGCAGAGCAAAGTGTTAGTCACTGATTTTCTCCATATAGAGAGATTGTGGCTTACAAGGCTTCATTTGAGACTTTACCTTTTATTCGATTGTGGTCATGGACATCTTGATTCAGCAGTTTGAGGCAAAGTAATTAAATAAAAGGGTAATTTTAAATTAATGTGTTTAGTATTATAAGTAAGCAGCGTGAGGACAGGATTCTTGATTCAAACCTACCCTGGTGCCCTAGTGATGCCCCACCTAGGTCAGGGCCTTCTGTTTAGTAGGTGCTCAGTATTTGGGGGAGAATGATTGGATGCTTTGATTAAGAAAATTTGGGTAAACCTCTTCTAGGTTTCCTACAAATCATCATATAATTTGACCTTCAAATATTTAAATTTCCCTTTCAGGGTCTGTGGATCTTTGATAGATGAATTCAGTCCACAGGTTTTTGATAATCAATTAGAAAGCATTAACAAGTTATAAAGTAAGACATATGATTCTACTAATCATATTTATTTTTTATCACTTCAAATGCCAAGGATCAACAATTTCAAAGTCTAGACAAGATGCTGTTTGTGTATTAATGGAAAGAAATGGGGAAATGAATAAGAGTGGTTTGCTAAGAAAGTAGAAAACTCTCTTTTCCTATTAATCACCAGAAACTAAATTCACATTTCTTCCATGTTAAGTTTGGGACAGACTTAATGAGTGCTGGATTCTAGGCCTGGAAGTTTTTTCTAAATCAGTCTGAGTTGACTTGGAATTCATAACTGCCTTATTTTTATTCATGTTGGAAATTGTAGGGCACCTTTGACAAGTGCCCTGTAGCTCCTCCATTTTTCCTCAGGATATCTCTGTGGGCATCACTTCCATTCTTCCAAGTCCTTCACCCAGTGCCCGTGACTGAGGGCTGCTCAGATAACGTTTGAAGCAGACAGGATGGTTTGAGGTGTCCTCCCCAACCTTGACTACTAAATTTGTAGACTGCATCAGAGATTTCATTTTTCTCTCTAAGGGTAGAAAAAAAATGCAAAGTAATCAGTTAAAAATATCAAGCTATTGTGGACATTTGGTTTTTAAGAATAAAATCTAGAAATGCTTCTCAATTTAACAGAGAGCATCATTTTAACTAAACCAGAATCTCTAGCTCTGCTTAAATATTCTGCCATTTGTAGTGTCACTATGAGTGGGATCTCCACTAATATTTAAGGAGTCTACAAAGAATACATATATTCAGAAAAATGAATGTCGAGAAGCATTATTTTTTAAATAACTGAAAATGAAGCTTCAACCTGTACTGGTAAAGAAATCTAAAATAAAAACAACTTTAGTACATATATACATACATGAAATGTTATATATTTAATACGTATTATATATATGTATATAAAATAAACAATGCCTAGATAGAGAGGGTTTTGGTTTGTTTTGTTTGTCAGTATTCTGATTCTCTGTCAGCACTATCTGGACTCCACCTCTACGGCTACCATCCAAACCAAGCCACCATCATCATTTGCTTGAACTATTGTGTTAGCCTTCTACTTGGTTCCTGCGTTTACACTTATCCACTGTTGACCTGGGGCTGTTCCTTACAAAGCAGCCTGCATGAACGTAAGGAAAACACACAACACACACAAAACAAAAAACTCCCTTCTAATCCTTTAGTGATAATAAACACGTTTCAGTGGCTTCCCTAGCTTCCTGACAGCATGGAGCCTAAAATTCTTAACTTGACCTGTCTGACCCAGCTGCTGGCTACCTCCGCATCCATATCTTAGCCATTATCCACGTAGTTCACTGGATTCCGGACATATTAAGCGTCTTTCAGCCTCAGTTGTGTCAGGCTGTCACCTCATAGCTTTTACACATCCAGCTCTCTCTCCTGGGTACCTCCTACTTAGCCTCGCGTCTCTTCTTTAATGTCTTGTGCTCAGAGAAGCCTTCCCAGCCTCTCAGTCTAAAGAAGGTGCCTCTTTTCGGATTCCTGTTGCTCCTTTTAACCTTCCTCTAGCACTCATTACAGTACCAACTATACAATTATTTGAGTAATTTATTTTTATTTTTTTCCCCATTGGAGGAGGTAGGATCTGTTTTCTTCACCATTAGCACCTAGCAGCCAGAGGAAGCACTCAATAAATATTTTCAAATAAATGGATGAACTCTGTCATTTTCTCTAACTTAAGGATATAAAAAGACATTTTTAGGAAAAGAATTTGCACCACTTGATTTCTTGATAAATTATCAGGCATATATGGGATAATTTAGGTATTTTTTAAGATTATAGTCAACATTCTTTTATTATTGTTAAACTATCCTTTGAAATCAATTAAGTAATTGATTATTATACTGTCTTTCTTCTGTTATAAATCTAGCATTTATTAAGGATTTGCTCGATTGGCATCAAATGTTTTATAATTTATTTCAAATAACCCTTATATGTCATAACTCCTAGTGTTATTCTTGTCTGAAGAATATTCTATTATGCAAAACCAGGACAGAATGAGAGATTGCAATGATTCTATAGATTACAAATGTAGGATGAGAAATTGAAGCCTGCCAGCCTAGGAATGTAAACTTGGAAATGGATGCCCACCACTGCGCTGGGCATTGCCAAGAACTGGGAAAAAAAAATCTTGGCAACAGGTGCTGAACATTAGCATCAACACCAGCATCAAGCAAATGTGTGGATTTAAGAAGGTTCAGCTGACTATGACCTATGAATTAAGGCAAGCATGAGGAGGATGTCTCCGAGATCTGCTTCTGACTTTGGCAGATCCTGAGCCCAGGGCCAATACTTACAGATATCCTATGTTATTGTTTTACCTATTTGTATGAAGCTTTGAAAACATAAACATTAGTGCACTCTGCTGATTCTTTGATGATGAAATAGGAAATTCTGACATAGCCTTTGTAGAGAAAAGTAAATAATAAGTCAATTGAGTAACATCCAACTTAAAGAAAATGTTCTTTTGCAAGTATTATGAATTATTAACTTTTTCAGAAATATCTTCCAGTAAATCACCACTTGGAAAAGTTGAATTGAATGAAAAAAAGATACAACTAACATATATCTGAAGAGAGAGGGAAAATATAGAAAGCAATTAACCTAAAGTTAGTTATAATTATTCACAAATGTTCTTCAAAAAGTAATATTGGAAACCAGAAACTAAATAATTTAGGAGCTCATTGGGAAAGACTGTATGGTACCAACTGTTTTTTGGCACCACAATGATGAGCAGTGGAAAAAGTCATCTTTTCATTCCCTTTCATATCAGACCTGCAGAAAGAGATGGCCCCGATGGCCTCAGAGTCAGGACTTGCAGGTCCTGGGCTGTAAGGTTCACCAGCAGCCATTAGACTGACATTTGTTATCAATGAGACGCTGCTGAACTGTTGTTCCAAGGCTGTTGCTGTAAAACCATAGTGCATTGTAGTTTGTTGGAGGTTAGTAGCACTTGTTAATTTGATCAAGGCTGAAGTTTACGAAGGATAAAGTAAACAATGCAAACTGCAGACACCATCAGTTTCCTATGGGCAGTGAAGTGTAGTCTGTTCCATTTACACTTCACAACAACATCTGATGGGCTTTGTCAGTGCTGCACAGAGTAATTAAACCTGAAATCAATAGCAGGCATTTGTCATGTTTACAGCCGCTCTTTCTGCTGGGTTAAACTCATCAGTTTAGTGCCGTTCTGTTTTACTGCAGAGACACGCTCCATTATTTCTTCAGGTACAGTTGAGATATTCAGTTACATGCCCAATAGTTTGAATACGACATTAAGATTAAAAGGGACAGGCAAATGGACAGTTTTTGTAATTTATTTGCTGATTTTCTTAACCAGTGTTGGATTTCCATTTCCTTCAACCTTTTTATGAAACCCTTTGTGGACTGAGATAATATATTCCCTTAGCTCCCAAACTGGCAAAGTCTCATCTCAAACCTGATAGAATTTGACACCAACTATAACTATACGCAAGGATTGAGACATGTTATTTAAAAAGAGTGAGGAACATCTAAGATTCAAAGTTGTTGTCTTATTTGAAAATTGGTCTTTTCTGCTCTGAATTAAGGATTCTTCAGAAATGTTCTTTTATGTTAGTTTTTAAAAATCTCCACCCTGCATTCCTTTTGTTGCTTTTGCCATTTTTTCCTTCTGTTTCTTCTATTTCTTAGTCTTTTAAATAATGTGGTTAGAACATGCTGGTTTTAACAGTAAGAGAATTTGCAGTGGTAAACTTGAATTTGACATACATGCTTGAAGGAAGCTGAAAAGTGTGCATTTAGAGCATTTCAAGTCACTTAATAAAGATCCTTATATCCTTCATTTTGTACAAATAAATTTAAGCATCTTACTTCTCCATTTAATACTATTGTCTTGGCATACCCAAGTAAGCAGGATTATTGCAAGAATGAATCTTGAGGCCAATTAGGTGGGTATAAATGAAACCATAATACTTCTGTGCTCTTTGCATTAATTTTTAATATTTAAATACACCACTCATATTTTCAAATGCATTTATTGAAGATATATGCAAGTGGACTGATAACATATTTTATGGTAACTTTGAAGAAACTATGCAGCTCATTTTCCTAAAATCATCTTGATCTTTAGATAGTATAAACATAGCTAATTGATATTTGGACTGGAAGTGACTTAAATATGGGAACTTCAAGTTTCTATATGCCAAATTGTCACATAGAGGTCTAGTCATTTAAACTAAATGGGACTCCAAATCTTCATAGGAATGCATATTTTTGGTAAGCACAGTAAAAAAGTAAATATGTGAATCATAGAAGTCTAATGTTTAGAGTTATTACATAAATTATTTTCAAAAGGTTGTTAAAATGGGATGTTTGTGGCTTCCTACATGCTATGTAGCAGTCATGGGGCAAAGGGTTGTGTACATGGGGCAAAGTCTAGAGAATCTATACTTTTTATCTTTAAGTCAGACACGGAGTGCTCTTGAGACCATGTTATCTAGTTTCTAGACCTTGCCTCTTTTTATCATATATCAGAAATCCTACATCATGGGCACCAATCTCTGTCTCTTCCTGTATTTTATCATAGTTCAAAATTTCAAAAGCACATCTCAAAGAGGGAATGGAACTTGCTAGGAACTTGTCCTAGTCAGAAATTCCCTAATACCTTTAGGAAATTAATAATTTCCCCCAGCATATTTAGCTCAGATTTTTTAGTAATATATCATTTTTCCTGAGGACTCTGTTACCAAAGGTTTTGAGTGAGAATTGAATTAAAATTCCACACAGATACAGCAATTAAAAAGATAATGCTTCCTGAACATAATTCTGATAATTATTTGGAAAGTTGTGTTCTAGTGATCAAAGTAAAATTTTAATTTAAATTACAATGAATTTGCTTAGGTAAGCCTTCTGAGTGTAAACTATGATAAAAGTGAAACTTTGGAACTATACCCAAAGTAATGCTTAAAATCAAGATGATACCCAGTGATGCTCTAAGCATTTATGGCTAAATTTCCAGACACTAGAATATATATTCTGGGTCACAGAGCTCAAACGTTAGCATGTGCTCTTCTTTGTGTTCCAGTAAACAGAAAATGGAAGTTCTTTCCACAGACCATGTCTATGAGAAATTTAATTAAAAATGTGTTAGATTGGGGGCGCCTGGGTGGCTCAGTCGGTTAAGCGGCTGCCTTCGGCTCAGGTCATGATCCCAGGGTCCTAGGATCGAGCTCCAGGTCGGGCTTCTTCCTCAGCGGGGAGCCTGCTTCTCCCTCTCCCTCTGCCTGACACTCCACCTGCTTGCGCTCTCCCTCTATCAAAAAAATAAATAAAATCTAAAAAAAAAAAAAGAATGTGTTAGATTGTTTGAAGGACTGTTTCATAGTACATTGAAACTTACATGCACTTGTTGTGAACACCAGATGTTGTATGTAAATGATGAATCACTAAATTCTACACCTGAAACATACTACACTGTGTTAACTAACGGGAATTTAAATAAAAAGTTGGAAAGAAGAAAAGAAACTCACCTGAAAGAAAACAGTAAAGTCACCTAAAAACCAACTCAGAATAATAACGTAATTAGGCTTGTTAAAGAGCCAGACATACACCATCATAAGCTGTAGTTACTCAGAGTGGGTTCACTCGGCTTTTCTGGGTCATAACAGAACTCTAGAAATAGAATTCGGTACTCGTTGCATTGTTGCTCATTTATTGTCCATGGCCATTAGTTTTTAATTCCTCAGAAGAATATAATCTCACATATGAGGGAATGGAAGGAAATCTTTATGTAGCTTCTCCAGGTGGTGTAAGTATAAGAGGCTTTTTTTTTTCTTGTATGTTCTTACCTTTACATAGATGATCTCATTTTACTAACAGCATTATGCTGTTACCTATGAAGGTAAAATAAATATGAAATGTAATGAAAATCATAAAAATTCTACACCAGTAATTTCAAGGATACACTACCTTTTGTCTCCCACAAGGTTAGATATCAATGTTTCTGGTCTTATATTCTAAACTCCAGGGCAACAGTTAATCAATACTTGAGAGGCCCATGCCTATGCCAGAGACTTCCTCCAAATTCAAATTGAGTTCCATTTTAGTCCTCCCCAGTGAGGAGAGTAACACAAATAAGTGCAGGCGTTCTTAGCCAAAACAGAAAAATCTGTGTAGTATTTTAAAGTATACGAGATACTTGCATATTTGTTTTTATCATGTGATGCTCACAACTTTGTGATGTAGGTCCTTGAAATAAAGAAGAGACAGGTGAAGCTTAGGCTAAGTGTTTTCCCAACATTATGATGCTTTTAGTAGTAGCACTTCATCTTAAGCCTGGGTCTTTCTCTTCTGATTCTGATGATTGCTATGTTATCTTCTTACATTCCAAAAAAGCCCACATTAGCCAGAATTCTAAAATGGCTCCTGTATTAGTTGGGGTAAAACCAGAAAAACAGAACCACTAGGATATATCTGTGTCCATGTCTGTTTTTATATCTGTCTATATATGTAGAGAGAAATATATTTATATATATCCATATATGTCCATATATCATCGATCTTCCTATGTATTTATTTATTCATTCATTTATTCTAAGGAATTGACTTATGCTATTATGGGGACTAGCTGAGTGAATCCAAAATTTGTAAGGCGGGTAATCAGGAACAATAGATTGGAGGCAGGCTGGAATCCTAGGACACAAGCTGAAGCTGTTTATACACAGGTGGAATTTCTTCTCTGCTTGTCTCTGAATCTGTCCTCTGTCCATATCTGTCCATTGCCCTCTGCCCGCCACTCCCCAGCTCTTCTCCTTGGAAAGGACTTTTTCCAAGTCCTGCCAAATGATTAAGTCAGACTCATCCAGATTATCTAGGATAATTTCTTTACTTAAAATCGACTGATTAAAGGATTTAATCATATCTGCAAAATCCCTTCACAGCAACACCTAGATTAGTGTCTGAATGAAAAAGTGGAGAATGAAGCCTAGCCAAGTTGACACATCAAAAACGCCAACACAGTCCACCCTTTGGCAAGTAGACACCTAACATATCTTTCTAGATCATACTTAATCTCCAAATAAAGATGAAAAAAGTCTTATTTCTTCCCGCAATGATACAGGTCTCCTACCTCCATCTGAAAACATGCTCACCTTTTTCCCAGAAGAGGATACAAAGCTCTTGGGTGATAATTCACTCTTCTCCCTTGACATCCTTTAATTTAAATACTGGGATAATAAAGCTATCCATCATGTTAAATGATTATAGGATAAGAGAAGGAGCAAACCAAAAATATTAGGGTAAAGCATACACAAACATAATCATGTCAAATAAAAAGGACGTGCTCATAACTATTGCAGTCTTTATGTCTACAACTGGTCACACGGTCATATGATATAGTTATCTTCCTCCACGCCCCATTTCATATTCCTTATATCCTCAACAAGCACCTCTTCTGGCCATGATTTTTTGCCTAATGGGTTGGCCCAAACCTTCATTCTTTTTTTTTAATTTTTTTTAATTAATTATCATGTGTTTCCAAACCTTCATTCTTGAAGAGTGTGGGCCATTAGCAGTCCTGCCTAAATTGAGTTGTGATAATTTTCAATTGACTTTAATCATAGGACATGGGAGTAATAAAAGATGCCTAGAGAATTGCCTGTGTTTCAGACATACTCCTCATTACTCCCATTATATAGTAGCAAGACAATTTCCCCTTGGCAGTCAGAATAAATCACCCAGTCAGAACAGTAATTCCCATTTTTGCTTGTTGATTTAGAGGCATGAGGAACCCAAAATGTGAATAGTGAAAGTCTTAGCTTCTAGTTTAGTGGAATAATTGTTCACTGGTGGAAGAGTCTTTCCTTTGCATCTAAGACCTCTAGATCAGCAGAACCAAAAACATGTAAGGAAAAGCAGAACTTTTGTTAATGGAACATTAGGAATAGTGAGTGGAGCAATTTACATTTTCATCCCTTGATTCATGCACCAATCAATCCTGAGTATGGGAGAAATAGCACCACATATTAAATGCTGATTTAGAGCAGATACTGCATCCTGAAGGACATTGCCTCAGCCCCACAAAGCATTACCACCTTGTTGGTCTCATAACTGAGTCTTCAAAAGGCCATTCCACCATTTTATCAGATGGCTGTTTCAGAATGATAGGGAACATGATAAGACCATTGAATTCCATAAGCCTGAACCCATTAGTAAGTTTCATTTGCTGTGAAATGAGTCCATGGGTAAGGAACAATGCTGCGTGGAATACTTTGATAGTGTATATGGCATTCTGAAAGTCTCTGATATTAGACAAGATTACTGCTGTGGTCGGGGTAATTGATCCTGACTACCAAGGGGAAATAGAGTGCTACTACACAATGGGCAATGAAGAATATATCTGTAATACAGGAGATCCTCAAGGGTATCTCTTAGTATTCTAATGTCCTGTAATTAAAGTCAATGGAAAACTACAGCAGCCCAATTCAGCTAGGACTGAATGGCCCACATACTTGAGGAATGAAGGTTTGGATCATTCTACCGGGCAACAAACCAAACCACCAGGCAAACAACCGTGACCAAAGCTGAGGTGTTTTGTAGGCAGAGAAGGCAAATTTATAACCATAGTAAGCATCTATTCCATACAAACAAAGCAGGCCAATGTAATTAGCTTGCCATCAGGTAGCTAGCTGATTACCCTGTGAATGGTGCCATATTGGAGACTCACTGTTGGTCTGTGCTGCTCGTACTTTGGGCACTCAGCAGTGGCTGTGGCCAGGTTAGCTGTGGTGAGTGTAAGAAAATGTTGCTGAGTCCATGGATAATCTCCATTCCATTAATTACCATAATCGTCATGGCTACTTTGTTCATGAACTGAATGGACCCTAATGGAACCCAATGGAGTGACTGGGGAAAGAGGCTAACTCATAATCCATTGAACAGTTTATCCTAGCCACTTGAATTTTAAACTCTTCCTCTGCTGAGGTCACCCTTTGGTAAACATCCACAAATATTCATGTTTGGGTGTTGTTTTTTGTTTGTTTGTTTTGTTTTGTCCAGAGAGGTATATCTATACAACCTTTTCCCCTAGACATTCTTTTTACCAATTTTACTATCATATTCTTTCTAGTAAGTCTATGACCCTCAGCCAAACCATTAGCCATAGCCCATGAATTGATATAGGCTCATGCTATTGATATAGACTGTAGCAATTTCTTCTTTCAAACAAAATGAACAACTACATACACTACTCAAAAGGAAGTTCTTCCTAAAAGGAGAATTTTCTTTCACCACTCTTCTTCATGACCGAACCAGGAAGGTACTAGTGCTTCAGCTGTACACTTCCAGGTGGTGCTTACATGTCAGGAATCATTTATAAACCAGGCCAAGGTTTTTCTGTTTGTTTTGTTTTGTTAGGGGGCGGCGGAGGAGGGGGGTACTTTTCCTTGATCTTCTTAGAGTCCCTGGCTGAATCTGAAAATTAACAGACATATTAGCGGTAGAAAATCATACAAATTTATCTAATGTAAATTTTGTGTTACGTGAGAGCCCTCATAAGGAAAAGAAAACCAAAACAAACAAACAAAACAGTTAAATCTGAGTATTTTTATGCTAGGTTTGATATAGAGTTGATACTGATGTAGAAATATAATAAGTCAAAGAGTATGATGTAAGTATAGTAAACTGAGGAAATCTTAGCAAGGCCTGTTTTTCAGATTCTTCTCAGTGTTTCTTTGTCTTTGGAGATAAGGATGCTCCTTTCCTCTGGGTATAGGGGAGACACCTCTCACAAGGTTTTATAACCTGTTTTAGGAGAGAAAGGTAGGGGAAGATTAGAGTGAACTTGCTTCTGCTGTTTTCTCAAACTTCCTCAGCTTAAAATTATCGGTATGCCAAGGAGCCATATTTTGGGGTAGTGTGTCTTGAACCCCATCATTTCCCATGAGACCATAGGTGTGACCTGAGAGGGAGAAGAAATTCTAGCTGTGGACAACAGTCTTAGACTGTGCCCATAGTTTCTGTCCTTTCCTGACTATAGATTTTGGACTTGCTTAGCCAACCTCCACAACAGTGTAAGCCAGTTACTTATAATAAATCTATACCTATCTGTCTGTCTATCCAATTATCCTACCTATCTATAATTTTACTTCTACAAAATTAATTGAAACCATTCCTACCTTAAACTTTTCAAGTAGTCTTTGGATCCTTGATTTTCCTTCTAAAGCAGATGTCCTTAATAGTATTAGATTGGAATAGGTTTGGCCATCAGAGTTCTGATCCTAATCTCCCAAATTTCCTAGAATCCCTGGAGGTAAGTTGAGATTTAGAAAGGTAAAACCACCTCTGTAATAGCTCAGCTTTGCAGAAACACTCTGGCTTTGGAATCTGTGTGGCAGACCCTGGGTTAATGATTCACAAATCCTAATAGTCACAGTAATGACTAATTGTGACAATTCCTTGAATAGTAATTATCAGAAAATATTAGGAAAATTATATGGTAACATTTTCTGTTTCAAACAAGAAACAGACTCTTAACTATAGAGAACAAACTGATGGTTACCAGAGGGGTGGGGGTGAGAGGATGGGTTAAATAGGGGATGGGCATTAAGGAGGGCACTTGTGGTGAGCACCAGGTGTTGTATGGAAGTGTTGAATCACTACATTGTACACCTGAAACTAATATTACACTGTATGTTCACTAACTGAAATTTAAATAAAAACTTACAAAAAAACCTTTCAAGCCGAAAATGATCTCAAATTTCATTTGGCATTAATTTGTCAAAA
The DNA here is from genome assembly GCF_003265705.2 of Callorhinus ursinus. Lineage (NCBI taxonomy): Eukaryota > Metazoa > Chordata > Mammalia > Carnivora > Otariidae > Callorhinus > Callorhinus ursinus. The sequence continues at coordinate 38,910,133 of NW_027397073.1, forward strand.
TAAACTACAAGTTTTAGAAATCATCTCATTTGCAATACTATGGCTATCATTTATACTATGACTACTTAGAATACACTAACCCCAAAGAATAGCTGTTAGCAGATTTCTCTCAAAGTAAATTGAGAAAGTACCTGGACTGATACAGAATCACTGATCCCTTGAAAGTACATAAAAATGCAGGAGGAACCGATCTGAGGTCTTATACTGAACTATGAACTGACTATCAGCAATGGAGTGTAGTAGGAAAAAATAGCCAAACTACACAAATGTAGCCTTGCAGAGATATGTATGGAGAGAAATACAATCTCTGTCCAGTGACTACTCACATTTTAGTCAGAATTCTATAGTAGGCTTTGTGGCTGAAGAAAAATTCAAAATTTGGGGAGTTTTTCACAGAATATTAAGGTGATCAGAGTATGAGAAATAGGAACTTTAAAACTTGCTATTACTATTGTTTCTAATGGGGAAAAAAGGATGTTGAAAATGAACTCTTTCGTAGGATTTTCTTGCGATGAAGCTGTAACAAATTCTGGATATAGTACATTGCAGTAAGGCAAATTATATAAAATAGTTAGAACTATATTGAAACATGATACTTTTATACTAATATTTGTAAACATTAATGCTTTTGCCATCCATCTGTGAGTGCAATTTCCGGATATGAAAACACTGGGACTAAGTCATTAAGGAGTATCAGGGGCTAGGATCAATTGGAAAGATACTGTCCTACAGGCATTTAAATTATATATATGTATAAGTAACTGCTGTCATGTTCCAGTTAGCCCACACATTGCCAAGTTTGTGACTTAGAAATTTGATGGAAGATAGATGAACATGGTAAAAAGCTATTTGCCTCATATTCTGCTTCTGGATTTTTCTGGGGCCTCCTTTAACTTAGGGACAGATCAGTAAATATAGTTATTAACCTTTAATTAGTAATCAGTTAATAACTAAGTGCTTCCTAACTATTAGTAACCATTTCAGAATTCACAGTGTCCAATTTTCATTGCGATGTTCTTCTCACTTACTGGACTCTCTCTCTTCCAGCCCCCAAGATACCTTCTCACACATTCTTGGGCTTCTCTGTGGTGATCTGGACCACTAGGGTCCCTCAGGGACAACATTCCCAGGACAGAGGGAGAACCCTGTGCTACAGACATTCTCTGGTATCTAGACTTTTCCTCCCTCTTTCTTCCTTTCCCCTTATCTATTGAAAGAGAGAAGGGATCCTCCAGTCCTCTTCTCATGAAGGTTCACATCTATTTCGCCTAGAAATAAACCAGCCTCCTGAGATTAAGAATTCCTCATATCAGTGAGGTCATATGATACATCTTTCTCTGATTGACTTATTTCACTCAGCATAACACCCTCCAGTTCCATCCACGTCATTGCAAATGGGAAGATCTCATTCCTTTTGATGGCTCCCTAATATTCCATTGTGTATATATACCACTTCTTTATCCATTCATCTGTCCATGGACATTATGGCTCTTTCCACAGTTTGGCTATTGTGGACATTGCTGCTATAAACATTGGGGTGCACGTACCCCTTCGGATCCCTACATTTGTATCTTTGGGGTAAATACCCAGTACTGCAGTTGCTGGATCGTATGGTAGCTCTATTTTCAACGTTTTGAGGAACCTCCATACTGTTTTCCAGAGTGGTTGCACCAGCTTGCATTCCCACCAACAGTGTAGGAGGGTTCCCCTTTCTCCGCATCCCTGCCAATATCTATCGTTTCCTGACTTGTTAATTCTAGCCATTCTGACTGGTGTGAGGTGGTATCTCATTGAGGTTTTGATTTGGATTTCCCTGATGCCGAGTGATGTTGAGCACTTTTTCATGTGTCTGCTGGCCATTTGGATGTCTTCTTTGGAACAATGTCTGTTCATGTCTCTTCTGTCTATTTCTTGATTGGATTATTTGTTCTTTGGGTGTTGAGTTTGATAAGTTCTTTATAGATTTTGGATACTAGCCCTTTATCTGATTTGTCATTTGCAAATATTTTCTCCCATTCTGTCGGTTGTCTTTTGGTTTTGTGGACTGTTTCTTTTGCTGTCAAAAGCTTTTTATCTTGATGAAATCCAATCGTTCATTTTTGCCCTTGCTTCCCTTGCCTTTGGCGATGTTTCTAAGAAGTTGCTGCGGCTGAGGTCGAAGAGTTTGCTGCCTGTGTTCTCCTTTAGGATTTTGATGGACTCCTGTCTCACATTTAGGTCTTTCAACCATTTGGAGTCTATTTTTGTGTGTGGTGTAAGGAAATGGTCCAGTTTCATTCTTCTGCATGTGGCTGTCCAATGAGGGTTGCTGGAGTGGTGGAGGGTGAGAGGGATGGGGTGGCTGGGTGATAGACATTGGGGAGGGTATGTGCTATGGTGAGTGCTGTCAATTGTGCAAGACTGTTGAATCACAGATCTATACCTCTGAAACAAATAATGCAATATATGTTAAGAAAAAAAAAAGAAGAAGATAGCAGGAGGGGAAGAATGAAGGGAGGAAATTGGACGGGGAGACAAACCAGGAGAGATGATGGACTCTGAAAAACAAACTGAGGGTTCTAGAGGGGAGGGGGGTGGGGGGATGGGTTAGCCTGGTGATGGGTATTAAAGAGGGCACGTTCTGCGTGGAGCACTGGGTGTTATGCACAAACAATGAATCATGGAACACTACATCAAAAACTAATGATGTAATGTATGGTGATTAACATAACAATAAAAAATTTAAAGAAAAAAAAAGAAATAAACCAGCCTCTTCATTTGAGTAGCAATGATGCGGGTGGGAAAGGAGCTATCATAGAAAATCATTTGCTGCACTCACTTTTCTCCTTTGTCAATCTTCCCTAATAGGTCAACGTCCAAGTGCATTCTATTTAAAAAAAATTTCCCCGTGGAAACTACCAAGTATTGTCTATAATGATGTTGGCTCTGTTTTCTGACAAAGGGACTAACACAAAAATTCCAATGCTTTTTTTTTTTTTTTTTTTTTTTGACAGAGAGAGAGGGAGAAAGCACAAGCAGGGGGAGCGGCAGGCAGAGGGAGAAGCAGGCTCCCCGCTGAGCAGGGAGCCCAATGTGGGGCACCATCCCAGGACCCTGGGCTCATGACCTGAGCCGAAGGCAGACGCTTAACCAACTGAGCCACCTAGGCGCCCCTTGAATACTTTTTAATTCTCATGTTCTACGTCACATCTGTAATCACTAGCCTGGAAAAAATTTTAACCAATGACATTAAGATGAAGAATTCAGCATTCCTTTAGGAAGCCCTTGAATTTTAGGTTTTTATATATGTGTGGAACTATGGAATTTCTCTAACTTAGCCAAATAGTGTCCCTTGTATTCAGCCTGAAAGCCTCTCAAATAGTAGCCTGTGCCAGATGTTTCTGAGGGAGTAAAACATATAATGTACCTAATTTTGCAAAACTACACAATAGGTAGAAATTTCTTTCTCACCCCAGCTGGTGATCAGTTTATGCCCTGAAGCTTGGAGATTTATAGCCCTTGTAATTTTATCCTAAACAGAGTAATTGCAGATGCTCTTCCATTGCTATTATTTTAATTAGTGATGAAGACTTTGCCAAGATGTTGAATTTCAAGTTAATGAATTTCATCTGGGTAAGATCTGGTAGGTAGTTGTGACCATTTCAAGATAGCTTTTATCCTCACAAATTATTTTCTTATCAATTTTGGAGTTTTTATTTATTTAGGAATTTTACCCCAGCTTATTCTAAAATTATTTAAGAAATGCCATACCATTGACAAGTCTCTTTACAAAAACATGGAAGTCCAACAAAAGAAATATACACATTGTTAACTTTAAAGGTAAATGTGTTTTAACATTATCAGAGGTTATTGATTTTTAACAGATAATTTGCACAAAACAATTCAGTGTGCATAAAAGTATAAAATAATTTTCTTGAAGTTTTAATGTTGAGGAAAACTAAATTATAATTTAATTCACTGTGGTTTCCTCTCAGCAGACTTTAATCTTGTTGAGTGTGGGTTTTCTTTTGTATTTTGATATTCCATGGAGAATGAAAAAGAAATGCTTAGGTAGAGTCGGGTTTTAAGGAATTTTCTTACAAACAGAGGTCTCTCATCAAAGACCATGATCTTATTTTTGTAAATAAATAAATAAATAAACTTTTTTTTAAGATTTTATTTATTTATTTGAGAGAGAGAGAATGAGAGATAGAGAGCACGAGAGGGAAAAGGGTCAGAGGGAGAAGCAGACTCCCTGCTGAGCAGGGAGCCCGATGCAGAACTCGATCCCAGGACTCCAGGATCATGACCTGAGCCGAAGGCAGTTGCTTAACCAACTGAGCCACCTAGGCACCCCAATAAATAAACTTTTTTAAACCCTTGGTTTTTATGAATAGAAATCAACTTAGGCCGCAGCTTAGTTATTTCACTTATAATAGGTGTGCCTTTTAATCAGCATGGATTTTCTTTGATGTTCATGTTTTTCCTCTGTGGAAATGCAGGAATTCCCCCATCATCTTCTGTTTGTCCTGGCCATAAGTACTTGTGGTAGGGTATAGAATAATCACCAAAACAAATGGAGCGATAATGATAGGGAAGATGTTTGGAGCCCAAGTGCTGATCTTGTTCCCCCAATTCATATGATGAACCTGACATTAAAGCTAACTGGCTATGAAAGCTAACAAAGTGAAACTTGCAGTAGACAGCCAGGGTGACTCTGCTGTTGTACACTCTTCTGCTGAGTTCTTCACTTTATCTTTCAGGAAAACATAATCTTCCTCCAGAATTCCATCACCAGGCAAATGAATGAATGAATGAATGAATGAATGTTATGTAAAATAAAGGAGAAAGAAATCTCCAAAGAGAAATTTTTAACTAATTGTTTCAGAGGAAACTTAACTTTTGAATATAATTAGCAGGTTTAAATTGGACATGATCATCTAGCTTCTATTTTGAATTTTATTTCACTTATTCTTTCTTCCTAGGTAGCACAAAGGTTGAAAATAAGAAGAAATTTAGCATATGACATTACCTAACAAAGTGGGGCAGAGAATTTGGCTAGCAGTCCATTTTCTCTATATGGAAAACTGGAGAGAAACTTAGACTATGCTTGTACTGATCTGAGTGTGTAAAAGCCAGAGAGTTCATTTTAGGAAGCTACGTTTGTACTAAAATCATATAAAAATTGTGATTTTTTTTGTCTTATCAAAATATAAAAAATACTAGGCTTATTATCCACCTTAAATGTTGATATATAATTTGTGGATTTATGAAAGCTGAATAGTTTGGTATGTTTAATACAACAGTTTGGTAAAGACTTATTGGTTTGAAACTTTCTCATTTGTTAGTTTTGGCAATTTGGATAGCTTTAGGGAAGAAAAGCTTGCTTAAGTGTTCAAGAAAAATAAAAGTACTAGGGAAAAAGACTAAAATTATGTATCTCATAATTTTATAATAAGATAAAAGTACTAGGGAAAATAAAAGTACTAGGGAAAAGACTAAAATTATATATCTCATTATAATTTTATTAAATGGAATTAGAATGAACTACATAATAATTGACCACTTGAACTTTATATTAATAGTCCTTCTTTATAGTTTACCATGCATTTTCACTTCCACTCAGTTATTTTATTTTTATAACCACCATGTTAGGCAGTGGGGCAAATTTTATTATTCTCATGAATGGAGAATAATAGTAATACACAGCTAATACACAATAGATTTTGAGACCTGTCATTCCCATTATATCTTACTGCTGTCCTCATATTAATCATGTTTAATTTTTTTATATAATCCATGGAGGAAAGTAAAATATGAAAATTTAACTAATAACATGCAAAATTGGGCAAGGGGATGTTTGACTTACCCAAAACCAAAGCAAGCAATTTCCAGCCTTAAAAAATTCTATAAATATAAATGATCACATTAACAGTAAAGGAATAAAAGGATCAAATAATAATCTAAATAGATTTGTGAAATTTAAAGGCCATTCATGATAACTAACAAACTAGAAATAGGAAATAACATGAGAAAAATGGCTTTAGAAGCTGCAGTTATCTGAAAACATTATTTATATATTGAAAGTCTAATGGATTCTACAGATAAATGCTAAAATTAATTCATGAATTTGAGGGAGTCAGTGGATTGAAAATAAATAAAAATTTATTGTATTTCCATACAGTAGCCATAAATAACTAGAAAATAAAATCTTAAAATGGATACTATTTATAATTGAATAACTAAACATCAAATGCCCAGGTATGTGTCTACCAAAACATATAGAAGTATTCTCCACAGAAAACTACAAAACATCTCTGACAAAAATCAAAGATATTCTAAACAAATGAAATGATCTACTAAGTTTATGAATTAGAAATTTCAAGTTTTAAAGAATGTGAATTCTTTCCAAATTAACTTATATGTGTAATGGAATCAAAATTAAAAACTCAAGCAGAACTTTTGGAAATTAATGCATGAATATTCTGAAATGTGTAAGGACTCCCAAAAGGTCAAGTGTAGTGAAGACATACTTGAAGAAGGACAAAGTTAGGGACTTACACTACCAGGTATCCAGATTTACTATAAGGCTACAGTATAAGAAAGTGTGCTATTGTGCAAAGGTAAGAGAACAATACAATAGAATACAGGTTCCAAAACAGACCCAGAATGTAAACATGGCCTGTTTATTTATAAGAAGATGCCACCAAAATAGTGTAAGACAATGTATTGGAAAATAACTGGCACAGAATCAATAAACGATACATGAGTGATTAGATATCTATACTAAAAAATAATCTTGACCTTCTGTTTCACAACATATATAAAAATCAATTCCACTATATATGTAATTGTGAAAGGTATATAAAGCTTTTAGAGAAAAACATATGAGAACATCTGATTTATTCTGGAATTGCCAGGGATGTTTTAAATAAGATACAAGTACCAACCATGAAGGAAAAAGTTCATAAACTGTACTCTTTTTAAAATGAAGAACTTCCATTGATCAAGACACCATTAAAGAATGAAAAGACAAGCCACAGTTAGAAAAAACTACTTAGGATACACATATCCAGCAAAATTCTCTCATCCATAATAAATGAGGAACCCCTAACAAAACAGTAAAAACAGGCAGTCTAATTAAGAAAAAATGGCAAACACTTGAAAAATCACTTCGCAAAAGGGGCTATACAAATGGGCAATAAACATATGAAAAGGAGGTCAATATAATAATCATAGAAATGCAGATTAAAACTATCATGACTTGTCTCTAAATACCTATTTAAATAGCTAAAATTTAAAAATATAGATAAGAATGTAGAGTAACAGGAACTCTCAAATATCTCAGATGGGAAGATAAATTGGTATAGCCATTTAAAAAATGTTAACACTATCAAACTGGAGTTGAACATATGTATATATGATTTGACTTCTAGATGTCAAGATTTAGTATATATGTGTCCAAAATATGCTAATATTTTGTACAAAAGGTTAACAACAGCTTTATTCATAATAGCTCCCCCACAAAAATTCATTAACAATAGAATGGATAAATTGTAGTTTATTCATATAATGGAATAATATATAGCAATATAATAAAGTGTTGCCTCACAAATAAATTGTGGATGAATTTAACAGAATTGATATTAAGCAAAAGATGCCAGACTCAATAGTATGTATAGTATGTGATTATAATTATATGATGATTGAAAATAAGCAAAACTTGTGTGTTGGGAGTGTGGTTCATTATTAACTGAGAATCGACATGAGGGAAGCTTCTGGGGTGATGGTTACTTTTTCTATATTTTCATCTAGGTGATGGTTATGTAAGGATTTTCACTTATAAAAAAACTATCAATTCTTTTAACTATGTATATATATTGCACCTCAAAAATTTAAAACAAACCAATGGAATTAACATAGATTTTAATGAATAGAAAACACACTTGCCACAACCTTTTTATAAAGGATATCTACCAACTGCAAAAATTTTGCATTTTTTAATAAAACAGAATTGAAGTGAGCATTGAATATATATTCCAGATTTAAGAGAGTACAATAAAATTTCTTTAAACATATTTTGCCATTCAGATGTTTTAGCAATTTTGACAAGCTTATTCTCCTTGTATTATGTATGTAGATACAAAAACCATATAATTATCTTAGAAATCCAGCAATCTGCTTATATTTGTAATAGTTGGTTAGTATTTCTGAAAGTTTAAAAAATCACTCACCCAACAGTTTCTTAGACTATCAAAAGTTATAATGACTGGTGGTGTATAAATCACCATACTTGAATCTTACTTATAGTAGGTGCATCTGATGTGGAAAGAGGGGTCAAGCTGCACCTGGCTGCCACGGGAATGAAGAACAAGAATGTTACTGTGCCCTTACCACACCAACTGACAGCTCAGAAATAATCATGCAGAAACAGACCCAGAACAGCTTTAAGAAGGAAAAAAAAAAAAAGAACTTGATTATAGGCAGGGATGTCTTTTTTACTTGCTGTGTTTTGTTTTTAATAATTTATCTCGCACAAATAATGTCTCTAACAGAAGGGCGCTTTTTTTTTTTATTATTGTAAGTTGAATTCCTACTAATTTGAGTAGAATTTTTCAAAATGAACATATTTTTCAAAATCACTTGCATGATCAACTATCAGCAGGCAAGTTAAGCATTTAAAAATTACTAACTATGGAATTTTGTACTTAACAGAATAAGACATTCATAATATACTTAAGTTTATATTTAATCATTATGAAGAAACATGTAACCATCAAATTTTCTTCACTATTTTAATAATAGATCTTTAATATATAATCAATAAATTGTCAAGTGAATGAATAAATGTGTTTCAAAATAGAGATGATAGTTTAATCTATCTGGTAAGTTAACATAAGCAGAAATTTAGTTGGGAGCTCATGGCATGGTGTATATCATGTTAGAATTGATTTTTCAGTGGTTATTGACATGCTATAAGTTACTTCACACACGGACAGAATAAATGTTTTATACAAAATAAATGAATTATTTAATAGTTTTAAAAATTCATTTATTAATGAACTTGTTGCAAAGAAGATTCAATGCTTGATTTTCCGTCATTAAACAGTTTCTATGCAGCATATTATTAATTTTTATAAATCTAGTAACTAACACAATACCTGAGTCACCATGGTAGTTTTATGTTGCTGTCCTAATAAATTAGTGTGAACTTAGAAGCTTAAAATAACAGTATTTTCTCACACCTCTGTATGTCAGAAGTCTTAAGTGAGTCTTATTGGGTTAAAATCAAGTTGTTGGAGGCTCCATAGACGCATCTGTTTCAGATTGTTGGCAGAATTCAGTTTCTTGTAGTTGTGGGAACAAGTCCCTATTTTCTTTCTGGCTGTGGGCAGAGGGCCATTCCTACCTTCCAGAGGCTGCTTGCATTCCTTGACTTGTAGCCTCCTTCCATCTTTAAATGCGGAAAAAGAGATGATGGGTTTCAAGTCTTGCTCTCATTTTAAATTTGTCCCGCGTCTTCCTTCACATTCTCTGAACTTCAGTCAAGAAAGATTCTCCAATTTTAAGAATTTATGTGATTAGATTGTCTCACCTAGGTAATCCAAAATCATCCCTTCAGCTCCAATTCTGTCCTTAAATCACAGCTGCAAAGTCTCCTTTGCCATGAACAATAACATATTCATAGGTTCCTGAGATGATAGCTCTAATAATTATCCATAAGAACCCCCCAAGGACACACTTCTGAGGGGCTGACTTGATCACAGATGCCTGGAAGAATAGATGGCCTTCATAGACTTCAGATAGCTTCCATGAATGTAATTTTATTCAAATTTAAGCTCATGGTTTCTTCATTTGGGGGAGTCCAGATTTCAGCACCTAACGGCATATGAATGAACTGATTTCCACATGAGGGCTATGCTCAGGCTAATGATTGCTGTGAGATCGAAGAAAGGTGAAAACTGGGTGACACTGAATGTTTCCGAAGTAAACATAGCATTTTATGCCAGGAGGCTTGCCCACCCTTCCCTTTCTTCCTTCTTCCCTTCCCTTCTCCTCCCTCCCTCCCAATTTTTCCTGGAAAAATTGAAAGAAAGAAATTTTTACAAGGGAGGAAAGTTGGTCTGACATTGGCAAGGATATGGGACAGGAATGGCACTTGGAACATAGGACAAAGAAAGGGTGAACCCTATGAAACTGAGTAGCTCTGCCTATCTCATCTGAAGAGAAAGCAGTGTATAAAGTGTTGTTTCAACATAGAGTACTTCTCCATAATTAAGTCATTGAATACATGGAAGATTTATTATTGCTTTGTTAAAAAATTTGGGGGATAAGTAATTTGAATGCTGCTATTGTATTTTTATTTACTACTTTTGTTTGTTTTTAAAGATTTCATTTGTTTATTTGAGAAAGAGAGAGCTTGTGTGCGTAAGCAGGGCGGAAGGGAGAAGCAGACTCCCCACAGAGCAGGGAACCTGATGCAGGGCTCAACCCCAAGACCCTGAGATCATGACCTGAGCCAAAGGCAGACGCTTAACCCACTGAGCCACCCAGGCGCCCCCCTTATTTATTACTTTTAAGTTTTCTTTTAAAGTGTTCATATCCATCTGCAACCAAGAAGATCCTCTGTATTTTTTAAAAATCAACTTATAGTTCTTTCTTGTGAAACTGTCTTACTACTTTTTTTTTTCATTTTAATCTCCTGAGTTGTGAGAACACAGCTTAGCAAAGTGTCTAAAGGCAGCAAAGCAAGTAGTTTAGATTTCTGTTAGTCTTCCAAGGAAAACCTACAAGTAAACGAGAATACAACACAGAGAGATTATACAGTAAAATGCTTTTGCAAACTAGGATTTAAAGAACTGGAAACCTTACTATTTTTCTCAGTCAAAATGTAAATGGGTAAATTTTCACGTTTTTATGTTGTGAAAATGAATTGTGAAATGTTTCTCTACAGAATGAAAAAAACATGTAAAATGCCATCCAACTATAATAGTCTGAAAAGTTCACTTATTTAAGAACACTTGGCAGGAATAGATCCTTAATGAAAATAAAAATCATTCATGTTCGGCCCACCCATTTCCTCTGTCCTGTGTCAACAGGGCAGGAGTATAATATAGTTTCATTCATCCATTCAATAATGTTTACTGAGATACTACTTTGTACAGGGCAAAAAATTAATAAGGCACAAAAAGTTCATAGAAGTGAGGAAATTTATACAAAGATATTAACTATAATAAATAATAGTGATTGCAGTGACAGAGCTATACATAGTACAGTAGTATAGTACTGACTGGGCTTTAGCCAGTGCCAGTTTTCTAAGAAAAGTTAAAAATGCTAATCTTTACACATTTCAGCATGTATCAATATATATATGTAGTATTTGCTATCAATGAATTAGGAATTACTTCCAATAACATTATAAATGCCAGGTTTATTGCTTTTGTGTCCTGTATCCCTCCTAAAGAGATTGTAGCTTATTCTACATTTTTTCATTCTTTGGCTTTCTTCATATCTTTTAATAGATTAAACGTGTAAAATTACTTATGTGTATCTCTGTATAAGGATATAATTGCATTTGTCCTATACTTACTTAAGCAAACCTATTGGCACTCTTGTGCCTTCCTGCTAGGCTGACATGGCATATTGATACAGAAACATAAACTTTCTCTAACCAACCTTCCAGAAAGACCAAACATTGTCAGTTTCATTCATTTTTCACCACCACTATCCAAATTAATATCTTGCCAGCTTCAAAACAAAGGCAGCCATCAAGTGAATTGTACAATATACATCTCACATGAAGTGTCGTAAAATCTGGAAAAAAAATACATGGGCCGCTCATATCCTAAATGTTTTTCGTTCTTTGAGACACTTCTGTTTCTATGCCATAATGTAGAAAGAAGTGACTTGGAAAGAACAATGGGTTCTTTGGAAAGGAAATGATGGGAAGAGAAGATAGTATCTTCAGGAAGCATGATAACAAGGGGAATTTAGTTGAATTGATTCATGCTTGGCAAACATAATGAGGATGAAGCAAAAGGAAGAAAAGAGGAAATAGAAAAAAAGGAATAAGTAAGTTGAAGAAAAACAAAAGGTGAGGAGAAAAAAGAAGACATAGAGGGAAATAACCATAAATTTGGTAAATAATTATAATGACAGATTTCTTTATGCCTTCATTTGCTCTGACCATGACTAGTTGATATTCAGAATAAATCTTAGGGTTGTAGCCCTGGGGGACCTAATGTTGCAGAGATGAATTTCTGGAGTCGTTTGGTGTTTGACTTATTTTAAGGGTATTCATTAAAACCCTGGAAAAGTGTGCAAGATCTAGGGACCCATACATTTAATCATTTTAAGAGAGAATGGTGTCATTGCTGACTATATAGAACCTACATATCTCCCCATTTTCATTTATTTTGCCACCCCATAGCTTTAATTCCTAGTTATTGTTTCTTTCCATCTCTCATTGGTATTTTTCCTCATGTGCTGAATTATGCCATATTTATCATTTTGTTTCTGTCTTGTGTACTCAATACTATATTTTAAAGATCATCCTGTGTTACTATAATATATAGCTAGTGCATTTCTTCTAATCACTTTATAGCCTTTCATGGTAGGTGACCACCACATTTTACTGAGCCATTCTGCAAATGAATGGACATCTATGTCACCTGCAAAATTAAACTTTAACTTAGCAACATAAAGTTAATTATGGACCCCCAAATCAGAAATCACAGTAGAAAAATGAATAGACTTCTAGCTTCCTATAAAGCAGGACCTACATGAACCACATTTAATTGAAGAAGGTGTGGGGTAGATACATTCAGACATTATTTATGGTATCTTAACAACTCTGACAACTCTCTGCAAAGTTATTGTGTCCATTTTGAGAGCACTTAAAAAGCTCACAAACATCTCATTATTTTAAAGGACTTAGAGACATTTTTGAATTATTAATAGGCTATGTCTCCTTAGTATATGCCTTTGCCTGAAAAACAAAATGCTTTTCAGCAGTCTTTCTCTTTGTGCGGGTATGTGTACAACCAAAATCAATCTTGAATGAGGGATCTAATTTGGAACTTTGTTTTGCATGATACTAATGTACTAATTAAGGGTCTAGAGCAAAGGTCAGCAAACTTTTTGTATAAAGGAAAGGGTAGTGGATATTTTAGGCTTTGTGGTCCACTCAGTTCTGTTGCAATTACTCAACTCTGCCACCACAGAGTAAAAACAATCGTAGACAATATGTGAATGAATGAGGTGATAGTGCCCCACTAACGTTTATTTACAAGAATACACAGTGGGCTAGATTTGGCTGGAAAGGCATAACTTGATGAAACCTGTTCTAGAAAGTGATTTTTTTTTCCATATTGGGATTAAATTATTTTGGGGACTAGATGGGTCTCAAGATGAGTATTTATAGAAAATTGCCTTAGCTATTTTTAATCCTATTTCTACTTGAGATCCATCACAAAGGTTTAGACAGTGCCCCAATATGAATAACAACATCAGGTGATTAGAGATGCTTATGATCTTTTATTTATCAGTAAGGGGAATATCTAATTGAGAGGAGCAAAAGAGAAAGAGCATCAGTAATAATTCTATCCGTAAGGATATTTTACTAGACTGCAAATAATTTACTGTACTTTTCATATTTGGCACCTCTGAAATTGCTCCTAATGTTTTCTGACCCCACATTCCTAAGGAAAGGACACTGAAGCATTTTTAATATATATATTTAAATATAAATTGTATAAATTAAATATATATATTTAATTCCAAAAAACCCTTTTCTCTGTGAGCATCCAGTTTATTTTGAAAGACTGATGTAATTCTATAAAGTATTCAAAAATTAGAGCATTCGCACATATCAATCTAGAATCTTAAAGGTCCTGTAATTCACATTCAAAAGTAGGAAGTGGTGTAGTCCCAGAAAGGGTATAAGGCTGAAATCAGATTGTATTCTAGCCTTAATGCTGTTCTCTTCCTGTGTGATCTTAGATAAGAAATTGATTTCCCTGGCCTCCATTTCCTCATTGACAAGTAAGGATTTTTGAAAAGTTTCTGTCCCTTACAATCTTGTAATAAATTAATACTATCTGTCTGGAGTATGAAAATGGCTGTAGCTGTGAAGAAGGACTTTAATTTTCTATTTCATCTGCATCTCTATTATTTGTGTGTAATATAATCAGCATGCAATATTTTATAATGGATTTTATAAAGATTTTATAAGTGGATTTTCAAAAATATATAAATTCTGATATAACATGGATGTGGCAGTAAGATTGGCATTAAACATAAACATTTTCAAAATTAAACATTTGCTACAAATAAAAGGTGAGTTCAGATTACTTGACTATAGCAATAGGAAGTTCTAAAATATTATATATTTTAATTTTTCAATGAATTTACTTAATTTATGCCTAATGTATGTACTTGAACCTCTTAGATCAGTCTCACATTTGTAATAAAGTTTCTAGGTACTGCTCTTACAGTTTCTGCATTTATGTAGTGCATTTTTACTTTATGATAAAGTTAGTTGATAATTCCTTAACTCTTTTTGCTGATGACCTTTTAAAGCTGCATAATTAGAATAAGTTGTGGTTATTGTATTGGAATCTCTATCCCATGGGCAAACAAGGCAGCACATTAATTCTCTGCATCACCCACTCCATGTGCAGTGCCATCAGCACAAAGATATTATTCTTTGTAATTACATAAAGAAAGGGTCTATTTAGTGTTAACTGACCTTTCTGTGACTGATCAGCCTTTTCCACCAGTGAAGTAGAAATGTATATCATTAAAATGTGAGTAAATAGGAAACCTTTCTAAATCTTAAACTATTCAAATCGAGAGGTGCATATGAAGAGGAAATTGCTCAGTCTTTCACATGATATGGTGAAAAGAGTAGCAGACTTTAAATATATATTTTAAAATATTGACAAATTGAAATATAATTAAATTAGAAAAATGCATAGAAATATTTAACAAGGAAGTAATATGCAAATATTAATTAGAGGACACATTATTTAACTCAAGGTTAAATTTAAAGTTTACTTAATAAGTAGTAAATTTATAGGAATTATTATTACTGTGGTTTATCACTTACAGAGGACATACATATAATGTAATTGTATAAATCATGTATTTTACCTTGAAAAAATTCACTGGGGTATATAGATTATGTGACACCAATTTTTACTCTCTTTTCTTATTACATAATTTGTTTCTCTGATCAGTTATATTGGATACTTTGAAGGACATGCATTATATTGAAGAAAACTGGTCAGACAGAAATTCGATAGCTAACATAAGTGGCATTTGTAAAGCATTTCTTAAAGCCACTGAGTAGTTTATAGGAGAAATGCTACAGTCAACATGGATGAAAATATTCCCTTTTTAACATACACCGACATTGATCCTGTGATTTTAAATATTTAACAAGTATCTGTGTTTCTAGGACAGATTTTCCCTGCTGATAACACAGGCAGGACCCTGTATATAAAATATATTCAGAATCTGTTTTAAAAAAAAATGACTCTTCCTTGGAACTTTGCTCATCACTTTCGCTGGAACTGATATCTCATGGAACTGCTATCATTATTTGGATATGTCTTTTATCCTTCTTCATGTATGATGTATTCTGATGTAGTTAGCTTTGTGAGTGCCTCAATTCCCTTAACTGATTGCAAGCTTCTTGAGCCCTGAAATTATGTATTTTTTCATGCTAATTTCAATAATTCCCAGTCAAATATGTATAGTGAACAGCATCTAAAAATTATAAGGAACAAGCAGGGTTAATACAGAGTATTAATACTCAGTGGATACTTCTGAATTCTTTAAGAGGCAATGTCATAGTATCCATTGGTAAACTTTATGAGTAAATTGACAGCAGCTACATTTGTAACACCATCAGGGAGCTAAGATAAAGAGTCCTGTATGTTTTCATATATGTATGTAGTCATGTGTATGGGTGCTAGAGTGGGGTAACTAAAAAAGTATTCCCCTGAACAAGGGCAGAGACAGATGCTATTTGACCTCTCATAGTGTCCCCAGGAGTGCTTTGTGTATACCAGTTGCTCAGTAAGCATTTTGAATAAATTAGTGAATAGAGAGCATTTTGTCAAACATGATAATATATAGAGTCTGAGGCATGTAACAACCTTGATGAAGAGGACTGATTTGTTCATTTAAAAATCAAGAATGTTCAAGACTAATTATCAGAGAACTCGTGTTGGACAAGAGACTGGTTTCCATGGCAGCACAGACAAGGAAGTGGGCCCTGGGAGAGTTAGAACAGTTATTTGCTCCTTTGAGGCTTCAGGGTATTGACACATATCATTCTTACAGACTTGCTTCTTGGAAACAGTGTGGAGAACTCTCATTTTCTGTAGTAATTGGTGTATAGATTTTAAGGGAACAGTAATACAATAATGCCTCAATGCACATAGTAGGTGATGCACCTAATAATGTATATGCTTTCTCCATGTCTGTTATATTGTTAGAGAATTGGCATGTATTTGAAGCATTTGTGTTCACCACACTAATTCCCATGAATCAAAGGGAATGCTTTTGAAGTGACAGTGTTCACAAAGAGACTTCAAGCCTCTAGGTTTCCTTTATTCTAGTCAATCCTCTGCACATTCCATGAATCAGTCTCAGTACTGTTGCCTACTTTAATAATATCAAAGCATCACTGCTTGCAAACTACTAATCCAATGCCCTAAACTGGCAGAGATGTGCCAAAGGCATATGTGGGGTTTTAATAGTATGATATCAATGGTTTAATGCATGAGCATATGTACAAGATCACGTGCCACTGAAACACTGGTGCTTGGAATGGAGCATTATTTACGATGCTTTGCATCAGTGGGATACTAAATATATGGCTACTTTTCATTGTTTCCCTAGTAATATTTTAAAGCCTAGAGATAACAGAACATTTAACACAATCCATGAAAGCCTAATTCACAAGTCATAGGTAACAACAATCTAATAGTCCTAAAGGGGCCATAAAAACATTCCTCTTGACTGACTCACCCAACTTTGTTCAAATATATATTGACCCATGTAGCAGGAGAGTTCTGATCCCTGCCAAATAAAAGACTGTTCTTAGATTCAAATCGCTGATTATTTTTTCTATGAGGCCTTTTCTCACCCACTCCCCCATCTAGTAGAGCCAATTCCACCTGGTAGAATTGATTACAGATGCTTCAAGAAATACCTCAAATAGACTTGTTTATTCTTCTGCCTCCTCCCACTCTAGCCTCTAATCCCTGGTGAAAAGGGTCATATTCTACTTATTAATCCTTGGGGTAGCCATGGAGCGGGACCCAGAGAATAAACTTACTAAGGGTTTGCTAAACAAATGATTGAATGAACAAAAGGTGAATATGAGGATTCTCTGGAGTAAATTGATCAGTGAATACCACAATACAATTTTTGTTTTCTGGGAGTTCTGGCAGGAAGTCAATCCTTTGCAACCATGAGACTCCAGAGAGTGTGGTGCAATCTGTGTAAGAACATGGACATATGTGGCACTAACAGCCAGCAAAACCCCAGTGGGATGCATAAAGAGCAAGGAGCTGTCTGCAATAAACTATTAATAACCAAGAACCAGGCGATGACAGATCATCAGAAAAGATCACCTGAGGCAGCCACACATAATCGTATCAGGATGGGACACTTAGAATTAGAACTGGGTCAAAGATGACAACTCTTTTACAATATGTAATTATAGCCCCTCTGCCTGGCAAACTGGATCCAAATGCCTGCATTAAGAGTAACTGAGGGTATAGATGACACATTACCATAAATGTAGGTATGGACACTAGGACTATTTTAATAACATTAAAGTCTTTGTAAATAGCTATGTAGGTCTTCTACATATATATGTACAGTGCAAATACTTTAATCATAAACATCTCTCCAGAATATTTGGATCAAGTTTCTTTTTTGTAATCTCCTTTGCCATTAATCCATCTTAAATAAAAAAAAAAAAGTTCAAGTGTGTTTAGACTTTCTCTAGGATAAGTATATCTGGCTGAACTTCCATCACAGTCAACAGGTAACATTATCACATCAACCATAGTCCAGAATTGTGCAGGCCTCAGCTGTAAAAGTCTATGCACTTGGGCACTCGGTCTTGTCAGTGAATACATCAGTCCTAATCAAATCATGGAATATGGAATCGTGTAGGTAAAACAAGCAAACAAACAAAAACAAAAGCAAAGCAAACAAACAAAAAAACCAAGAGACTGGTTATATATAACCAACATACCCATACTGACTTACAATAAAAAGTGGTTTCCAAGTGGACCAAGTTCTAGTCTCCTTCAGCAGCTCATTTTATTTATGTCAACAAGCTGTGTGTTAGCCAGATTATAAAAAGAGAGTTGCTTGGTGGAAGTAGGCTCAGAACAAGGTAATTCTGTTATTTGATTGTTTAATATCATTAGGTTTTATAAAGACAGTGCTGCATAGTGTTGAGTGCTGGCTCATGTTTACAAAAGAAATATATTGGATGATAAAAAGTATAGGATCTAGAGCCAATCTTCCTGGATGCAAAGCCCAAGTCTCCACTTAATATGTGTGTAATCTTGCACAAGATGTCAGGGTGTTTCAGTTGCCAGGGTTGCATAATAGATACCCCCAAACTTTATGGCTCATGATTTATGTGCCAGAAATTTGAACAGGATACAGTGGAGCCTGCTTGTCTCTTGTCTCACGCTTTCTGAACCATCAGGTGGATGACTTAGAAACTAGGGATTGGAATCATCTTCAAATGACTCATTTATTCATGGAAGATGCTCACTGTTCTCTTGACACCTGAGCTAGGGTTGTTTACTGGACCACCTACACATAACTTCTTGTGGCCTAGATTCCTTACAATATGGTACCTGGTTCTAAGGATGAATGTCCCCAAAGAGAGGGTCAACCAGAAGCTATGCGTTTTTGTTTGTTTGTTTTAAATAAACTGGCTTCTTTAAAACCGGCTTTTCTAATAAACTAGCCTGGAAAGTCACATAGTATCCTTTCCACCATACTCTTTTGGCTGGTAAAACCACAAGTCTGCCCAGGTACGAGGGAAAGAGAAATATTCTATGCTTCTTGATAGGAAGTAACAAGATTCTGGAACAACATGTGGAATGAAAGTATTTCTGTTGCCTTCTTTTGGAAAATACATTTTGCCTTAATTGACTTTTCTTGCCTTTGTTTCCCTATCTGTAAAATGAGGATAATAATGTAACAACTGAGATGATTGCTATTGTCTCACTTCTTTCCATTGTGTGTGGAATTCATAAGTCCACATTCAAGTTCAGCCCTATTTCTAAGTTCTTGTCTCTATGTCACATCTATTTATGAAACATAAATAGATGAGCTACTGTTTTGTCCAAAAAGAACCCAGTTCTCTAATTATAATTCCCTATTCTTTATTTGCCCAGTGTGAGAGGGAAAGAGAAGGGAAAGAGTGAGAAAAATAAACTGAAAATGAAGAAAATGGAGGAAAAGTCCAAGATGAAATCCATTTAAATCTTATTTAAAAAATAAGAAAGGTCAAATAAAGAAGAAAATGGAGAACCTACCATTTGTATATCTCAGGGTCTCAATCTGCCTTCAATTTTCAAACATTTTTGGTGACAGAGGAGAAGCCAGTTCTTTCTTTAGGTATGGTTTCTCAATACTTTGGGTATCATGGGCTGATTAGGTAACCGCAGAAAAATGCTATGTATAGTTTCAAGGGGTTCACATACCTTGTGAAAGTCAGCAATGCACCCAGAGAAAAAACTCTTGGTAAGGCTGGACAATGTGGTATATCCTTAGAATAATGTTCAGTGCAAAAACATATTGTGTGAGTGCTCTTTATATACTTCTTTCAGATCTTTACCTCTCAAGTAGTATAATACCAAGTAATATAAATTCTACATTCTAATTATATGTTTGTGTGATTTTTAATATAAATCTTTCCCACAAGACCATCAATTTTGGAGATTCACCATTATATCCTAGAGCTTGGCATATAGTAGTTATTAAATTCAAAGTTTTGAATAAGTAATTAATGAAAATGAATGAATGAATGAATGAAATAACACTGTAAACTTAGAGCACAATTATTTTAACCCTCAGAGATCGCAATTAGATTTTTCTTTAGTGGTTTTAGGAACAAAATTTCTTTCAAGTTCACATTTAGCCAAGACCTTAAGTAGAAAGATTCTACTGATAAGATTCAGCTGGATTTGAATTTAAAAGCGTGAAAAGTCATCTTATTTCTCTTATTAGCTTCTTCTTTCTTCTCACCCTTTTATTTCTGACCCCAATTTTTGTGCTCTTGTTAAATATCTTCTACTGTTAATCTTTCATAAGCTCTTCAACCCCAGTAGTGGTAACATTATTCCCATGGACATATTTCCACCAGTATCATTCCCTCTTTGTTTCATTCACATGTAATAATATTATTGGTTAAAATTAAACAAGTCAAAGTTGTAAGGTTGAACCACAGTTAAGCATAAAAACATTTTCAAAGAGTGTCAGTAGAATACCATTATTTAATATTTTTATAAACCTAAAACTTCATTGCATATCTGAAGGTCACTGACTTTCAGGAATAGGTAGTGAAGTGGCAAATTCTTCTATAAATTCATTATTGAGAAATGATAATGTGAAATGTAAAAAATCATGACTGATGTAACAATGTTTTGAAGATTCATTGACATAACTGCACAGTTTGATTTATTGGTATCTAATTATGGCATATAAAGCAGTAAGAACTGGTGTCATACAGAAATTGAAGGTATGGGAGCCTGGGTGGCTCAGATGGTTGGGCGTCTGCCTTCGGCTCAGGTCATGATCCCGGGGTCCTGGGATCGAGTCCCGCATCGGGCTCCCTGCTAGGCGGGGAGCCTGCTTCTCCCTCTGCCTCTGCCTCTCTCTCTCTCTCTCATGAATAAATAAATAAAAAACATTAAAAAAAAGAAATTGAAGGTATATGTATTTGGAAATAAAACTGCATTTTACACAGTGAGCAAACCATAAAGTACCAAATATATCCTCGCTAAAGTTCCATTAAATAGTCTTGATGTAAATCCCACAACTTTTCTACCACTTCTGTCAAATGCAATGTTTATAGTAACCATCTAGGGCTTGAAAGAAATGTAATTGAGAAGTAGAATACCTCAGGTATCAGGGTTGTGCTTATGTTAAATCAAACAAACAAAAAAACTCAAAATGATTCCTCCTCCTACCTTCAGTAGAACATTTATCAAAGATCCAATTGAATCTCTTGAGGCTTGGATTTTAATAAAGTGTTAAGATATCAAAAAGAACTGTAACCATTTTTTTTCAGAAGTATCCCCACCATAGTAAAATACTCATACCAAAAGATAATTCTATGTGATTTTAGGTAAGTTTATTAGATAAAAGTTTCTAAAGTTTGAAATTACTGTGCCAGAATTAGGACAAGGACATTTAAAATTGTTCTCAGTTCATCATTTTGGCTTTTTGAAAAACAGCTATAACATAATATTCATATGATCAATATGGATACCAGGCTTTCATGAGAAATATGTTTATTGACCTTAATAAATCTTCCAGTGTGTAAATACAGAAATATTTGTACAGGCAATTTTCTGCTGAATTGCATTCGACTATGCACATCCTCATACTGCAGTATATTTTTAAACAACTTATACTAAAGGTTTGATGTGAGGGCAGTTTTCGCAAGGAAATATTTTTAATTGATTCACAATGGTTATTTTTATATCTAGTTATTTAATCATCATTATTATGATTAATCTACATTTATGTGTTTTGTAAACTTTTTGCTACTATAAATAAAGTTTTAGTGAATAAAGCTTTTTGCTTGGAATAAATTTCCATAAAATGAACTACTAGATTAACAGGTTTGAAAATATTTAAGGCTGTTGATAAATTCTATATTTTTTGAAGCACCAGAGAAAATTGTATGTGCTACAAACATTTAAAAGAATCAACAACTAGACTGAATTCACACATCTAATTATATTTGCCAATTGGTAGCCCCTAATTTGCCAATTGGTAATATTACAAAAGTTATATTCTAAGGGGTTTGTATTAGATTTAATATATATTTATTTAGTCATGAGGGGGTGTTATAAAGTTCTCAACTGCTCACGGATTTAAACTTTAATATAGCTAAAGTATAGCAGAATCGAATAATGCCTCTCTCATGGTACTTCTAAATGTTGAGTTCCTTGTCTTTATCTTTTACCCTTTAATTTTCTGTGGTCACCACTCTGAACCTCTTGAAAACAGCATTCTAAGCTTCCTAGTGTCTTCTACCTATTTGAGCGTTGGGGTTTGGGGAAAGGAAAAGGGGGTAGTAAACTGGAAGAAGGCTCCTAGGAAGCTGAGTGGAGCATGTCAGGACTGAGTACTTCCCAAGGCATTGTGGAAGGAAGTCTGGGAAAGAGGGAGAACAAAAATCAGAGATACTCTGGTAAATCACTGTTCAAAAAAGAAAGAAAAGAAATAAGTGAATCAAGAAAGAAAATTATTAAATCCAAGGAGGATATTGGTGTCAGAGGAAGCACCTTTTGACTTTGTTTTTTTCTATAATATGTAATATAATATTTGTAGATAATTCAAATGATGTTGAAAAATTCAAGAAAATTAAAATGACTTTAAATGTATATTTATCTTCTAGAAAATACAAGATGATTCTCTAGAAGAAAATCTACGTTTAGCTCAAGAATATCAAAAATTACAGACTATTTTCTTAACAGAAAAGGACAATTATTTCAATCTATATGATAGACAGTTATCCCTTGATGCTTCAATTCGAGATAAGAAGCAGGTAGGTTTTCTTATTTTTTTTTTAAATAATGATTTACTTGACATATTTACTACAAAAAGTAACAAGTTGTCAGTCATGGGCTGTCCAATCTCATGGTGCTCCTTTATATGCCACCAAATGGCATGTTTTCTTCTTGTGGAGTTTTGTTTTATGTTTTTATCAACTTTGAAACTCAATTTTGAATAGATATGTGAGAAATGAAGAAACTTAGTGTCTAATCCACCATTTTATACTAGTTTGCTTTATTATGACCTGGAATACCAAATTTTTAGAGTTTATAGATTTAGATATATTATCATAGACTTTGAATTTAATTTTTATCTATAGGTAGCTTTTCATGATAGGCCTCAAAATCTTCTTCATGTTTTATGGGCTCCAAATGTTGGTTTCTATTTTCTTAACAAATATGAGTCTTAATTAGAACTCGGTTGACTCTCTGTAGTTACTGGAAATCAGTAGAAATTCTCATATATATTATAAAATCTTCTGTAATAATAAAAATAGAAAAGTAAAACACATAGTCTATCAGAAATGAAAAAGGAAAGCAAAAGCTCCATCACTAGTATTAAGATATAGCTACTTCCTCTGTATTCTTCCCCAGATACTCATTTGACAAGAAAAATCATTTCCCTTTGAATTTTTGTTTATCCCCAGAATCTAAATTTCAAAATATAGAGGCATGAATATTTTTTAACAATCTACCTAGTCCTAAGAACCAGTAGACTGCTAATTAACCTTTTTTCCTATTGTCACCCATACTACTGTACCATAAATTAGTAGTTTAAAAGTCCAGTACTGTACTTATCCCTCCTTATTGTGGAATATTGGGGTGATAGAAGGCCGGGACTTGAGTGCAATCTCTACCACTTACTAGCTCAGTGATCTTGGCAAATTATTTATCCTTTCTGAATTTAGTTTTCTCATCGTAAAATAAGATATACCTCAGAGGAAAACTGATAAGAAATAAAAAGGAGACATCCCCATAGTTATTTTGAAAATAAAAGGATACTATGCAACTCTAACTATTACATTGATCTGGTGTGCTGCTTATAAACTCCCTTATGTTTCCCATCCATCTACTCTCGTGTGAATTAAAGTTTCTGAATACATTGAAAGAAAGAGTGTGTATTTTTCTTTTAAAATTAGAAGCAAGATGAAGGTAGATTAAGAAACAGATGTGTTTGGGAAAGAATTGATAATATATCTATACACCAAAATCTTAGTGTCCTCAAACCACATGTAGGATTCAAAGAAAGGACATCAATGGAACATTTGTCCAATCACTTCATGCATTTGACATTGTTATTGAGGTTAAACATGTTCCATTTGTTCCTGATAATTGAGGAGGACAAAAAAATCAATGGCTATACTGTATTTCCTTTTCTAACCAGGAGGGAAACAAAAATAAATTTTATGTATACTTGTTATCAGTTTATATAGAATCCTTTGGTGGCAAATGATAAATAGAAACCTGCATAAATAGTGCAGAACTTATGCCTTTAAGAGAGATCCATAACACCGTATTGGATATAGTAAGAATAAAATTGTCTTGATGTTGGAATTAGAGCAAATCATGATTCGGGATTCAAGGAGTGAGACCCTGGTATGAACAGACAGTGAGGTATGCTAGGAAATTGGGTTTATATTTGTGATGATCCCTCAAACGAATCACTTTTAGCACACCTGTTTCAGGGAAACTTTCAAAGATTTATTTGTACTTCCAATCATTTTTCATTTCCATCCTTCAGCGATGGAGGTCATTAAGTGCAGGCTGCCCTTGTCAGTGTCATGTAGGATCAATTTGCTGCAATGGACAGAGAGGCCTTATTGATGCTGTTAAATCTGTCAGTGAGAAATCGTATGTCATTAGCATCTAATGCACTGCTTACAGGATGGAATTTGGCCATCAAAATGGAAAAAAACTCTTTAATATTTTAGTCCATTTCTTTGATATTGCAGCATTTCCCATATTATATATACGTATGTTTTAGTCCTTTGACCAGTTTAGTTTTGGGTACACAAAAGCACTGTTTAACCTCTGATTCCCTTGTTTAATTTCCTTGTCGTATAAAGTGGATCTCACTTTAAGGAATTTTGTGTATTATTTCCTGTTTCCTGTTTTATAATGACTTCATTGCTTCTAAGCATAGAGTCCTTTTGGCATGATAAATAATTACATTTTGATTTTTGTGCTTCTTATGGAGTATTATTCTCTCTACACAGATTTCGTCCTTCTTTGTATTTTTAGGCCAAGAGTAGCAAAATAAAAGCTTAATGGAGGAATAAAACAAGTTAACTATAAAAAATAATGTCCCTTTCCTTAACACAATTTTATATACAGATGGTTCAAATGTTAGAATGCTATAGTATTACTCTTGGTGATAAAATTATGTCTCCTTCCTTTGCACATGTTACTTGATACTTTCCTGTGCTTTAAATTTTTGCAGTGATGAATATTTTCCCCTTTAAAAATCAGAAACAAACAAAAATGACTGTACAAAATTCCTGTTTTCCATGTTCATGGGTAATGATGGAATAGAATCCAATCTAAAACTTTTCAGATCTCAAAATTTAAAATAACACTAAAGGGGAATAAAAGAAAAATATCTGAAAAACAGGTTGTATATTCTTTGTAAAAATACATTGTCTTTATTTTCATTAAAAGATTTAAAAAATGTTTTTCTTTTTTTTAAAAAAATCCATGAGTATATTGATAAAATCATGTGTTTGTTTTAATTGCTGTCTCAAATTCTTCAAGTCTGTAAAGAAAGGTAAGCTAAGCAAGCACACAAATGTTGATGTGTTCTGTTGGCTGAAAACATGATCCCTTTCAAAACTGGTTAAAATGTATTTTTAATTCTTTTGTAATCCACTTGTGAAGCTTAACCTTTGCCTACTCCAGTTCTCAGTACTTTCAAACTAAGGGAATACAAATTACTACAGAATCAGTCAGCACTTAACAAGCACTTAAATGGGCCTGGTATCTGTGCCAAGCAGTTTGCAAATATTATCTTTGTAATGTCCATCAGTAATCCTCTAAAATTTTTTATTATTATTATAATCATCTCCAGTTTAAGATATGGAACTGAGATTGAGTGTGTGACAAGGTCATCCAAGTAGAGGGAACTGACTAAGATAGGAATCAAACACAGGATTTTAAAAAATCCAACCCATTTCATAACCATGACACTATGCCTCTACTATAACATTGTTAAACAATCCTATACTGTCTCATCAGGCATTATAAAGCATGTAAAAACCAAACCAGTCATGCATTATGTCACTAGTGTCCAACTGAAACAGATTATTTGATTCACTATTGTTTTTATACTTTTATCTCATTGAAACCACTTTTTCAATAATGATTTTCTTGTGGGGAAAGGTCTACCACCTATTTAATTAGAAATTATTTAATTTTCGTAGGGATTATAGATAAGTTTTGCAATTCTAAAATTGTAAAATTTTTGAACTGGAAATGCCTTTAGAAATTTTACCCATCTCCTTAAAAATAAAAGATTATTTCACCCCAAACCATAAGATACCTCAGAATAAACCTAACCAAAGAGGTAAAGGATCGATACTCTAGGAGCTACAGAACACTCATGAAAGAAATTGAAGAAGACACGAAAAGATGGAAAAACATTCCATGCTCATGGATCGGAAGAATAAACATTGTTAAAATGTCTAAATGCTGCCCAGAGCAACTATACCTTCAGTGCCATCCCGATCAAAATTCTAATGACATTTTTCAAAGTGCTGGAACAAACAATCCTAAAATTTGTATGGAATCAGAAAAGACCCCGAATCGCCAAGGAAACGTCGAAAAAGAAAAACAAAGCTAGGGACATCACGTTGCCCGATTTCAAGCTATATTACAAAGCCGTGAGTACCAAGACAGCATGGTACTAACACAAAAACGGACATATAGACCAATGGAACAGAATAGAGAGCCCAGATATGGACCCTCAATTCTATGGTCAAGTAATCTTCGACAAAGCAGGAAAAAATATGCAATGGAAAAAGACAATCTCTTCAATAAATGGTGCTAGGGAAATTGGACGGCTATATACAGAAGAATGAAACTCAATCATTCTCTAACACCATACACAAAGATAAACTCATAATGGATGAAAGACCTCAGTGTGAGACAGGAATCCATCAAAATCCTAGAGGAGAACATGGGCAGTAACCTCTTCGACATCGGCAACAGCAACTTATTTCAAGATACATCTCCAAAGGCAAGTGAAACAAAAGGGAAAATGAACTTTTGGGACTTCATCAAGATAAAAAGCTTCTGCACAGCAAAGGAAACAGTCAACAAAACAAAGAGGCAACCCACAGAATAGTAGAAGATATTTGCAAATGACACTACAGACAAAGGGCTGATTTCCAAGATCTATAAAGAACATCTCAAACTCAACACCCAAAAAACAAATAAGTCAAAAAATGGGCAGAAGACATGAACAGACTCTTCTCCAAAGAAGACATTCAAATGGCTATCAGACACATGAAAAATGTTCATCATCATTAGCCATCAGGGAAATTCAAATCAAAGCCATATTGAGATACCATCTTACACCAGTTAGAATGGCAAAAATTGACAAGGCAAGAAACACCTGGGTATTTACTCCAAAGACACAGATGTAGTGAAAAGAAGGGTCATATGCACCCCAATGTTCATAGCAGCAATGTCCATAATAGACAAAGGGTGGAAAGAGCTGAGATGCCCATCAACAGACCAATGGATAAAGAAGATGTGGTCCATATATACAATGGGATATCACTCAGCCATCAGAAAGGATGAATACCCAACTTTTACATCAACACGGATGGGACTGGAGGAGATTATGCTAAGTGAAATAAGTCAAGCAGAGAAAGTCAATTATTGTATGGTTTCACTTATTTGTGGAACATGAGGAATAACATGGAGGACATTAGGAGAAGGAAGGGAAAAATGAAGGGGAGGAAATCGGAGGGGGAGACGAACTATGAGAGACTATGGACTCTGAGAAACAAACTGAGAGTTTTAGAGGGGAGGGGAGGTGGGGGGATAGGCTAGCCTGGTAATGGGTATTAAGGAGGGCACTGGGGGTTATACGAAAACAATGAATCATGGAACACTACATCAAAAACTTAATGATGTACTGTATGGAGACTAACATAACATAATAACATAATAAAATTAAATTAAATTAAAAAAAGATAATTTCACACACACACACAAAATTAAAAATAAAAAGTAAAATAAAAGAGTATTTCACAACTGAGGAACCTTAGGGCCAGAGTGGCCCAGTGATCTACCACATACCCAGTTAATTAGAAAAAAGTTTGGCCTAGGACACAGTTGTCTTAACTTACGTTCAAATATTCTCTCCAACCAACTGTAAAATGAGCATGTGCTGTGATATTTTTCGAAGGTATTTTGAGTGGACCAGTAGTTGAAAAGTTGTAAGAGTAACTACAATGGATATGCTCAGATTGGAGCATCTTCTTTAAGCAACTTGAGCTTATTAAGGAATCATGTAGGGACATAAATCAGAGGACTACTTTGGAGGCTTAGGGGATACTTCTGGGTCTCACGGAATTCATTCATTCATTCACTCATTCAATTATTCAAATAAATTATTAATCATCCAGTGTACTGACATCCATTGTTTTGATATAATTAAAAGTACAGGAATATGCCACCTCAACTCAGCTTCCATGCTGAATCCTGATTCCCAGAAATGAAGGGATTCTTTTCTAGACTAGAGCATAGAATCAGAGCACAACAATATCCTCTCTTTACTCCACCAATGGAAGAATCATGAATTTTTGCTGTCTAATCTGCATCACCTAGGTCTCAACAGACATTTCCCTTTTAAATTCTCAAAAAGATTGTATCATCCATAGACTTCATTAGCATGTTTTCTCTCCCCTTTTTCAGTTTTTAAACAGGGGTTTCCTGTAATACTCACTTTACATTGATTTGATGAGGAGTCAAAGTCAATTCTAGCAATAAAATTATTTTCTAAAGGAACGTGAAAGCGGTTTTAGTTCTCTTTTTCATAAGTACTTTATATTGCTTGTTATCTTGCATATATTAAAATTAGGCTTCAAGTAGTGATTTTTGAGTGCTTGTTTCAGTGTAGGTGGAAATTCATTTCTTTGCTAGGAAAATTGTAAGTCCTTAATAGTTTTGTCACATGCACACACACATGCACACACATACACTTGTTCAAAAGGAGTTGCTGCACTTTATAGACTGATAAGCTTGCATTAAATTTCTACTGGCCCTTTTCCCTGAAGAACTCTTAAGAGATCTCTGAAGAGCTTTTGTGATCCTAGACAGGAGTAGACAGCTGGTCATCTATTGTTCTATCCCAATGAGTCTCCCTTCTGTTGTCCAAACTCTGACAAAAACACTAAAACTTAAATATTTATTTCTGGCTAATACTTTAGAAAGGTCAGCTTGGCCTAAATCAAACCAGTTCTTCAGTCTAGTACCAGTTTTGAGTGCATTTTAGATTTATATATCTTTTAAGCAATTTTGAGAAGGTGTGATCTAGTGGAGATGCACAGCAATAAGCAGCTTTTTAATGTTAGTGAAAGCTTAAAAGTGGTTTCTAGAGTGTGGTAGGATCCCTGATATATCAAAGACACTCATAGTAAATTTTTATATATACGGTTAACCATTGAACAACACTGGTTTGAACTGCATGGGACTACTTACACTTAGACATATATATATATATATATTCCATATATATATATATGGAAAAAAATTTTTTGAGATTTGTGACAATTTGAAAAAACTCACAGATGAACCATGTAGCCTAAAAATATCATAAAAATTAAGGAAAAGCTATGTATGCCATGAATCCATAAAATATATGTACATACTAGTCTATTTTATCATTTGCTCCCATAGAATATACACAAATCTATTCTAAAAAGTTAAAATTTACCAAAACTTAATGTACACAAATTTACAGACCACACACAGCACAATTTGCAGCCTAGAGAAATGTAAACAAACAAAAAGATGAAGTATGACATTATAACTTCATAAAATTAACTGAGTATGTACTGTACTACTGTAATGATTTCATAGCCACCTCCTATTGCTATTGTGGTGAGCTCAAGTGTTGTATCTCCTCGAAAGGCCCTGTGAATGCTTATCATTTCTATGTGAGCACTTCCTCTCTCCAGTAAATTACTATCCTAGTAAAAGTGATCTCAAGATATATGGGTACCTGGCAACGCCTGGAGACGTTTTTGGTTATCACACCTGGGGGGGGATGTTGGGAGGGTGTTTCTGCTATCTAATGGGTAGAGGCCAGGGATACTTCTAAAAATCCGCCCCCCCTAACACACACCAAAAAATTTTCCAGCCTAAAATATCAATAGAGCTAAGGTTAAGAAACCCTAATATATATATAAAGAGATTCAGATACAGAGACAGAGAAAGATGTACTATATATTTATCATATATAACTGTATATATATATGGCACGCTGCATGCTACATCCCCCTTTAAAAACTCAAGCCACATTTGCATATTAAAGATTTTGAGAAATCCCATTTTAAGAAGCCTGTTGATTCTGTTAACCCTGAATTTCCTGTGATCCCTGGAACCCTTTCTTAGGAAACCTGTTTACAACTGACAGTATTTAGTAGATTAAACCTTGCAAAATATTATTCTATAGAGAAATGGAGAAAATTTAATGTCATAAAATCATACGTTCAGGAAATTTTGCTTACATATAATTTTTAAAAAGAAGTAAATAAAGTATTCTTTATATTACCTATAAAGCCCTAGAAAAAAACTGGAATATTTTCAAATAAATAGGTTATGTTCTTTGGAATCCATACAGACTTAGAACTCTGACTTTTAAAAATGCCATAGTGTAGCTATAAAATGAAATAGTAATTTTTAATCACCCAAAGACCATGTTAAAAAATTATAATAAAACAAGTAAAATATTTATAATATGTACCTCCTGTAATAGGTATATTTTCTACTTAGGCTTCTCTAATCTATGACTTAGAACTGCAATTGATTTGCAGTTCTGTGGGATTATCAGTATAATGATTTTTTTAGTTTTGAACTACACATATGCATCACAATGACATAAACATTTGAAAAAAATGCTCTTGTAATCATCTTTCTCCAAATCTACAGAGCTGTATCTTATAATCATTTATTAACATGAATATTATATATGAAATTCATATTCATATACTAAATGTTTTCTGTAGGTATTTTTGTTCTTTTTCCAGAGTTTTACTCTTATTGAAAGTGGGAAGGAATATCTATCGACAACTTATTTAGTCCCTCTGAGCCTCTGAAAAAATGGAAATATTAATGTCTCCCTAGAAGGATTATTGTAAACAGTATATCATAACAGTTAACATTTATGAAGCGCTATGTGTGAGGCACTTTGCAAGCTTTTATATGTAATTTTATTTATTCAACAACCCCATGGAACATAAATATATACTTAAAATAAAAAGCACCTAGAATAGTTTTTCACAAACTATATATTTTGCACATGGAAGATATGACAACTGATATTGTTATTATTCTTTAGATAAACATATATCCCTTACTTCTTATACAAAATCTTGGTGTGGCTATACTACTATGAGAGAGCTTCTAGTCTATAATAGGTATAAAATAGTTTATGCAACCTGAGAATATAATGTGAATTAAGGAGAGAGGGGACAGAAATACAGGGTAGTAGTGACATGACAATCACTAAGAAACGTACGCAGGTGCTGGAAGGAATAGAGCAACAGATAAACACCTACTTGTTTAGGTAAAGCTGACAGCGGGGTTACAGAATAGAAAATCATATATATACACACATACATGAGAAAGTGTGAGGGATAGACTTAGCAGTAACTCATGGATTAGTCAGAGTTACATCCAAATCTTATACTAAAAAACACCGTTAGAACATATACATTTATTAAGAGAGCCCATGCACAATACTGTAACAACTGGAAATTACCTAGAGATAACCCAAAGAGGAAATATGTTATTAGAACCTTCACGAAGAAGTCTGTAAAATCACAGATGGAGAAGACAACAATAAAAACAACACATACCATGATGACACTCAGTGTTTTAATTTGATGGGATCTGGCATCTTCTCATTGCAATTCTAAAGCAATTCCAGACAAGCTACAATCACTTCAGTTGTGACACAAGTAAACAGTATTTTATTTACATCCACATTTCCAGAGAACATATTTTGTACATAGTGGAATGTGTTCTACTTATCCATATTCTATGTACAGCTATATAAACCTGATTTTCCAACTAGAGAAGAATTACTCAATTTTCAGAGGTTCCTTAATTCACTAGGCACTAGATCACAAGTTATATTTCTTCTGTTTCCTTGAAATGGGCCTGAGTAAATTAACACTACCAAAAATATATAATTAATGTACCTGTACAATCTGACCCCTTTAAGTGTTTGTTAATAAATGACTATGGAAAAATATTATGGGCAGATAGGCATTAAAAACATTTTCCTTTTGTCAGCTAAAGGGTAACTCAAATAGCTTTCCTATCAAAGTAATCCTGAATATGACCGATTCCTTTTTTAAATCTTACACTATTCCATCATAGTAAATCACCAATTTAAAAACAAAAACAAAAACATGTACACACAAGCCATACACTGTCCGAGAAGAGGAAAGA
This sequence comes from Callorhinus ursinus, assembly GCF_003265705.2. Lineage (NCBI taxonomy): Eukaryota > Metazoa > Chordata > Mammalia > Carnivora > Otariidae > Callorhinus > Callorhinus ursinus. The sequence continues at coordinate 38,942,634 of NW_027397073.1, forward strand.
AATAATGGAGTGAATAATATAGTTTTAGAATTCTGTGAAGTTGTGTCAGATATAAAATCATTTTCAAATTATTTCCTTGGGTGCTGGTATTCAGAATTGTGTGGTCTTTCAAGGAAAAAATCCTCATTTTAAAGAAAGATATGCAATGTACTCATAGGTTATTGAAAAAAGCATATAAAACAAAGCTACTATCTGCATTGATGTACATAGAAAAAGAGCAAAAATGTTATCTGTAAAAGCAGAAAAGAATTTGGCCTGCTTGACTTTTTGTATCAAGCATGCTACAGCAATCTTTTGATTCTAATATGAAACTATAGTAAGGATCATTGCACTAATGCATGAGGATTTGTGATAATGTTGCAGAAATTTTACTGTCAAAACTGAACTGCAGTGTAATGACTTTTGTTATCATGGTTTCTAATAACTATTCAGCATGAATTGACCCTACATATGTTTTGCTGCAATAATGTGTCAGTAACTCAAAAAGCTAAAAAGGAAATAAAAAACAGTCGATACAGTACTGTGTATGATTTCATGATAACCTTTCTCCATTCTGACTATTAATACTCTTAAAACAATTGTAACACAGACACCGTGCAAACTACAGGATCACATAGAAATAAAAGCTTAGACACTTTGTGACAGTTCTGGCCAAATAGACCTTAAAAGTGCTTTACAAGAAAACGGTTCTCCTCTGTTCACACTGAGAACTAGGTACTGATTGGTCCCTTACTACTTTGGAGTCTGTTACTCTCTGCTGTAGGGAGGCTTTGATATGTTTCTCTTCTTTTCCTTACAATGTGTTTTAGTTTCTTCCCAACTTTTATGAGATTCCTCTCTCTTTCTCTCTCGCTCTCTTTTTTCTTTTTTCTTTATTCCTTTATCTTTGCATGTCTCCATTGGAGGATATTTTCACTGGAGCATCTCTTTGTTGCAATAAATAAGGGAAAATAAAAATAGCTTACTGCACACCTCCTATGTGGCTGCCACCATGCTATGCATTTCAAGTGTAAAGCATCGAACCCTGCACCTACAATAATATAGTTACAGATAATGTTCTCATTATTATTCTATTCTTCTTATGTAATTTATAAAAACTCTATGGAGGGGCACCTTGGTGGCTCAGTCAGTTGAGCATCTGACTTTTGATTTCGGCTCAGGTCATGATCTCAGGGTCCTGGGATCAGGGCCAGTGTCAGGCTCCCCACTTCGCAGGGAATCTGCTTGTCTCCCTCTCCCTCTGCCCTTCCTCCCAGTCATGTTTTCTCTCTCTCTAAAATAAATAAGTACATCTTTTTTAAAAAACTCTATGAGACAACAGTGAATATTCTAATTTTTCTTAGGAAACTAAGAGCTACTGTAACAAAATACCACAGACTGGGTGGCTTAAATAGTGACCTTATTTTAACTAAATTATCTTTGTAAAGAGCTTATCTCTAATTACAGTCGCATTCTGAGGTCCTGGAGGTAGGACTTCAACATATGAATTTGGGGGGAGAGATACAGTAAAACCCATAATAGGTGCTTTGTAATTTAAGGCCACACTACTTGTCAGTGGGAAATAGTGCTGTGATTCAAACCCAGGTCCCTTGGGCTCAAGCTTATGGACTTTCTGCTATTCCACAGCTTCTCTTATATTCTTTTTTTCTACACTGCTCAAGCTATTATTCATCCTGTGCATCATTATATCTCTTTAAATGCAAAGATCTTTCAATTATAAGGCCTGTGACATCTGTGACACCGGGTGTATGATTAAGCAGTGCCTAGTAATGAAATACTTTTTGATGGAGAGATTTTATGGTTCTATACAGGAAATAGCAGATCATTTATGTTTCTCATCAGTGGTCAGAGATCCAAGCAGAAAAGTTCTTTTTCCAACTAAACGGACTTTAAAATTCCTCTCTCATTGCCTCAGACTGAAGAACATGTATTTATCGATGCAGATGAACCTAATCACAGAGACTGCTATGGAAATTAGGATGAAGATACAGGCCATACATGTTTAAAAAAAAAAAAAAAACAGAGAGAGAGCAGCAGCGGCAAGAGGCAGGCAGCATTTAGCCAAGAATGTAGAAGTAAGGGGCGCCTGGGGGGCTCAGTTGGTTAAGCGTCCTACTCTTGATTTCAGCTCAGGTGAGGATCCCAGGGTTGTGGGATGGAGCCCCATGTCAGGCTCTGAACCCAGTGGGGAGTCTGCTGGAGATTCTCTGTCTCCCCCTAGCTCTCTGCCCTTCCCCTTGCTCATGCTCTCGCTCTTGAATAAATAAATAAATCTTTTTAAAAAAAGAATATAGAAGGAAGCAAAACCTTCTGTGGAAATTTGATAATAAGAGCTTGAGATTCTGGGAGATATGGCAGCATGAGTAGGTTTAGACACATGTATACACATGCACGCATGCACCAAGGTGCCAAGAAATAGTATAATAATCAATGCCAAAAGGATAGGTGGCTGACAAATACACTGTACAAGTAGAATTTCTCCCAGACACAACAGAGTTGTAGAAAAGAATATACGAAGGATACCAAGTGCTGATAAATGGAAACTCACATTCTTTTAAAAGAGCCCTGCAGTGTGACGGTAGGCAAAGGAAGGAATTATGGGAACACCACCTCCCCAAATATCTTCCTGTATTGGAAGCACGTGGGCCAAGGTAAGGACTATCATAGTGAGTCGCCCTTTCAGCTTGACCGAGCTTCTTAAAAGCAATCTCCCCTAACTTGGATGAGATCTTTCTTACCGGGAGGTGAAAGGACTAGAGGTATTCCTCTTGGTTATCTGTGGACAGTTTATCTGAAAACATTGTTACAATTGTGCGCCAACAGCAGTGTAGCCCATGTGTGTTGGGGGGGAAAGGCCTGGGCTGCCCCAAATAAAGAGCTGGCTGGTTGTGGGTCTTATCTCTAGTGATGCCTCACCAAGTTTTAAATTTCAAGGATAAAGAAAAAATTCCGGAAAGGATCTATTTAGAAGAAACATAGTGATACAGAGGGAAATTATCACACTAACCCCAGACTTAACATTCTCAATGTTTTATGACAGAAAACCGTTAGAAAAATATCTGCATAAAGGTACAGAACAAATTAAGGCACCCAAGAATGCTGAATCTAGGCAAATTATTGTTTATGTGATAAAAACAGAAAGGTATTTTCAAATGAGCAAACTAACAAATACAGCAAGTTTTAAAAATCCAGATGGCCAATAAACATAGGAAAAAATGCTTCTACCTCTCTAAAAATTGTATACATACAAATTAAAATGAGGTACAAGTTTTCAGCTCTGTTTTTAGAAAATCAGTAAGATTGAGTACATAGTGATGGTAGGGGCAGTAGGAAAAGAGGCATTCATAAAAGATGAGAACTCTCATTTGTCCATAACCAAAGTCACCAACCTACCTATTCCACAGTTGCTGTCCTTCTTATTAAAATTGAAGTACTTCAGCTCCTAATATAAATCAGGCCCTTCACTTGTGCTCTGAATCCATCCCTTTCACCTGTTCATAGCCATCATCCATTCAACTTTCCCATCCTTCTGTATCTTCAGATTTTTTCCCTCTCCACTGGACTGTTCCCATCCTCATACAAACATGCTGTAGTACTTAGCACCTCAGAAGCCCTCTTTGGATTCCACATTCCCTAGAGCCCTTCATTTTTATTAAAAATTTTGGAATGAGTCTTCTGCATATACAGTCTTTACCTCATCACTTCCCATTCTCTTCTTTGAAGTACCACTTGTCAATGGCTTCCATAATGTCAAATCCCAATAGTATATATCTGGTCTCATCTTTTTTTATTGTTATGTTAATCATCATACATTACATCATTAGTTTTTGATGTAGTGTTCCATGATTCATTGTTTGTGCATAACACCCAGTGCTCCACGCAGAATGTGCCCTCTTTAATACCCATCACCAGGCGAACCCATCCCCCACCCCC
>NW_027397073.1:38946666-38987239 GCF_003265705.2 Callorhinus ursinus
CACTCCAGCAACCCTCAGTTTGTTTCCTGAGATTAAGAATTCCTCATATCAGTGAGGTCATATGATACATGTCTTTCTCTGATTGACTTATTTCACTCAGCATAACACCCTCCAGTTCCATCCACGTCATTGCGAAGGGCAAGATCTCATTCCTTTTGATGGCTGCATAATATTCCATTGTGTATATATACCTCATCTTCTTTATCCATTCATCTGTCGCTGGACATCTTGGCTCTTTCCACAGTTTGGCTATTGTGGACATTGCTGCTATAAACATCAGGGTGCACGCACCCCTTCGGATCCCTACATTTGTATCTTTGGGGTAAATACCCAGTACTGCAGTTGCTGGATCGTATGGTAGCTCTATTTTCAACTTTTTGAGGAACCTCCATACTGTTTTCCAGAGTGGTTGCATATCTGGTCTCATCTTGCTCAATGGCTCATAAATATTTGTTCCCTGTTGACCATTCTCCTTCTTGAAGCATCTTTTGCCTTGGTCATGATACCGTGGTCTCATTTTTCTCCCCCCTCACTGGACAGTCTATATCTCCTGTATTAACAACTCATTCTGTTCAATTGCCAAAGGTTGGGGCAGTCCAATGCTCAGTAGTAGGATTCATTCACTTTTTTATCCACGTCCTCTCTTTAGGTGGATGCCTAAATAATTATGCAAGCATAATTTTGAGGAAAAGAAGCCAAAGAGTACATACTATATGATTTTTTATTGTTGTTTATGTAAACAACAATATAATATATATTGCAACAATATAATATATACTTTTATATTTATATATGTTTATATATTTATATATGTTTATATAACAACAATATAATATATATTGCAACAATATAATATATATATTATATAATCTATGCTGTTAGAAATCAGGAGAGTTGTTATCCTCAGTAGGAAGTACTGACTGGAAGAGGACATAAAGGGGGTTTGGGGAACGTTAGTAATGTTTTCTTTCCTGATCTGGCGGATGTGTTCAGTTTGTAAGTAATTCATTGAACTATTTACTTATGATGTGCATACTTTAATATACATATATCATAATTAAATTAAAATGTGAAATCATCCAGTGACTTACACCATATTCAGAATAAAATCCACACTTCTTGCGCTGGCTTTACAGACTGCATAATCCACTCTCTTCCCCCTCACAGTCACGTGCATGCTCATTCCATTCTGCTGTGGCCTCAGGCTATTTTTAGATCCTTGGCTACTCACTCTCAGAATGGGGTCTTTGAAACTTCCAATCCTTCCAGATGTAAATTTCCTCCCAAATTTCCTATAGCTAGCTCCTTCTTTCCACTTAACAATCACATTAAAAGTTCCCTCCTAAGAGCCGCCTTCTCAGAGCTCCTAATCTGAAGGTGTCCCTTAGCCACCCACTCTCATGTCACCCTATTTTATTTTCTTCATAGCACTTAATATTTTGATATTTTATTCTATGTTCATTTGCTCATGGCCTATTTCTACTGACTGAATGTAAGCTCAATAAGGGCGAGGACGGAACTTATCCTCTTATTCACAACCACAACTCTAGAACACAGAAAAGTACCTGGCAAGTATTTTTTCAGTTACTAGATGATTGTTCCTGGTGGGATATCTAACAAAATATTTATGCATACCCACTGAGACAGCATTTCTACTTCTGGGGATTTGTAAGAAAATAATCTGAAAAAGTCTGCAGAGATATACATACAATGATGTTGGCTATAATTTGCAACGACGTGGGTGGAACTGGATGGTATTATGCTGAGTGAAATAAGTCAATCAGAGAAAGACATGCATCATATGACCTCACTGATATGAGGAATTCGTAATCTCAGGAAACAAACTGAGGGTTGCTGGAGTGGTGGGGGATGGGAGGGATGGGGTGGCCGGGTGATAGACATTGGGCAGGGTTTGTGCTATGGTGAGTGCTGTGAATTGTGTAAGACTGTTGAATCACAGACCTGTACCTCTGAAACAAATAATACATTATATGTTAAAAAAAAAAAAAAGATAGCAGGAGGGGAAGAATGAAGGCGGGTAAATCGGAGGGGGAGACGAACCATGAGAGACGATGGACTCTGAGAAACAAACTGAGGTTTCAGGAGGGGAGGGGGGCGGGGGGATGGGTTAGCCTGGTGATGGGTATTAAGGAGGGCACGTTCTGCATGGAGCACTGGGTGTTATACGCAAACAATGAATCATGGAGCACTACATCAAAAACTAATGATGTGATGTAATATATGGTGATTAACATAACAAAAAAAACCTAAAAATTAAAAAAATGATGTCGGCTATAGCACTATTTATGAAAAGGAAAAATGTCAGCATATCAATATACAGTAATATGGAATTGTTTAAGTATATAATAGAATTGGCATACAGTAGAGTATGATACAGTCTTTAAAAGGAATAACATAAATAAATGGAACATATTTCATTAAAATATCAGGTTATAACTCAACATGTACTGTATGATTCCTATTTTGTATTCTCATATGCATTAGACTTTATTATATTTATTTCTATTGATCCATCTGGAAAGATATAGTCCAAAAGTTAACTGTATTAAGGCTGTGGATGATTTTCAGTCTTCCTCATTCCTTTGTTTATTTTATGTTTATGATGAGCATTTATTATTTCATGATATAAAAATGTAAAGCTTTTTTATGTTACAAAATAAAAATTAATAAGGCCCTTGAAACAAGAAGTGTGAAACAAAGTAGCTATCATGAGATTTTGAAAAATGAAGAACACTCAGAAGAAAAATCTAGAAAAATCCAGGTCAGATAAAATTCCAAATATTCTCAGCTCCTACTATAAATTCTTTTTACTATAGTTCATTTGCTTTGCTTACTTAAAATAGATATAATTCTCATTACAAATGTGGGTTCAGTTTATTGTCATAAGGGTTTGTAGTCTTCACAGTCTGAAGTAATTACACCCTTAATAGAAATTATTCTATCTTTATACAAGGATAATGGACCCTACATGACAATTTGGATCAATTCTGAAAGAAAGAATAGGAAAAATGCCACAGCATCAATTAAAATATATATTTATAAATTTAAAATTATTTTATTTGTCCACGGTGATGCGGCACATACACTTAAGAAATAAAGAAACATTTTAATCTCCGTGTAGCTAGAGACACCTGAAATGAATACAAATTCAAGTATGACATCTGTCTCTAATAAGACCCTGGGAGAGTCACCCAGACAGTCTATTTCCTCCAGTTCTCTTTCTTCTTTCACTGTATAGAGGTACTGTGAAGATTATGTGGGAGAATGTATGTGACAGCTTTGTATAGGGACTTTAGCATAGTATATCCTCCTAAATATTTGTTGGCCTCTTAAATATTTATAGCCCATATATAATTTTATATATATATAATTTTATATATCATTTTAGAATTTCCTTATGGGTACCATCTACAGTTTCTTTTATTGCCTGAAACACTTGTGAGGGGGATATCCTCATATTTTCTCTAAATTATTTATGTTTAATTGCTATTTAACCATGTTTTTAAAATGTAGCTCGAATCTTCTAATTACAAAAGTAATACATACACAAGGCAGAACATTTGAAAAACAGAAAAATGACCACATTTTATCTTTGAATCCATTAAAAGGTATGGTATTAGTGACCAAAACTGGAAACAAGTATTTTGCTGGTGATTAACTACAACAAAGAAAAGGCAAAATGGTTTTTTTAAGTCCTTGAATGTCTTACACCTTCTAATTTTCCTATAGAGTGTTGGCAGTTTTCACATTACCATCACATTATTGATTAATATTCTAATAAGACAGATTTCTTCCATGTATCTGTGTTTTGTGTTTATATTATCCCATCCTTTCAATTTTATGCCCTTCTTATACTGACTGAGTAAATTTATAATTACCTAGAGAGTTGATGAACACTCTAAGTTATTTAATGCAGGTCATCTAATAACAATTGACTAGATGGTACCCAGGACCAGTTCCTGGGAGCTACATCCAAATATTAATGCAACTTGAAGTGGAAACTTATATTGTTTTTTAATTGAACATTCAAGCATGTTATGCATTCACCTATCTAAAAATAATGTGATTAAAGTCATATTTTCCCAAGTTTGTCAATGAAAATGTGACAAGGCAGATTCTAAGAAAATAAGATGGATTGTCACTATCATTTTTTCTTGTCTCTGTGGCTTGTGGTGCTATCACAAGAGTAAGAACAAGATTAAATGGGGTCTGGCATGATTTGCTAGTCAGAAAACCTTGGTGTTTCATGGAATCCACATTTTTCCAGTTGTTTAAAAATTGATTTATTATTGCCTCTAGCATCTTCCCAGCTAACCAAGTCCAATTCTTTTACCTTTTTAAAGATACATAAATATTTTGCTAGAATTCAGTACTCCACAATCCCCTACCTATAAGTTTCTAAAAATTGTGCATATTGGCCAAGCTCACAATCACTCTGGACTATGAATACAATTTTATACAGATCCTTTTCATTGAATACTCTACCAAATCCTTGTTTAAGCATCCAATTATTTCCTTAATAAACACTCAGATTCTTAATGCTTACAGTTTTAATGTTTGTTTTCTTACCAATTTTCCCATATCTCTTCCTTCCTCTCCTTCCCATACTCCTTTCTTCCATTCCTCCTTCTCGTTCTCCTCTCCTTATTCCTTTTTTTTAATAATTATTTAATATGTTTTTACTACCCAAAATGAACAATGATAGTAAAAGTCAACTTTCTTTTTGGTGTTAAAAAGTATCCTGATTAGTATTTTCTTTGTCTTCAAATATCTTTTTGAAGCCTGTGCTAAGATTTGAGCATGATCTCAGTAGCTCTCCAACTTCAAATAATAATCCCTAGGAACTCAGACACACTGAACAACGTTAAGCAGCCACTGTTCTAAAACAAAAACAAAATCTAAATCTAAATTATTAGGTGAGACTCAAAAATCTAGGATTGTTTCTTAGAATAATCTAAAACAAAAAGATAGTAACCAGGAATGAAAACAACCACATGCTAGTGAAGAATAGGTTGGTAATTGCTTTCCTTACCTTTCAAACATGGTAGTTAGAACATGTGTTTTATTCATTATTTTAATAATCTGTATTACTCAGCCATCAAAAAAATGAAATCTTGCCGTTTGCCACGACATAGATGGAATTAGAGGGTATCATGCTAAGCAAAATAAGTATCAGAGAAAGAAAATTATCATATGATTTCAGTCATATGTGGAATTTAAGAAACAAAACAGGAGGAGCACAGAGGAAGGGAGGGAAAAATAAAACAACATGAAACCAGAGAGGGAGACAAACCATATGAGACTCTTAACTATAGGAAACAAACTGAGGGTTGCTGGAGGGGAGAAGTGTGGGGGGATGGGGTAACTAACTGAGTGATGGGCATTAAGGAGGGCACATGATGTAATGAGCACTGGGGGTTATATACAAGTGATGAATCACTGAACTCTACCTCTGAAACTAATAATATACTATATGTTAATTAACTGAATGTAAATAAAGTAAAAGTAAATTCAAGAAAACAATTTCATAAGAGAAAAGGAAAATTTGTGTTTATTTTTATTTTGTACAGAACAGGTCTATAGCTAAATAACACAATTTTCAGGGGGAATAAAGTTCTATAGAATAACAAGATGCACTAGATCAATGGACATATGTATACCTGACTGAAATAAAGTTTCACAAAATAATTATTTTGATTTTAATAATAATTTTATTGAGATATAATTTACCTATCATAAAATACACCCTTTTAAAGTGCATTCAGAAGGTTTTTGTGTATTCACAGAGTTTTATAACTATCACCACTATCTAATTTTTATCACCCCAAAAAGAAACCTTGTAGTCATTAACATCAGCCCCTGCCCCTGGCAACCTTCAATCTAATTTCTGTCCCTATAGATTTCCCTATTCTGGACATTTCATTTAAATGAAATCATACACTGCTTCAATTTAGCATAATGTTTCAATGTTCATCCATGTTGTATCCTTTTTTTCCACTTTATACCTCTTATTGCTGAATTATATTCCATTTTATGGATAGATCACATTTTGTTTATCAAGTCATCAGTGGGTGGACATTTGGATTGTTTCCACATTTCAGCCCTTCTGCATAATGCTGTCCACATTCATGTTGACATATGTTTTCATTTCTGTGGGATATATAGCTAGGCGTGGAAATAGACAAAATGATTCTCTACAATATTGTATACAATTGACAATTTTTGGTGATTCTATTTTCTTCTGTTCTTTGCAGTTTCATTTTTTAAATGGTAGTTAAGTTCCTTTAAATTGGTATCACTCTAAATTAATTGCAACCCCAGTTTGAAAAATCCAGGGCTGGAAGATTCATCAGGGTCTTTCCAGATTTAACACAACAGTGTGTTATGTGGCATTATTGTTCTAGGTGCTTCATAAACAGCTTTTCATTTAGTATTTATAAGAACTTTTGAAGCAGGCATAAATAGCCCCATTTTATGTAGGTATAAACTGAGAATCAGTTAACTGAAAAAACTTTGCCTCTTGGACCCATGCTGTGTATTTTATTAAAATAAAGTCCAGCTACATTCAATTGGTCTTTTCAGTCTTACTAAGTCTTCTCACTGTCCCTCAAGTCAGTCATTTGAATATCCTTGGCTCCTGACTTTCACTTCACGGTTGAATGAGAAATGTCTTTTAGCCTGCTAGCTTATTTATTTCTTTATTTACTGTAAAGTTTACGTTTTTTTCTGTTTTTCTTTCTACACTTTTAATATATGCTTATTACAGAAAATACAGAAAATAGTGAAAGTAAAAAAAAAAAATCCATGACTTTCTAAATACCTACAATCCCAACATGGAAGAAAATATTTTTGCTTTATGATACAGACACTTCCATTCTGTCTTTTAACAAAACTGGACTCATCCTGCACATAATGTTCTACAAATTGGAAAAGTATTCATAATACATGATTACATATATTTGCTTTTTACTTTAGCCTGAGTCTACCCTTCATCAGTGACGGTTCTCCCTTTGACTACTAAGTTTACAAACTTTTATGCTTAACTCTCTTATTTCCTATCCCAAGTAAGAATGAAATTAGACTTTCCAACTTCTTAATACTGGGAGTTTCTGTATCTGTGCCAGTTTTCTCCCCAGAAAAATTCAAAATTCCGAATCTTCTCACTTTTAGCTAACTTATTACTTCTCAAAATCTATTCTGATTATCTCCCAATTTTGCCCTACTTTCCAGGCTTCTTTTTATTTCAGAGAGGGACTGTAAAAATAATTTTTTAAAGATTTTATTTATTTATTTGAGAGAGAGAGAATGAGAGAGAGAGAGAGCACATGAGAGGGGGAGGGTCAGAGGGAGAAGCAGACTCCCTGCTGAGCAGGGAGCCCGATGCGGGACTCTATCCCAGGACTCCAGGATCATGACCTGAGCCGAAGGCAGTCACTTAACCAACTGAGTCACCCCGGCGCCCTGTAAAAATAATTTTTAACAAGGACAGTTTTATGCCTCTGCTACACTTAGCGACATTTTTTTCACTAGCGCTAGTTGGTAACTAGATAATTTGCCAACCCCAGTTCATAAGTTTGAAACCACATTTGATAAACATCTCAGAGACAAAATGAGAAAAAGTATAAATATTGAGGCAGGGGAAGTAGAATCAAAAGGCAGCTTGTAGTAATTCCTAGAAGCTAAGAAATCCTTGCATGCATTTTGGATTATAAATTACTGAGAACAGGAATTACTCTTAACTTGACCTCTTTCCTGGCACACAGGTGATATTCCATAGATCTTTGCTTGATGATTATAAGTGAACCGGCCCCTTCTCATCCCTTCTCCCTCCACCTAGATAAAGGCAGAAGTCAGGTAACGGTCAAATCACACATAGTAAGTAGCATAAGCATATGTGCCCAAGGAGGCAATTTCCTTTTTCCATTTATTTAGCAAGTATTCTTGAGTTCTTATGGCAAACCTGTCTCTATAGTAGGTGCTCAAAAATTGGTGGTAGGAGGAATTCAAGATAATTAAAAGCCTATGTCCTTCCCTCGTTGAAATTACAGCCTCATTATGTAGGCCAAACCTTTTCATGTTAAGCATTAGAGAACACTCACAAAGAGTAGGAAGTGAAAGATAAGACTGGATTGTTTTTCACATGAAAAATATTCAGTGATTGTCATATTTATTCGATTTGAAGACATAGGTCATGGGAATATTCAGTGCAAAATGGATTCAGCTCAAGATGGCTCATCCAAATGGGAAAGGCAGAGTATGTACTAATCATGGAAAGGGCTGTTTTTTCACTGGGATAGTAAATGTGATAACTACACATAAAGAACAAAGATAAGCATCAGGTGCCTTGTTCTCCTGATCTGGCTCTAAAGAGACATTCTGATATAATAGTTTAAGTTTTGGAAAATAAGTAGTATATTAATTAATTTAAAATCATTTTCACTATGACACCTTAAAGATTTTATATACTAGTTATTTTATATGCCAGTGAACAAAATATTTTTCTAAAGGAACAAATACAATTTTGAAACTAAAGGTTGTTATAAAATGTTATCCAAATAAGTAAAAAAAATTAAATTGTATTTTAAGTTGTTATATAATTTGAAGTATAAACACTTTTTGAAACATTAAGCATTATTTTATTTTTTTTTTTTGGCCTTCTTTGACTGTATACATAGGTTGTTTCATCTGTGTATTTTTTTTATTTTCTTTTTGATTCTTCAGTCTCTGAAGACAGAGATCCCTTTATTTTTTTGTCTCTACTTCCTTCTTATATATTGTCAATAAATGTTAATTGAATTGAAATTCCCCCTTGCATGTTATTTTTATCTCTGAAACTCTCATTTTGGAGTTATTTACCTTTCTTAAAAGGCTTAATAAGACTGAGTATATTCTTAATTTTTTTCATAAAGAAGAAATACAGTTTTAATCACAAAATATTAACCATATTAGTCTACTATTTCAGTCTGTTTCTCTCTGAGTATGGAGCCTTCAACCATTTGAATCTGTATAATAAGTATGTCCCATAAAAGAAATAATAAGTGCTTCTTATTATTATCTAGGAGACATTAGACCTTTCCACAGGTTACAGGGACTGATTTGGGATAATGGAACAAATCTGTCCGGGGAAAGCCATCTCAGTATGTGGACTATGTGAATGGATTATCTTATGGATTGAAGCCTGTGATTTTCAGGCTGATGTCCAGACAGCAGATGGCTTTAAAATCCTTTCATCCAGAACACTAGCAGCCTGCTTTAGTCACATTGCTCTTGCTAATATTTGTAGAGCATCTATGTGGTCCCCAGTGCATGCACTTATTATTCTATTAGGCAGACATTATTCCTTTTGAAGCTAGATCACATGACTCCTGGGCTAAGTTGACATTAATCACTATTTGTCCAGCCTTAGGCTATAAAGTTTCTATATATTCATCTTCTAGGGAAGGATTCTTCAATAGTCTGTTCATAAAGATGAAACAAAAAAAAATGATGTACCGCTATCACCATTTAAAAATTTAAAAATTAAGCTGTACTGCCCAAATACATGTTAATACCAGGCAATTCTAGTTGCTAAGAAGTCAAAAGATCCTGCCTCCTAAAGATAGATGAAACTAGTTTATGAAGAGCTATCATAAAAACTTCCTGGTCTTTTTCAAAACTACACAGGCTAAGTTGGGGTAGTAAGAAATGGTTTTATGGAAGCTATTCATTTCAAGAATTCCAAATATACCTTAAACACTGCACATGTTTTTTATCCTCCTCTGGGCTTTTGTTTCCTCTTGATCGAATCAAACAGGAATTTCCCTTCTGTATAGTGGTATGGTTGGACTCTGCTTCTCTTTTGAATACTAATCCATATAAAGTGTAGAAATAATAAAAAGAGTCTCTCTTGTTTAATCAGCTTTGGTTGCAAACTTTCTGCAGTAAAAGATCATTATCATATAACTCAAATTGGTAATCTTGTTACCCTCTTATACTAGAGTTCTGAATTTACCTAAGTTGACAAAGAAATGAAATTTTGCAGCTTTTGTCTGACATGCATGCTGTTTATGATTTTAGGGATTATATTCATTTTCAGTATTAAATTAATAGAATAAGCAAAATGTCAAACTTTGTTTACTAATTTTATACTTATCTGTTCCTTTAATATCCTGTCTTGGTTCTCTAGTTATAACATAGATGAACCTAAAGTTTGCTAGAAACATTTGCCATTAGCTTCTTCTAAAAAAAAATTAAATTTGAGGATAATCCTACCTCCAGAGCTTATTCTGTTCCTGGCCATTGACTGTGACAGTGGAAGGCTCATCTGAAAGCACCGGAGCATCCCATCTAAAAGCATAAAACATATTACATTTCATGAAAAAGCTAATTCAGATTGTTTAATTCTGGTAATATTGCCTCTGTCACCTTCAAAATCAAAATGTTCTTTCCTGTTATTATAAGGAAAACAACCAAATTGCTAAAAAACCCATTTGAATACACAGCTGCCTTATGTTGCATACTAATTTGATTAAAAACACTCGCGCCTCACCAGCATTTTTACATAAAGCACATTGGTGAATTTAACAAAGACTATTATAAAAATATATCTGAGGCAGTGTTGATGACCAGAGTCTGCAATAGTGACCACTGGCCCCCCCAGGACTGAGCAAAAATCTTTTTGGCTGTCTTGGAAGGCATGAAACAATTGTCGAGCTATATTTGTTTGCTCACTGCTTTGGGCACTGAGCCAACCTCATTGCAAATAACTGCATTAGTCAAGTGTATCCAAATTATTACAACACAGCGTCCATCCCAGTTATTGCTGTTGAAGCATTTTCTGAATCTTCGTGTCACTAGAAAACATTTATTTGAAGGGTGAGCATCACATAAATTCAGGTCCACTTGGATTTATAGAAAAGTGGCAAGACTACTTTCACAACTGGCTTTATTTTTCCTGTCTCCAAGAAGGAGTTTTTGAAGGGCTTATTGTTAGGATCTTACTAAGTCAGAAGAATTTCCAACCCTCATCAGGATATTTTTTCATCCTGTGTTTTTTCTTTTATTTCTTCATTTCCTTCTTGGGATGATTTTTATCCAGTGCTAATATTTATCCATATATTAACTGACTTTAACTTTGTTTCTAATAATGAATGGGAGGGTTGAAAGCATTGGTAATTGGTATGAGGCAAGCTACTGAAGCCTATGCGGTTAAATAGACTGAGATTTTAGAAATCTTATTCCATATCTTACAGGTAAGCCACAAGCAAGGTCTGCATACAGAAAAAGAAAATTCCAGGTCTTTCTTGATGACCATACTGGTGAATTCATATATCAATGAACATATTTTCCAAATTCCTTATTACTCTCTAACAATAAGATATGCTATTTCAGAAGACACATTAGCTGCTTAACCCACACAGGATTGCTAAGTACATATTATGAAAATTTATCTGACATAAACCATGTTCACTATTTAGTTTTCCAAGTTAACTCCACACTGTATAATGTTTGGGTTTGGTTTTGGTTTTGATCATGATTTTTTTTTTTTTAGTTGCCTGCCCATTTTCCTCTTCATTCCCTTTATATTAACTAGAGAGCCATTTTACTCTTACAGATACTCCAGGCTACTGGGTGCCACAAGTGGCTTCTTAGGATCTTAGAATAATAATTTCATTATCTGTGATATGAAAATAATGATGCCTGTCATTTTTATTTCGAGACTATTCAGAAGACTAAAATAAATACTAAAAAGTATTAATAAGCTAAAAATTTCTTTATTATAAATTTAATGTTCAGCTTCATTTTGCCAATTGACCTCTCAAACACATCTTGGAAAATAGAACAAACTTACGGGTGCCTGGGGGGCTCAATCATTAAGCGTCTGCCTTCGGCTCAGGTCATGATCCCAGGGTCCTGGGATGGAGCCCCGCATCGGGCTCCCTGTATCGGGCTCTCTGTTCTGCAGGAGGCCTGCTTCTCCCTCTCCCACTCCCCCTGCTGGTGCTCCCTCTCTCACTGTGTCTCTCTGTCAAATAAAAAAAAAATTAAAAAAAGAAAGTATAACAAACTTATGGGAAAATGAACCTAGCTATATCTGTTTGAAAAATTATAATGAATAAAATAGTTATGTTTCTATCCAGGTTTTATTTCATTAAAAGCTATTTGATATGAAGTATGAATAAACAAACACAAAATATAATCTTAATTTTATTCTTACAGTATATTAAAAAAGTCCTCCAGGAAAATAATTCTACCGGGAATGAACAGAATTAGGAGCACTCTGATTCTTCTCTTACGATTCTTCAGTAAAGAGTGTGATGCACCTATATTTAAGTTAAAAATAATAAACTTGTCTCTTGGGATGCCTGGCTGGCTCATTCGGTTAAGCTTCTGCCTTCTGCTCAGGTCATGATCCCAGGGTCCTGGGACCGAGTCCCGTATCAGGCTCCTTGCTCAGCAGGGAGCCTGCTTCTCCCTCTGCCTGCTGCTCCCACTGCTTGTTCTCTCTCTCTCTCTCTCTCTGACAAATAAATAAATAAAATCTTTTAAAAAATAAAAAATAAATTTGTCTTTCAACAGTATTTATCAAGTACTCACCCTGTCAAGTACACTGAGACTTCCAGAATCTGTAAGAATAAGTGCCTAAACAGGGCGCCTGGGTGGCTCAGTCGTTACGTGTCTGCCTTCAGCTCAGGTCATGATCCCAGGGTCCTGGGATCCAGTCCCGAATCGGGCTCCCTGCTTAGCAGGGAGTCTGCTTCTCCCTCTCCTGCTGCCCCTCCCCGCCCCCCCCAAGCCGCTCATGATTTTTCTCTCTCTCTCTCTCAAATAAATAAATAAAATCTTAAAAACAGTAAGTGTCAAACAATTGGAAGATGGTTAAATAAAATATAAAATATTTTATAAAATATAGAAACAACTGATTTAAACTATAAATTCTGGGCGCCTGGGTGGCTTAGTCAGTTAAGCGTCTGCCTTCAGCTCAGGTCATGATCTCAGGGTCCTAGGATCCAGTCCCACATTGGGCTCCCTGCTTAGCGGGGAGTCTGCTTCTCCCTCTGCCTCTGCCCCTCCCCCTGCTCATGCTCACTCTCTCTCTCTCAAATAAATAAAATCTTTTTAAAAATAAAAAAATAAAATAAACTAGAAATTCTAAGTTAGCAAATGCCATGGAAATTACCTTGATATGATGTAAAGTGATAAAAGTCTGTATACAACACAAAAGTATGATAGTAATTGGGTCAACTTATATGGATATATAATTACACACTAATTTTGAGTTATATTAAATCAAATACATATATGTTTGATATGTATGTATATTTGATAGGAAATGCAAGAAATCTGAAGTTTATCATTGAGTTGTAGGATAGTATTGATAATTTTATGTATATCTTTATAATCCCTCATAATTTCTAAATATTGTTTCATAACTTTGCATGATTTCAGAAGTTAAAAAACAGACTAAATATTAATTTTTTAAAAAATCTTATGAGGTTATGAGAGAAATTAATACACTATTAATTTCAAGTGTGTTATCAATGATAAACCTTGCATTAAATCAGTCCACTTTATTTTGTCTGTTTTATAGTAAATTACTATTAATTTTGTGGTAAAATATAGTTACTCAAAAAATTATTTTCTTGTTAGTTTATTAGAACACAAGGTCATTGACTTATTTTATTTGAATGTCATTCTAGTGATAGTACAGAGATGGAGTAGGAGTCATTTTCTAAATGAAGTTCAAGAATTCTTACAATATTTTAGAAAATGCCTCTTGTGTTGAATAGACAGTTTTACTAGAGATTATACAAAGGATGGGAAGAACATTTCTGAAATTTTAATATATTATTTGTAGGCCTCATTCTTTTTCACTACCTATTTTTCTATTCCCTTCACAAAAATGAAGCTATCCTTAAATCTTTATTTGATGGTTTCCCATAAGATACAAATAGACAAAAGTAACACAGTCAGGATATAGGACAAACATTCTCAGAGATTTGTATACAATGATTTGCTTTAAAGCCTCCAGAAGTTTTTGTGTCGAAAACCACCTGTAAATAAAAACACAATTATGAAAGAAATAAGCTGGAAAATTGCTATTTGCATGATAAGTATTTTTATATCATGGTTCATTTCGTAATTTTGTGAAAATTTTTTTCAAGAAATTGTGAAGAAATCATTCTAGTGACAGATTCTCTGTTCTAGAAACTTCTAGAATATTATACCATCATACAATGTAATTATCACAAGGTATTACCGGAAAACTGACTCAGAATGTTTGAAGCACAGTCTTTTAGTGTCCTAGGGCTCCCATTACAAAGTACCACAAACTGGATGCTTAGCAAAACAAAAATTATCTTACAGTTCTGGGGAATAGAAATCCAAGATTGGGGTACCAGCGGAGCCATACTGTCCCTGAAAGCTCTAGACAAGTATTTGTCTCAGTCCTCTCTTTCAGCGTCTGGTAGCTTCAGGCATTTCTTGACTTGTAGATGGCCATTTCCATATTATCTTCCCTCTGTGTATGTCTCTGTGTCCAAACTCCACCCCCACCCCCTCCCCCGCTTAAAGAACTCTGCTTGAAAAATAAGTAAATAAATAAATAAAGGTCACTGGCTGTATTGGATTAGGGCCCATACTAATGACCTAATTTTAACTTGATTGCCTTTGTAAAGACCTTGTTGCCAAATAAGTTTACGGTCTCCGATACTGAGGATAGGACTTCAGCCTATCTTTTTAGCAGGACAGAATGCAACTGTGAACACGTGTGATCTACCATTCTTACATACTGTAAGCTTTAATGTTGATCTTTTATGTTTAGAAGCACGAAAGTCACTTTTCAATAAAAAGCTAATTAATAACTGGTTTTTAAGCAAGTGCTTTTCTTGAGGACAAATCCCTTGACTTAGAGGACCCTTGAAGAATTATAAATACTGAAAAACAGCAAAATCCAGCTCATCATGAGGCCTTCACTCTAGAGAGTTAAAGAAAGCTAAGAGTGCATCCAGAGTGCTGTGTTCTTTGCTGCTTAGTCTATAAGTCTGTAGGAAGATTTTTGAACTTACAAGGGGACATGAAGATCAAGGCATTTTAGGTTGAAAGTACCTCTTTTCATTTCACAGATGAAGAAACACTTGAAGGCCTTGAGCAATATTTGGCCAGAAAAAAAAAAAGAACTTGCTGGCAGATGGATTAAGCAGACAAAGTTTCATCCATAAAGAATATTTTATGCCCTAAAATATACAAAATTAGAAGCATCAATTAGGAAGCTGATGGTTTCATACTTAGCAAACATAGCCAGTAAAATGCATACATTTCACAGAAATGAAACTTCCAGAATGTAGGCTACCACATTGTAACATACTGGTTAAAACTGTGAGACACAACCTATGGAAGGAAAAGAATGAACTTAGAGAAAGCAGAACCATTAATATCTGCCCTGGGACATCATAAGCCTGAGGTTTGAATTCACTTTTTTCTTTATTGTGCTCTTCGTATTTTTTCTCCTAATTCTGCTCTGATTAGTTAGCTGACTGAAGCAACTAAAGTAGAATAAGTTGTGACATCTTTGCTTTTTCAGTTGATTTTTTTAAAGTAACAGAAAGAAGACAGTTGCATGTGTCATTATGCAATACTTACAAAATATATGTGTTGCTCGGAATTGCCAAAAGTATCTACATACAAAAGGTAGCACATTCCATTTCTAATACTGTGTTTTTACCATAGGCAATAAATGTCAGAGCTGAGTTAAAGTGAAGAATTATTTACTTTATGAGAGTCAGTCAAATATTAGTGATATAAGACATTTCTGTGTATCTATACTTATAGTTTTATCTTTGTAATAAAAGTTTAAATTATCTTTGAATGAGTATATGAAATGGCTTTTCAGTAGCACATTGTTTCATTTCTTATATCCTGTTTTGCTTATAGTTAGCTTTGTCTTGTAAAGGTTTTCATTTTTAATAAGTTCATGCTGTACTTATTTTATATTAAAACAGTAGGATAGGAGAATCTGTCTTTCTCCAGGCCATCAAAAATGAGTTCAGGCTACTAAGATACCCAGGATTTGAAAATGGTTTTGAAACGGGGTGAGTCATGGGATTTATGTTTAAGTCATATAATGCCAAATAGTGCTTGTATGTCCCTGGCCAAAGATTTCTAGGTGTGGGGCAAACAAACCTCAAGGTTTTAGACCTAGATGCAAGTATAAAATCTTAAAATGAAAAACAGGTCACTCCTTTGACAATCAGCCAGAAATTAAGCCAAATTTAGTTTCTAATATACACTTATTTCATATTTGCTAAAGCTAACATCATTAATAGCAAACTGCATATCGAAAGCCTTTTATTTGTAAATCTAGTGACTCCTACACTATACCAATTGATGCTGTGCCTCTGTAAGTTCAAGTCCTGCACGCATTTTCATTATGGGAAGTGTAAAAACTAAACTATTTTTGCGGTATGTAAATATGATAGAATTACTTTATCAAGATACCTTGGAATTTATAGAGATGATGGCCAAAGCAAATCAGATTAAATTTTTGACAGATTTTTGTGATTGTTAGACTCTAAGTTTCTTATAAGAGACAAGTGGAATACATTGTTTGTTCCCTCAAGAACTCTGCACAGGACCTGTGAAATAGATTTCAATAATTTTTATTTTTTTAGATTGCAAAAATTCTTGAAGTTTTTAGTTAGCAAATATTTGCTAAGCACTTACTGTATGTGCAGCACTATGCACAATACTAGAGACTCAGTGTGGCTACATAAGATAAAATGTAGGCACAGATTTAAGTTATCATTTAGTGATCATTTACTATGGCATTAACAATAGTAGGTTATTTATTAAGTGCTATAGGCATCAGGCACTCTCTATATATTATATAAATTATGTAAACACATGACTTAATCTACAGAAGTATTATTATTGCCATTTTACTGATAAGGAAATTTAAGTTTACAGAGGACAAGTTATTTTCCCATGCAATATATATATAGTTAAAAGCAGGTCAACCTAGAAAATTATGCATCCAAATTCCAGACTCTTAACTGTTATCCTAAACATATTTAAATATATATTTTTTGCTTTATTCTAGTATGTTGTATAGTATCATATGATTTTGATAGTTACATGTTTAATTAAACTGAAATAATACAATGGTGAGAAATCAAAAGAACAAAATGTACTCAATGTGACAGGAGTGTTTAATTTGCTTTCAGAAAAATCATGTATACCTAACTGCTAGAAAATCTAAGCATTGGTTTTATGATATAATTTCTTTTTTTAAATCTGATTCCAGGAATTTAGTTACTCAGAAATCTTTTCTAGGTATAGGGTAAAGAAAATATAATGGGTAATATGATGACTTTTGAATTTTACCTTGGCAATTTAATTTATCTAAATTATTTTGGTTTTTCTTTTAAGATTTTATTTATTTATTTGAGAGATTGAGAGAGAGCACAAGCGGGTAGAGAGGCAGAGGGAGAAGGAGTTTTCCCATGGAGCAGGGAGCCCAATGCGGGGCTCGATCCCAGGACCCTGAGATCATGACCTGAGCCCAAGGCAGATGCTTAACCGACTGAGCCACCCAGGCGCCCCTGAAATTATTTTGGTTTTAAGATAAAAAATACTAATTAGCATCCATACCTGGGGACTAATGTTAAGCTTAATTTTACAAGTACTAAAATAGTACTTAAAATATGCCACACACCATTTTAACCACTTTACAAGGTTCAACTTCTTTAATCTACACAATAGGTAGTATAGATAGCTTTTTCAGAGGCATAGACTAATAAAACCAAAATTCCAGTCTAGTTAGTTTGGCTCCAGACTTTATGCCTCCTCACCATAACTTTCAGCTGCCCCCTGTTTAGCAGGCTAAATATATTATCCTATAATAATTCTTGGTAGAATTTTAGTCTTTGTATAATGTTAATATGAGAAAAGTCACTAAATATTAGTAGTTTTCAGAGAATACAATTTAATGAAAGAAAAGACATCTATTTATTACTTGATTTTCCTTTTTATATACTTTTTTACTTTTTTACAACTGTCGATAATACCATGTTTTTAAACAAGATTAACACCTGTACATACATATTTATAACTTGGTTGTAGTGTTCTTCTGTTTAACATTATTATTCATTATTTTCTCCAAATGAAATTTTTATGCTTTAAAAACTGGGCAGTCAGTTCTAGTGCTTTAGTTATTTTCTTTTTTTATTTTTCATTTTTATATCCTTTTTTTATATCTGCTCTTTCACTAATGAAACCTGATTCGCTGTAGTCCTACATACTGCTCCTTTTCTGCCCATTATTGCTCACTCTTTTAATGAATCTGTGAATCATGTTTTTCATTAACATAGAAAATTCTCCAACATTATATTTTTTTTTTACTTTTTAAATGTACAAAAGTACAATGAGCATACAACCTCACCTTGATTCAAAAATTAATCATAATTTTCTTAAGCAAATTTGTACTAAACCCTTTGAAAGTAAGTAGCAGGTACTGTGATTTTTCCATTTGTCCCTAAAATAATGACATTCCCTAAGTAGCCACACTATCATCATCACTCCAAAGAAAATTAAAACCAATTCTCCCCAATTGTCCCCAAACTGTTTTCTACAATTTTTATAACTAGCACATAATCAAGATGCATCTATTGCATTTTTGTCTCTTAAATATCTCTAATATAAAATAGACCCCGCCCATAATGCGGGCACACACACACACATACACACACACACACACTGACTTTTTGAAATGATCAAGCTTATTATAGAATGTCTGCCTTCTGAATCTCTCTGTTTTCTTGGGATTTGACTTGCTCTTCTATTTGCTTCTGTATTTTCTATAATATTCAAATGTATATCTAAAAGCCTGAATATAATCAGATTAAAGATTTTTTGCAGGAATACCTCATAGATGATGAATCCCATTAAGGACTTATAATTTCACTATTAATGATGATGATGCTAACTTTGATCATTTCTTTACAGTAGTAACTGACCATTTTCTCCATTATTAAAGTATATCTTCCAACTGGCAATTAGCACACAATTTGTAGGGTGATGTTTGCCATCATATCTTGTACCCTGCCAAAATAGTGATTTCTAATTCTAGTATTCCTTTTATATTTATAAGCCAGTGTTTTTCTGTTAAAAAAAATCCCAAAACAAATAAAACAAAAAAACAAAAACAACAATAACAACACACACTTTCCCTCATCGAATGGGCATGAAGTTTCACCTTAAAAGATAAGATAAAGGCTTGTTTCTTTCTCTTTACTAATTTCAATATAAGTATTTGGTGGAAATGTTAGAATCTTTTTTTCTTTTTTTTCTTTTCTTTTCTTTTTTGAGTATCACTGTGGACTTGTGGATTTCACTGAGGAGCCCCCTCAAGCCAGCTCCTTTGGCCTTTGGATATATCCCTTTTGGCCTATTAGCATTACGGTTTATGGCATCACAGAATCTCCCTGCCTCACCTTATGCTTTCCATCCTTAGACCTTCAACCATGCATTTCTCCAAGATATCCTAGGTCTTTTTATTGATAAAATGGTATTTAGTAGTGAAGAACTGGGTGATGATAGCTCATTGTTGCTGGGAAGTTATTGTTTCTAGGCCCACAAGGGACACTGGGACATGTCTAGGAAAATATATACATTTTAAAAATGAAAATCATAGGTCTCTATTGATATTTATAGGTAAAATTTAGCATTATAGGATTTTATTTAACTTCTTTGGTATTGCGTTTTTATCTTTTACCCTTGCAGTGCAAATCTTAGTTCCTAATAGTGATATAATTACTTACTTGCTTTATTCATCAAATTGCTGGAAAACAGAAATATTACTACTAAAAAGAAAACTATTGACAAGTTTATGATTAATTTGTATTTTTTCTAAATCTACAATCTTGTAATATTTCCTAGTAAAGATAGATGTATAGTCTAATGTACATATAGACAATGCAGATATCTCTTGAATCAATTATTTTTTCTGTGTGGTTTATATTGCCAATTTGATATGCAGTTAGATTCATGTGTTTGTGTTCAATTTACAGTTTACTTCTTCTGATCTCTTCTTCTTCTTCTTCTTCTTCTTCTTCTTCTTCTTCTTCTTCTTCTTCGAGTTAACTTTAAATATGTAAGATGTTTATCCGGTTCAAAAAGAGTATAAAAGGTATTTTGGGGGAAATATCACTTCCATTTATATCCCATTCTGTCAGTTTCTCCCTATCCCAACTAGTAATCATTTTGATTCATTTCTGATTTATTCTCCCAGGATTTGTTTATTTTGTAAAACAAATTCTTATTTCTTCTTCCCTCTTAGTATGAGAGAGCATACCCAAAGTACTGGTTTACAACTTGCTTGTCTAATTAACAATATGTCCTGGTAAATACTTCATATAACTACATGGCAACTATTTTCGTTCTTTGTATCATAGTTTATTCAACTAGCCCTGATTGATGGACATTTAGATTGTGTCCAGTCTTTTGCCATTACTAATAATAGCACAGTCATTAACTTTGTTTTGTATTTACTGAGGAATGTCTTCAACATAGAATCCTGAAATTAGAAATGCTGGATTAAAGAGCAAATGCATTTGGAATATTGCTGGATATGGCCAAATTTCCCTCCATAGGGGTTTACTATTTTGCATATAACCTGAAACTTATTAGAATAGCTCTTTTTCTGCAGCCTTGTTAATAGAGTATGGTATAAATATTTTAGAGTTTTGACAATCTGATAGTTGAGAAATGCTATCTTAATGCAGTTTTAATTTTTATTTCTTTTATTATGAATACTTCCTTATGTGTTTAAAAGTATTTTCATAAGTTTAGGAAATATTTTATATGTTTAAAAACCACTTCTTAAGATGTACACATCTTGTCATTTTTTCTTCTCTATCCTAAAGACTCTTTACTTGTTAAAGTGATTGGGCATTTTTCAGTGATACTTGTTGCATGGTTTTTTTTCCTAGATTGTATTTAGCTTTTGACTTCGCTAATGACTTTATACTATGAAAAATAAAGTATTATTTTGTTAACTATTTTTATGTAAACAAATACATCAATCTTTCCTTTTATTCCTTCTTAATTTTAAATTGTGGTTAAAAAGTGTTTTTTCACTCCCAGACTATATAAATGAATTCATTCATGTTTTATTTTCATATCTGTATGTTTTTATTTTGACTTTTAATTTGAAATGCCATCTTTTTCACATATGAAATGTCTTTGTCTATGTGCTCTGTCTTTGGACTTTCTAATTTACTCCAAAGAACTTTTTATTCAAGTACTAATGACACATAATTTTAACTGTTTAGGTTTTACATTTTAAAACTCTAATAGGTTTAGCTCCCTTCTTTTTTTTAAAAAATCAATTGTGTTTATTTTTTTTACATTTCTTTTTTTTAATTTTTTTATTGTTAGGTTAATCACCATATATTACATCATTAGTTTTTGATGTAGTGTTCCATGATTCATTGTTTGTGCATAACACCCAGTGCTCCACGCAGAATGTGCCCTCTTTAATACCCATCACCAGGCTAACCCATCCCCCTACCCTCCTCCCCTCTAGAACCCTCAGTTTGTTTTTCAGAGTCCATCGTCTCTCATGGTTCGTCTCCCCGTCCGACTTACTCCCCTTCATTCTTCCCCTCCTGCAATCTTCTTCTTTTTCTTTTTTCTTAACATATGTTGCATTATTTGTTTCAGAAGTACAGATCTGTGATTCAGCAGTCTTGCACAATTCACAGCGCTCACCATAGCACATACCCTACCCAATGTCTATCACCCAGCCACCCCATCCCTCCAACCCCCCACCACTCCAGCAACACTCAGTTTGTTTCCTGAGATTAAGAATTCCTCATATCAGTGAGGTCATGTGATACATGTCTTTCTCTGATTGACTTATTTCACTCAGCATAACAGCCTCCAGTTCCATCCACGTCGTTGCAAATGGCAAGATCTCATTCCTTTTGATGGCTGCATAATATTCCATTGTGTATATATACCACATCTTCTTTATCCATTCATCTGTCGATGGACATCTTGGCTCTTTCCACAGTTTGGCTATTGTGGACATTGCTGCTATAAACATTGGGGTGCACGTACCCCTTCGGATCCCTACATTTGTATCTTTGTGGTAAATACCCAGTAGTGCAATTGCTGGATCGTATGGTTAGCTCCCTTCTTTTATTCTTTTCTGTTTCGTTATTTAAGAAATCCTTGGCTATTCTTGCTTGCTATTTTTTCTATATTAACTGTAGAATCTACTTGAGTAGTTTCAGAAATATGCTTATTGCTGTTTTTATTTGGGTGACATTAAGTTCATATTTTTTTTTTACTAAGGAAAATTCAAGGATTTATGTTAGTAAGTCATCCTATTGAAGAACATAAGAGGTCTTTCCATTTTACCATTTGATTTTGTCTTTCAAGACTGTTTTAAAATTTTTGTTATGTGGGTTTTACCCATGTGTTCAGAAGTTATACTCGAGGATTTTTATTTCTTGTTGTTCTTATAATTTGTGTATTCTTTTCCACATAGCTCCTAACCTATTAATATTTGGTTATGAAGACTCTGGGATACTTATATATTAAATTTACATCATGCTACTTACCAAATTCTCTGATATTCTGGCTGTTTTCCTCTGAACTTCATGGGTTTTCCATGTATAATCTCATATAACTTACAAGTCTATTTAATTTAACCTCTTCCTTGATAATTTTTTTTTAAGATTTTATTTATTTGACAGAGAGAGACACAGCAAGAGAGGGAACACAAGCAGGGGGAATGGAAGAGGGAGAAGCAGGCCTCCTGTGGAGCAGGGAGCCTGACGTGGGACTTGATCCCAGGACTCTGGGATCATGACCTGAGCTGAAGGCAGACGCTTAATGACTGAGCCACCCAGGCGCCCCTCCTTGAAAATTTTTATCTTTTTATTTTCTCAAAGCAAATCATGTCAGATAGATGCCTTATCCTTGACTTTACTGCAAATATGTGTAGTATTCCTTCATCGGGTAAAATTCTGGATTTGAGGATGAGGAATGAATTTATCAAGTTAAAGAAGTAACTAGCAATTCTCATTCCATTTATTTTTTTTCAATCAGAAATGAATATGTGGTGTGCTTTTCCAGAACCTATGAAAATGATGATATAATTTTTCTCCTTAGATCTATTAATACACTAAATAGTATCAATGGGTTTACTAATTTTGAGTCTTTGAAATCCTAGAATGGCCTTCACTTGATCATAATACATTTTTAAGCCATGCTATTAGATTTTGTTTTTAATATATGCTATATTTCCCCATGAAATAAGCGTTTTAATACAATACCTTTCACATTTTACATACTACTTTTTCACAAAAAATCAAAGCACCTTTTAGACATCATTTATTTATTTATTCATTCATCATTTGATGGACACTGGGGCTCTTTCCATAGTTTGGTTATTGTTGACAATGCTCCTATAAAAATTGGGATGCATGTATCCCTTTGAATCAGTATTTTTGTATCCTTTGGGTAAATGCCTAGTAGTGCAATTGCTGCATTGTAGGGTAGTTTTCTTTTTAACTTTTGAAAAACCTTCATACTGCCTTCCAGAGTGGCTGCACCAGTTTGCATTCCCACCAACAGTGTAAGAGAGTTCCCCTTTCTCCACATCCTCGCCAACACCTGTTGTTTCCTGTGTTGTTAATTTTAGCTGTTCTGACTGGTGTGAGGTGATATCTCATTGTAGTTTTGAATTATTTCCCTGATGCCGAGTGACGTTGAGTATCTTTTCATGTGTCTGTTAGCCATCTTGATGTCATCTTTGGAAAAATTTCTATTCATGTCTTGTGCCCAATTTTTAATTGGATTGTTTTGGGGGTGTTGAGTTTGATAAATTCTTTATATATTTTGGATACTAAACCTTTACCAGATGTCTAATTTAGAGTATTTTCTCCTATTCCATAGGTTACCTTTTAGTTTTTTGATTGCTTCCTTCACTGTGCAGAAGCTTTTTATCTTGATGAAGTCCCAATAGTTTATTTTTGCTTTTGTTTCCCTTGCCTCAGGAGACATATCTAGTAAGAAGTTGCTATGGCCAGTGTGAAAGAGGTTACTGCCTGTGTTCTTCTTTAGGATTTTGATGGGATTTCTCATTAATACATGTAGATACATACATAATATACATAGATACATAAGATTATTCTATAGTGTTTGATTTTGACAATCATTAGAATTTTATATATTATTGTTATGCTTGTTGAATAAAAAGATTTATAAATTTACCTTATTGTCCTATGCTCTTGAAAAGAATAAATAGTTCTGGGATTATTTAGAATAAAAAAGTTTGGTTGAATTCCTCTGTCAAAATATCAAAAAGTCGGCTATTTTTTAGGGTGATAATCTTTTAAAACTTTCTGATTTTCTTATATGGATGTGGCTATTTAAAATTTTTCTCCCTTGGGGCGCCTGAGTGGCTTAGTCATTAAGCATTTGCCTTTGGCTCATGTCATGATCCCAGGGTCCTGGGATCGAGCCCCGCATTGGGCTCCCTGCTCAGCGGGAAGTCTGCTTCTCCCTCTCACACTCCCCCTGCTTGTGTCCCCTCTCTTGCTCTCTCTCTCTCTGTCAAATAAATAAATAAAATATTTTAAACATAAATAAATTAATTAATTAAATTAAATTAAATTTTTCTCCCTCTAGAGAGTTCACTTTTGGTGAATTGTAGTTTCTAAAAAATTTACTTGGCCTTTTACTCTTCAATTTACTAATTTTACATGAAATCCTTTCACTTGAACCTATACCAATGAATACTCTGAGATTATTATACTTTCCCTTTTCTCTTCCTTTGAATTCTATTTTTAAAATTGGGTTATTTCAACACTTTAGAGCACATAGCATTTTCATACTATTCTTCCATCATTTTATCACTGCATTTTAGCTTTAGATCTACAATTACCTATATTCAAATGTTACCACTATTTTATTTGCCAAAATTTCCCAATCCATTCCTGGATAAAAGAAGCCTGTCCTCTGACATTTTCCTCAAGAAGGACTTGCCCTGTGCTGTTTTCTGAGCTTTTGCATGTATGAATTTGATACTAAAAGGACAGTTTGGTTGAATAACTCCCTGGGTCATACTTTGCTTTCTGCAATACATTTTTAAGAATTGCTTAAGAATTGCTCTGTTGTGGGATGCCTGGGTGGCTCAGTCAGTTATGTCTGCCTTCGGCTCAGGTCATGATCCCAGGGTCCTGGGATCCAGTTCCACATCGGGCTCCTTGCTCAGCAGGGAACCTGCTTCTCTCTCTGCCTGCCATTCCCACTGCTTGTGCTCTCTCTCTCTCTGACAAAAATCTTAAAAAAAAAAATTGCTCGGTTGATATCTTGTTTTGCATATTGTTATTGAGTAGCTTACTGATTTTCTTTCCTTTCTAAATGGCCTGGATTTTTTTGCCCTTTTTTGCCCTTATCTATAAAGTATAATAGTTTTACTAAGAAATATATCTATAAGGTGATATATTTAGATATATCTAGAAGTTTTACATTTTGGTTTTGTTCCATTGATTGAGGTTTCATCTTGAGAGACTCCAATTATACATATATTCTATATCTACCTGCCTTTTATAGCCATGTATTTCTTTCAGATCTCATTTGCTTCTTTATTTTAGACCATCCTTATTTCTATCCTTTATGTCCATTATTATATCACAATGTTGATTGCTTTGTCACATTTCACATCTTCCTGTTGTTTGATTTGTTCTATTTTGAGTTTTCATGTATACCATTGCTCATTTAATTATATTTAACTTAAATTAATGTTTCAATTTCTCTTATAATCATGAAGTGTTTTCTTTTTTTACCAAAAATTTATTTACTTTGTGTTTTTCTTCTTAGAGTAATTTTATATGAAATCTGAAACCTGGATTTTATGGTGGTTATTGTTAATTTGTGTGCTCTGTTTTCCTAAAGCAACAATATCAGTGATCCCCAGGATGGGTAGAGTGAAAAAAGGCAAATTGGCTTCTTTCTTAAATTCTCAATTCAGTTGCTCCCTTTTCTGAGCATACAGTATAGAGAAGCTTATTTAAAAATAAGTGGATACCTAACTTTTTAATCTGTCTTCTAAATCTTTGATATTATTTTGTTTCTGTAGGGTCATTGTTTTCATCCATTATCTTCTATTCCTTCACCAAAGAATGTATCTGACTTTCAAAGTGCTCTCTCTGACCTATTTTTTCTTTGATAGCTAAAGAGACCTGAAATGATCATACTTTTCTTAAAAAAAAAATAGCTATCTCAAAACTAGAATGAGATATCACCTCACACCAGTCAGAATGGCTAAAATTAACAACACAGTAAACAATAGGTGTTGGCAAGGATGCAGAGAAAGGGGAACCCTCTTATGTTGTTGGTGAGGATGAAAACAGATACAGCCACTCTGAAAAACAGTATGGAGGTTCCTCAAAAAGTTAAAAATAGAACAACCTTTTGATCGCAATTGTACTACTAGGTAGTTACCCAAAGGATACAAAATTACTGATTTGAAGGGACACATTTATAACAGCATTAACAGCAATAGCCAAATTATAGAAAGAGCCCAAATTTATGTCCATAAACTGATGAATATATAAAGAAGAGGTGGTGTGTGTGTGGTGTGTGTGGGTGGGAGGGAGATGGGTGGTGGAATATTACTCAACCATCAAAAAGAATGAAATCCTGCCATTTGCAATGATGTGGATGGAGCTAGGGAGTATTATGCTAAGTGAAATAAGTCAGTCAGAGAAAGACAAATACCACAGGATTTCACTCATATGTGGAATTTAAGAAACAAAACAGATGAACATAGAGGGGAAAAAAAGAGAGGCAAACCAAGAAACAGACTCTTAACTATAGAAAACAAACTGAGGGTTACTGGAATGAGGTGGGTGGCGGATGGGTTAATTCGGTGATGGGTATTAAGGAGGGCACTTGTGATGAGCACTGGATGTTGTATGTAGGTGATGAGTCACTAAATTCTACTCCCAAAACTAATAATACTCTATATGTTAACTAACTAAAATTTAAATTAAAACTTAAAAAAATAAAAAATAGCTATTTTTTGGTCAGTTCTAATTTCAGCATAGTTTGCAATAAGATTAATGTGCCATGGGTTCCTCAGTGAACTAAGTAAGAGAAATTCAAATTATTAAGCAGGTAACATAAACTCCTATTTAAAGATTGCATTCCAATTTTTAAAAATTCCATTATGGCAATAATGCTTTTGCCTCTTGCTCCCATCTGTAGTCTACTTCAAATAATTGTCCTGCAGCTTTAAAAAATGAGTAAAACTAACAATTTCTACTAATGATCATTTGTGGTTTAATAAAAGGGCAAGACTAGCCTTCTTATTAAATATTTTTAAATCCAATACAAATATTACTAAACAGCCTTAAAATACAACTGTACTATTTATTGGTTCCTAACATGGTTCCATGAAGGAGCAAAGAGAGTTGAATACTTAATTTATCCAAGATAGTTTAAATGTTTCAGAAACTTTCTGAGGATGAAGAAGGTATCCACATCTCTGGACTGGATCATTGAGAGTAAGTTCAGAATTATCTGCTGTCAGGAAGGCAAGAAAAACATTTTTAAAGAAAGGAGTACTTATCAATCAAAAATGGTAGAAAAATAACACACTCAATTCTGTGATTGTCTATTAATGAATGAACTAAGAACTTTAGACACTTATATCTACCTGACCAATGGACAGCAACTAGAAATTTTACAGGTACCTGAAACACAAAATGTCCACCCCTGAATTTTCCTCTTAAGTTCTGTTGCTTCTGTGGTCTGTTATTTTTTTTTTCTTTTATTTAGTTGCATCATCATTGACTCAGTTATCACAACAGAGAGATGGTTATCATCATTGACTCTTTGCTCTCAAGGCCCCATGTACAACTTCAAGTTTTTATAATTTACATGATACAAATTTTGAACCTATTGTCTCTCTTCACTATTGGTGTTATCATTGTCCTGTTTTATACATTTATCATTTTTCATCTGGATTACCCCTAACAGCTTCCTATTTTGTCTTCCTATGGCTAGACCTAACTTTCTGAAATTCCTCATCACAGTAGTTTAAAGCTCTTGAATGAGTGTTCAAAGTCCACAGTCTCTCAGTAATCTAACCCTGCCAAATAACCATCCTTACTTTGACCCATTATCATCTTATCTTTAGATGTTATATTTCAGCACTACTAAATTGTGTGTAGTTCTCTTTGTAGGCAATGCTGTTTCTTATCCTGGATATTTGCTAATGCCATCCTGTTTCTAGAATGTTTCTCCACAGTCGTATTTCTATAGTCCTAATTGTCCTTTGAGTTTCAATGCAAATATCATCTCTTCCATAAAGCTTTCCCTGGTTCTTTCCCTCTCCCTGACATACACACACAATGTCTTGTCTTACCACCATGTGCTATGTCACTATCAATTTCCCCCGCTATCTTGGCAACAGTACACGTCTTGGTCACTTTTTTATACTCATTGCCTAGCACAGTCTGACAAATGCCATATAATAAATAATTGAATATGGTAATTAAAGAAACAATAGATTTTAAAATACAACTTAAGGGGGAATGATAGGTATTTTATCTTTTTTATAAAATGTTATTTTCTTTGTATATGACTTTTACTTATACTACATATTACTATATTTAATAAACATAAATTATATAGTAATTATGAAAAATATTACAATCATATGAGTACCCTTTAAGTTGCTAGGTGAGTTTAGATCTATTTCTACTGTGTTTGACATTCTTCTGCCTGTTTCAAATTGGAATGAAGTTCAGTGACTTGGGAAATAAATATAAAATTCCACATAGCTATTTATTCAAGAAATAGATCTGTAGAGCATGTAAAGATTCTTGAAATTCCCATTGTTGCTGCAATGCTGCTTGTAAACAAAATGAACTTCAGTGACTCACTGAAAATTTTTATTTTTGGTCAGCCTAAGAAAATGTACAGAATATATTTTTTTCCTATTTTTAAAGTGCTTGTTTTACTTTTTCCTACAGATTATGGTCTGACCTAAATCTTGAGCTTCATCACTCATTCTTTCTTCTTACTCTCCCTTCTCTTTGGCCAAGCCATTAAACTTACCATACTTTGCACTTTGTGCTTTCCTGTTTGCCTAAAGCCAGCTTCTTCATATTTAGTCAGATGATGTTTTCCTCCACCTCCATATATCCAAACTTACCTTTTACCAGGACAGAGGTCAAAGGTCACTTCCTTTGCCCTTATAAATATTCTCCTCTGAACCTTAGGAAAAGTGATCTCTTCTCTCCATTAAGTCACAGGAGTTTGATTTGTAACTCTCTTAGGACTTCTCCCTCATTATTACTAGTATATCCTCAAACAGCTGACCTTAAATAAAGCCATATTATATTCCACACCCTCTTTTAAGTAACTACCTTTTCCTGAGTTTTAACAAGAATAATATATGATCCATTTTTATACTCAGGTATACACAATAGAATGCCCTTTATATTATGGTTTTCTCCTGCTATCTGAAAGTAAAGTGTTTCTCTGAAACCTTTTGTAAGCCAAAATAGCATAAAGTGAAGAAGCAATTACCATTAATTTATATGGAAAATTTGTTAATGTTCCCAGACCCAAAAAATAACCTCTCTTAGGCCTTTCTTATACCTTAAGACACATTTTGTTTAATGAATGCACAAAACAAATTGAGATAAAGCACAGATGCTCACAGACGCAGTTCAAAGCCATGGCAGCTTGATGCTGAGATGCTGAGTGCAGCTCCCAGGGAAGGAACTTGGTGGTGCCACTCTCGGCTTACTGCAAAACAAACACAACACTACTTTTGCTTTTGCTTTTTTGGTAAAAGCAGAAATCCCCTTTGGATTTCTTTTGCTTAGCAAAAACAGGTACTAATGTAGATCTTTCCTAAAAGCAAAGTGGCATTAACAGGAACTTTTAAAAAGAAAGAATACCTGTATGTGTAGGTTATTCAAATAACATATGTTTGGGGCGCCTGGGTGGCTCAGTCCGTTAAATGTCTGCCATTGGCTCAGGTCATGATCCAGGGTCCTGGGCTCCCTGCTCAGCACGGAATCTCCTCCCTATCCCTCTGCCCCTCCCCCTGCTCATTCTCTCTCACTTGCTCGCTCACTCTCTCTCAGATAAATTTTAAAAATCTTTAAAAAAATAGATAACATGTTGAATGAGTAAATGTCTAATATACAAATGGTTAAATAATTAAATAATGATTGATTAGATAAAATGAATTATAATTAATTCAACTTATACATATTGAGCAACTACTATATGCCAGCCACCCTATCTTGTAAAAGGATTACAAAAATCCTCAAGATTTCAGGCTAGTAGAGACTCCAGACATATACTACAACAATTAAAATACTGTGTAATAATTTTATACACAGTGAAGATGCTATGAGAACAGAGGAGTGTCTAAATCAGTCTGAGAAGGCAATGAAAGCTGGGTTTTTTTTCTTTTTTATTGTTATGTTAATCACCATACATTACATCATTAGTTCTTGATGCAGTGTTCTGTGATTCATTGTTTGTGCATAACACCCAGTGCTCCACGCAGAATGTGCCCTCTTTAATACCCATCACCAGGCTAACCCATCCCCCCACCCTCCTCCCCTCTAGAACCCTCAATTTGTTTTTCAGAGTCCATTGTCTCTCATGATTCGTCTCCCCCTCCGACTTACTCCCCTTCATTCTTCCCCTCCTGCAATCTTCTTCTTTTTCTTTTTTCTTAACATATGTTGCATTATTTGTTTCAGAAGTACAGATCTGTGATTCAACAGTCTTGCACAATTCACAGCGCTCACCATAGCACATACCCTACCCAATGTCTATAACCCTGAAGGCTGGTTTTAAAAGGTGATAGCTTGTCCAAGCCTTGAAGGACTAGTCGGGATTAGCTACATGCATAAAGTTGGAACAAGTATTTTTTTAAAAAAGTAGCAAATGGGGCACCTGAGTGGCTCAGATGGTTAAGTGTCTGCCTTTGGCTCAAGTCATGATCCCGGAGTCCTGGGATCAAGTCCCATATTGGGCTCCCTGCTCCTTGGGGAGCCTGCTTCTCCCTCTGCTTCTCCCTCTCTCTGTCTCTCATAAATAAATAAAATCTTTTTTAAAAATTAAATAAATAAATAAATTTTTAAAAAGTAGCAAATGCAAAGGTCAAAGGTGAAAAATATCATGATTCTTTTTAGGAACTTACAAGAATATCAGAAATTCAATTGTGAAGGATTTTACGTGCTGCCCTAAGGAGTTTTACTTCATCAGAAAATTTCCTGGTTTCCATAAAAAAAAATATTAAGCAGAGAGGTAACAAAATAAGGCTTTCCTTGTAGAAAGAGCCCTCTGAGGTGACAGTGAAGGCTGTGTTAGAGGGGATAAGATAGGAAAGGAGATCTCTAGGAGGGTTTGCAAAGTCTTCCAGACTATAAATAATGGGAACCTAATCTAAAAAGGTGTTGGTAAGGGTGCCATGGAGAGGAAGGAGTTGAGATATAATTCAGAGATAAAATCCACAAGACTGGGCTGGAAATGCAAAGAGTGAGAGAGGGGACCTAGTATGCTTCCAGGTTTCCCACCTGGGACACAGATGATGTTCACAAAGACAGCTTTAAAAGAAGACAAATTTGTAAGGACAGATGATGAAATTAAGCATTTGTTGTTTTAGGTGTAGGTTGACATCTAGAAGGTAATTCCTAGTATCCACATTCTTAGTCAGTTTGGTCTGCTATAACAAAATAGTATAAACTGAGTAGCTTATCATCAATAGAAACTTATTTCTTATAGTTCTAGAAGCTGGAAGTCTGAGCTCAGGATGCCAGCAAGTTTGGGTGCTGACAAGGAAGTCTTCCATGTTTCAGAGGGATGACGTCTTGTTTATCCTCACATGGTGGAAGAACCAGCTAACTGTCTGGCCTCTTCTAAGGGCACTGATCCCATTCGTGAAGGATCCACCCTCATGACCTAATTATCTCCCAAAGGCGTCACCTCCAAATATTATTACAATGGGGATAAGGTTTCCACATGTGGATTTTAGGGAGACACATTCAGTCCGCTGCAGGTGGTTAATGCAAATTAAGCCTGGGGAAAGGAAGATAAGAATTTAGAAGCTTCAGTAAAGATGATGGATTTTACCTAATATGCAGGAGGAAGGTATTGAAGGGTTTAAATGCAGGGAAGATGAGTTCATCCTTCCAGTTTGTGTCATCTTCTGCCAATTCCTGCCTCAAATTCTGTAGCCAAACTGAAGTATTTTAGTTCACTGAAGATACCATGCTTTTCTCCTCTGGCTATTTGCCTATAAAGTTCTTCTCCTTGGGAAGTCCAGCCTTCTCAAAAACATATGAGTGCCACAGATTGCCTTTAGTTAACCCTATGTTCTCCCTAACAACCTCTACTAGCACCAATAGTAGCACTTTTTGTACTATTTTAATTTATTTTTTAAATTTAAATTTAAGTTATTTTGTTTTAAATATAAAATTTAATTTATACATAGAAGAAAGTCCACAAATAATTGTACAGATCTTTAGTAAGCAAATTGTAAGAAGGCCCCCAAGATCCCTACCCCCACCCTCTTGTGAGCACATCCTTTGTAATCAGCTCACCTTGAATGTGGGCAGGACATGTGATTTTGACAGCATACTCTCTCCCTTGATTAAATTGCATTATGTAAGACTCTTTCATGGCAAGAGATTATCCTGCTAGTTTTGAAAAAGTTAGCTGTGATTTTGTGAGAGAGCATGTGGCTAGGGTATAAGGGTAGCTTGTAAAATGCTGAGAGCAAACTGATTGTGGTTGAACAATATATTCTGTATGATTTCAAGTCTGAAATTTGTTGAGATTTGTGTTATGGTCCAGGATATTGTCTATCATGTATGTTCCTTGGATACTTAAAAAAAAAGTGTATTCTGCCATTGTTGGGTGGAATGTTATGTAAATGTCAGTTAAATCCTGTTGGTTGATGATGTTGATTTCTTCTCTATCCTTACTACTTTTCTGTTTAGTTGTTCTATCAATTATTGAGAGAGAGGTGTTGAAATCTCCAACCATAATTGTGGATTTTTCTACTTTCCTTTATTTTTTTGTTTTTTTCACATATTTCACACCTCTGTTTTTTGGTCCATGAATATATAGGTGGGTTATGTTTTATATGATTATATTATGTTTCTATTTTCTTTGCCATATAGTCTACATTATCTGTAATTAATATAGCCACTCGTTGCCTTTGATTAGTATTTCTATATCATTTTCCATTACTTTTTCTTCCAACCTGCCTATTTTGTTATATTTGAAATGAGTTACTTGGAGACAACATATACTTGAGTCATGGAGGTTTTTTTTTCTTTTAATCCACTCTGCCAATATCTCTATTCTAATTGGTATGTTTAGACTATTTGCATTAAATGTAGTTGTTGATAAGCTAGGGCTTATGTCTGCCTTGTTATTTTTTTGTTCTCTATTTGTTCTGTCTGGTTTTCATTTCTCCGTTTTCTTCTTCCTGACTTCTTATGGATTACTTGAACATATTTTTGAATTTCATTTTGATTATATTGTTTTTATTGCATCTCTCTAAGTAGCTTTAACAATGGTTGCTCCAGGTATAACATTACATATACATAACTTATTACAATCTACTGATGTCATCATTCTGCTTGTTCAAGTGAAATATAGAAACTTTACCTCTCTTTACATTCCTTTATGGTCTCCATGTATAATATATCTTTAAAAATTTATTCTAAATCCATTTTAGAACCACATCAGACAGCATTATAGTTTTTCCTTCAACCATCAAATTTAATTTAGAAAATTCAAGAGGGAAAGAGTATCTGTCTATGTTTTCACTTATTAAATTTTCTTCCTCCTTTCTGATGTTCTAAGTTTCCTTTTTTATATCATTTTCTTTCTGTGATTGAGAGAACCTGGGTAATGTAGTTTTCAAGAATCAGCCCTCCACAATACAAACCAGAGCATAAAAGGATGGGAAAGGAAAGGACTAATGAAAGCAAAGGACTAATGACCAGCACAATATGCCCATATCTTCTCCATGAGAACACTGGAAAAACATACCAAGGAATCTTTAGATAGCAATATAATAATGTCATTAAGTTTTATGTTTCTTTGTAATATGTTTATTTCCCAAATTTCCTGAATTAACCATGTTTTAGTTTTAAAATAGAAGAAAATTATACACCTATTGCTTTTAGAACTTTTTTGATGACCCAGGAGGAAGAATATATGTATATATGCAACTAAAGAATTGTTGAACACCACATCAAAAACTAATGATGTACTTTATGTTGGCTAATTGAACATAATAATAAAAATTAAATAAATAAATATTTTTAAAAAGAATATATATGAATATATCCTGTCTGATTTCAATTCTTTTAAATTTATTGAGATTTGTGTTTATATATATTCATGTGTGTGAATATATAATATATATGAAATATGTACACATATTCATGTGTGTGAATATATAACATATAATATACGGGTATATATATATATATACACACACATATATTCATGTGTGTGTGTATTCACACACATACTAGCTACCCTGGGGATGAGAGAAAGAAAGGATCTTTTTGAGAAACTTAAGAAGCCACTATTAAGAGGCAAGAAAAATTCAATAATTTATTTTTTTTAAAGATTTTATTTATTTATTTGAGATAGAGAGAGAGAGAGAGAGAATGAGAGAGAGCACGAGAGGGAAGAGGGTCAGAGGGAGAAGCACACTCCCCACCGAGCGGGGAGCCCGATGCGGGACTCGATCCCGGGACTCCAGGATCATGACCTGAGCCGAAGGCAGTCGCTTAACCAACTGAGCCACCCAGGCGCCCCAAGGCAAGAAAAATTCAAGATGGTACTGTTTATTACTATAACAAAGTAGAGGAAAGTTTGAATGGCAGTAGGTGTTTAAAAGCTTCAAATGCTGAGAAGTGGCAAGATCATTAGGGATTTTCATGACAGCAACTCTAACAGGTTGAGGAATAAACATGAGGTGAGATAATTAGGAAGGTCAAGTCAAAACAGGTAATCTATCAAGAAGCTTGGATTAAAAAGAAATCAAAGTAAGAGGGTGACACTTTGTCACAAACCAATTGTCAGGGAAGGAGTTTTTGTTATTTTTTTAACATAGAACTAGTCTTAAAATATTTATATATGGAGTGGAAAGAGCCAGTAGCAAAGAGAATGAAAATATGTAAGAAAAACAAATGGATAGAAAAAAGATTCAGACCACTGTTGAAAGAAAGTCTTGCCTTTTGAGAACTACAAAGAAGGTCCATCTGCAAGAAGATCCAAATGTTTTGAGTTGATGTTCTACCAATATCAGTATCCTTTTTCTTTAATCATGTCTAAATATATTTCTCTATTATCATGTCACTTCAATTAATAAGCCTATGAATTGAGTGCTTTTAATATTTGTTGCTATTTCTGAGCCTCCAGGTGGCAGTGGCTTTATTGCAGTGGCTTTTGTGACACCAGCAGTCTTAGAATCCAATGTAAGAAATCATAAAATCATTCTTACACTGCTTGCTTTGCAGCAGAGGCTCACAAACATGCAAGTCCCATTTGTCCGTATGCTGTGCATGGTATCCTGAGTTCACCTGACACCAGGACACACGTACTAAGGTTTCAAATAGTTAATACAAACTAAAATTCACACAGCTGAATTGACTTAGAGTTGTTTTAATAAGGAAATAATAAAAATGGTGTTTGTCATAGACCATCTTGTAGGCAGGAATAAGTTAGATTATATTGGGGGAGCCCGTGTGGCTTGGTCGTTAAGCGTCTGCCTTGGGCTCAGGTCATGATCCCAAGGTCCTGGGATCGAGCCCCACATTAGGCTCCCTGCTCAGCAGGAAGCCTGCTTCTCCCTCTCCCACTCCCCCCTGCTTGTGTTCCCTCTCTTGCTGTGTCTCTCTCTGTCAAATAAATAAAATCTTTAAAAAAAGAAAGTTAGATTATATTTTTATAACTTCACTACTAAAGTGCTATACCAGTGGAAAAACTCAGTATGTGATTTCAATGTTAAACAGTCTCTGATTTATGAAACCTTCTCAACAGTTAAGATTGTGATCAGCAATTGCTTAAAAGAAAATAAAAATACACCATATACATTGATGATTGATTTAGATAAAAGCAATCTTTCTTTGTTAAAAACAAAAGAAAGATTGGAGTAGTAGTGTTAAAATACAAACTCTGTATTTAAAGGGAATAAATTATTCTTAGTAGTCACAAAGTAGTGCTACCTAGTGGACTAAAAAGAGTGATGTATGAATCTCAATAATTTTTACACCATGGCTGGATTATTTTTGTTAAATCCTTTGTCATGAAAGGAAAATGTAAGCAATATTATTTTGGTTTCTTTGTATCAATATAACTCTTTAATTAGGAAAAATGGAGACTTGTTGGTTGGAAACATCAGATATTAAGAGTATAATCTCTCATTTAAGAAGATCATGAAATGCCTGATTATCAGAGTCTTCAGGTCCCTGGTTACTGGTTCACAGTATTCAGACATATATTGGACAGTTGTAACCCCAAACTTACTTTATGACAGAGTCCTCATGACTTTTGATATCACACAGAGGAGTTAAAATCATGTCTTTTGATTTATATGTTTTATCACACTGGGGAAATTAAATCATCTTTCAGTTTCAGGTTTTTTTTACTGTACCATGATGGGGTGGGGGGGTGGGGAGTTAATAGTCCATAGAGTTGTTGAGATAATTAAATAATATAAATAAGGCATATTTCATATTGCCTGACACAGGTCAGTACTCAATAAATGCTTTTTTTTTTTCCTTTAACTTATTAACCAGTAGTGGGAAATATACTCTGTAAAAGTTGAAAAGCAATGGGGCACCTGGGTGGCTCAGTCGGTTAAGTGTCTGACTCTTGGTTTCTGCTCAGGTCATGATCTCAGGGTTGTGAGATGCAGCCTTGCTTTGGGCTCCTCTCTCAGCA
Organism: Callorhinus ursinus; assembly: GCF_003265705.2. Taxonomy (NCBI): domain Eukaryota; kingdom Metazoa; phylum Chordata; class Mammalia; order Carnivora; family Otariidae; genus Callorhinus; species Callorhinus ursinus. The sequence goes on from NW_027397073.1 coordinate 38,983,693, forward strand.
GGGAGTCTGCTTGAAATTCTCTTTCTCCCTCTCCATCGCCATCTGCTCCTCCCCCCTCTCTAAAATAAATACATAAATATTTTTTTTAAAGTTGAGAAGCAAAATATCTTGTATTCACTGTTGGCACAGTTCGCTTGTCTACCACCTACAAGGTTATTTAGAAGCTAAATTAACAATCACAAATGTCTTGGACAACTTAGGACGAGAAAAGAGAAATCTGTTCTTCAATTGGATTTTCTTTGAGACAGCCTGACATGTTCCTCACTATACTAGGAATATTTACATAAAAGTATTAAAAATGGTTCTTTTAGTTGATCCTCTCGTTATGTAGGCTATTTATAGAGTATGCTTGACAGTCTTCCCCCTACTTGTTTTTGTCTCAATTTCATGCACATACCAACCTTGATAACATTTGACTTTCAGCTTTCATTCATTTGTTCATTCACTCATCCATTCATTAATTTACTTGTGAACTTAAGAAATGGTTGCTAAATGCCTATTTTCAGCACTTTGGATGTTTCTTGCCCTCAATATACACATAAAGCCGAATGTGAGAAAGCAGATAATTAAACAAATGGCAACATAGGATTGAAATTTTTCTATCGTAACAGTTCCCTAGGGATTCTCTGGAGGACATATATATGAACAAGATATTTTATTGGCATAAAGGTACCTCATAAAATCAGAAATGTGGCATTATACACCATCTAGTTATTTGTATTGCAAACATGGGCTTTTTATAATAGCTTTATTGAGATATAATTTACATATCATAAAATTTGCCCTTTTAAAGTATTCATTTCAGTGGTTCTGCAGGCATCACCACTATCTAATTTTGAACATTTTAATACTCCGAAAAGAAATCCATACCCATTAGTAGTCACACTACATTCCCTCCTATATCTAGGCTTACAACTACTAATCCATTTTGTATCTCTATGGATCTGTGTATTCTAAATATCTTATAAATAGAGTTATACAGTATGTGACCTTTTGTCACTGGCTTTTTTACTGAGCATAATGTTTTTGAGGTTCACTGATGTTGTAACTGTATCAGTAATTCATTCTTTTGATTGGTGAGTAATATCCCATTGTATAGATATACCACATTTTGTTTATCCATTCGTCACTTGATTGGTATTTGTGTTGTTTCCACTTTGGGATGTTATTAACACTATTGCCATGAATATTCGTGGGCAAGTTTATGTGTGAACATAAACACACTTTTCTCTTGGATATATATCCAGGAGTGAAATCATAGACCGTATGATAACTATATGTTTAACATTTTGAGGGGCGGTCAGTATGTTTTACTAAGTGGCTGTATCATTTTACAGTCCTACCAGCAATGTATAGGGGTTCCAATTTCTCCATATCCTTACCAGCACTTTTTGTTTTCTGTTTTTGTTTTGTTGGTTTTTTTTCAGCTGGATCAGTGAGTATTAACTGGTATCCCATTTAGTTTTGATTTCCCAAGTAACTAATCATGTTTAGCATCATTTCATGCACTTATTGGTCATTTATATATATATATAAATATATATTTAAATATATATATTTATATATATATATTTGTTTGGAGAACTGTCTACTCAGATCCTTTGCTCATTTTTAAATTGGATTATTTGACTTTTATTTATTTGTATAAGTTTCTCATGTATTTTAGATACTTTTCATTTTATATCTAAGATGGTTTTAACTAATCCAAAATTATAAAGCTTTTCTTCTAGGAGTTTTATAATTTTAACTCTTACATTTAGATTTATGATCCATTTTTATTTCATTTTCTTTGTATGATATAGGGTTGTGTGTCAGCTTCATTCTTTTGCATATGGATATCCTGTAGTCTCAGCACTTTTTGTTGAGAAAACTATTCTTTCCCCCATTGAGTGTCCTGGCACTTTTCTCGAAAGTCACCTGACCATAAATGTAAGGGTTAATTTTGGACTCTTAATTCTATTCCAGTCCTCTGTGTGTTTATCTTTATATCATTACAACAGTACTTTGTAGTAAGTTTTGAAATCATGAAGTGTGAGTTCTCCAACATTGTTCTCTTGCAAGATTGTTTTGGTTCTTTTGGATCTTTGGTGTATACACACAAATTTTAGGAACAAGGTGTCAATTTTGAAAAAAAAAATGTAGCTTGGCTTTTTTTTTTTTTTTTTTTGAGAGAGAGAGAGATTGAGAGAGAGAGAGGGAGAGAGAATCTTAAGCAGGCTCCATGCCCAGCATGAAGCCCAAAGCAGGACTCAATCTCAAAACTCTGAGATCATGACCTGAACTGAAATCAAGAGTCAGATGCTTAATTGACTGAGCCACCCAAGCACCCTTAGCTTGGCTTTTTATAGGGTTTTTTTTTTTTAACTTGAAGATCAAATTGGGGAGTATAGCCATGTTAGCAGTAAGTCTTTTGATCCATGAACATGGGATGTCTTTCCATTTGTTAGGTCTTCTTTAATTACTTCCAACAATGTTCATTTCCAGAGTACAAGTTTTGCACTTCTTCTTTTTTAAATTCTTTATTTAAATTCAGTTTAGTTAAAGCTATATTATTAGCTTCAGGGGCAGAATTTGGTGATTCATCAGTTATATATAACACCTAGTGCTCATTACAGTAAGTGCCCTCCTTAATCACTATCACCCAGTTATCCTTCCTACCCACCTCCCCTCCAGCAACCCTCAGTTTGTTTCTTGAGTTCAGCATCTTTTATGGATTGCCTCCCTATTTTCTTCTTATTTTATTTTTCCTTCCCTTCCCCTCCATTCATCTGTTTTGTTTCTTAAATTCCACGTACGAGTGAAATCATATGGTATCTGTCTTTCTCTGACTTATTGTGCTTAGCATAATACCCACTAGTTCCATCCATGTTGTTGCAAATGGCAAGATTTCATTCTTTTTAATGGCCGAGTAATATTCCATTGTGTATTGTATATATGTGTATATATATAAACCACATCGTCTTTATCCATTTATCAGTCAATGAACTCTTGGCTGTTCCCATAATATGGCTATCATAGATAATGCTGCTATGAACATCAGGGTGCATGTATCTTTTTGAATTAGTATTTGTGCATTCTTTGGGTAAATACATAGTAGTGGGATACTGCCTGTGTTCTCCTCTAGGACTTTTATGGTTTCAAGACTCACATTTAGTTCTTTCATCCATTTTGAATTTATTTTTGTGTATGATGTAAGAAAGTGGTCCAGTTTCACTTTTGCGTGTTCCTGTGCAGTTTTCCCAACACCGGTTTTTGAACAGACTGTCTTTTTCTCATTGGATAGTCTTTCCTGCTTTGTCGGAGATTAGTTGGCCATATCGTTATGGGTTCATTTCTGGGTTTTTTATTCTGTTCTGTTGATCTGTGTGTCTCTTGTTTGTGCCAGTACTGTACTGTCTTGATCACTATAGTTTTGTAATATAACTTGAAGTCGAATTGTGATATCTCCAGCTTTGCTTTTCTTCTTTTCAAGTTTGCTTTGGCTGTTCAAGGTCTTTTAGGGTTCCATACAAATTTTAGGACCGTTTGTTCTAGCTCTGTGAAAAAT
>NW_027397073.1:38987249-39023581 GCF_003265705.2 Callorhinus ursinus
TGGCCCCTGGACTTTTGTTAGTTGGGAGTTTTTAAATTACTGATTCAGTTTCTTTGCTGGTTATCAGTCTGTTCAAGTTTTCTATTTCTTCCTGTTTCAATCTTGGTAGTTTATATGTTTCTAGGAATTTATCCATTTCTTCCCGGCTGTCCGATTTGTTGGCTATGTTTTTTCATAATATTCTCTTATAATTGTTTGTATTTCTGTGTGCTTGTTGTTATTTCTCTTCTCTCATTTGTGGTTTTATTTACCTGGGTCCTTTCTCTTTTCTTTTTGATAAGTCTGGTGAGGGGTTTATCAATTTTATTAATTTTTTCAAAGAGCTAGCTCCTGGTTTCATTGATCTAATGTTTTTTGGTTTCTATATCATTTATTTCTAGCCATATTATTTAGAGCCTTGCAAACTATTTGCTTATCTACAAAGATTGAAAAGCAGTGAAGATTTTGAACAGATTTATGACAAAATCTAAATTACAGTTCAGCTGGGTCACTTTGCTGGGTTCAGAATAGACTGAAAGGAGTTATAGACATAAGTAGGGAGGCTATTTTAGTAATCCAGAAAAGAGATCATGATAGCTTGGATCAAGGTGGTGCCTGTGGCTGTGGTGAGAAGTCATCAAATTCTGGATATATTTTAAAGATAGAGCCAGTAGAAATTTCTGATGACTGGATGATAGTAGGAAGAAAAATAAGGGAGTAAAGGATGACCAGGATGGCTTGCCTAAGCAAGCAGAAGAACGAAATTGCCTTTAACAAAGGGAAAGCTGCAGAGAAGACAGGTTTAGGGGAAAGTATGAGGAGCTCAGTTTTGATCACGTAAAACTTGAGATGCATTTCAGACATCCAAGTGGAAATATATGGTGGACTGCTGACAGATGATTTTTAAGTTCAACAGAAATGTTCTTGCTGATGATAATGACATGAAAGTATTCCACATATGATGTTTATAATCACTAGACCAGATAAGATAATCTCAGAATAGGGAAGTTGTTGGTTACCTTGATAAGAATTTTAGCTGAATTATAAGGGAGTAACAAAATCTGATTGGAATAGTTTCAAGAGAAAATGAGGGAAGAAATTATGGAAACATGAGTATAAATGCCTTACTAAAGACCTTTTTATATAAACGTAAAGTGAAAAATAAATACTAGACAATGAAATGTGACCAAGAAAGGATCTGTTTTTTCAAAACGTTTGTACACTAATACAAATGATCAAGTAGAGAATGGGGAACTGACGTGCCAGTAGACTTAGGGAATAATTGAAGAATTGTTGAGATACCATCCTTTGAGTTGGTGACAGAGGGTGAGATCTATTGCTCAAGTTGAGAGATTGGCCTTCACTAGGAGCATCCACAGTAACAGGAGAGAAAGTAGAGTATACTGGCATAAAGATAAATGAGAGATGGATGCTGGAAGTTTGTGAAGGTTTTTTTTTTATTTCCTTAATATTTTTCAGTGAATTGGAGAGCAAGTTCAGTTAGGTATAAGGATGGAGGAAGAGGTACTGGAGGTCTGAGGAGAGAAAAAATATAAAATTGTGATCTAAGCAAGAAGAAGACCTATCTAAGAAAATAATAGTTTTTTCATGTACCCCAGGACTGTGAGAACTCTTTTCCATTGGCTAGGATCTACCACCACCTCCTATTTGACAGCAATAAGAGTACCAATGTAATTTAAGTCACTAGATAAAGATTAAGGAGTCCTATTTCCTTAATCTTGAGTTGCAGTGCTCTCAGGCAGATGATAATGTAATGACAGACCAGCCACAGAACTCATCAGTAAGTACATGAACTTTAGCTTGAAATTTCCATTTACAGGAAGTTGCCTGTTTCTAAGAGAGAAAAGTAATTTTTAACTCCCATAATCACATGTAAGAAATGAAAGTTGATTTATATATCATTTACTGTATACGTTGTAAAATCATGACAATAGAACCCCAAGATCAACTATTATTACAACTATATTTTCTGTGCCAAAATAAGAAGGTCACAGGACTTGCCTTTGGGTAGAGAAAGATATGAATCTTTTACATGCTTTGTGGAAATGGGATGTTTACATGACTTCTATGTATGAATTACTACTTCTCCTAAATAGTAATAGTTTGTAGAAGTTTTTTGTATTAGTGCTTGTAACAGTTTTCTATTGTTGTATAGCAAATTACTACAGATTTCAACTTAGTATCAAAATTTCCATAGATCAGAAGTGTAGGCATAGTTTAACTGGGTCCTCTGCGCAGGATCTCATAAGATTACACTCTAGTTGTCAACAAATCTGTGTTTCTTTCTTAAGGTCAGGATCCTCTTCCAAGGTCACATTTGCTGCCCATACTCAGTTTTTTCTTGCTGACTACCAGCCAGGGATCTCTCTCAACTCCTGAGGCCTGTACAGATCCTAGCTGCATTGTAGCCCTATCACTAGCCCTCTCACAGCATAGTGCTTACTTCTTCAAGACCAATAGGGTCCACTCTCCCTCTGCCTGCTAAGACAGAGTTATGCAACCATATAATCTAACATAATCATAAGAGTGACACTCTATCACCTTTGCCATATTCTACTGATTAGAAGTAAGTCACAGGTTCTGCCTGCACTCAAAGCAATTCTACAAGGCCATGACTCATTGGGAATCATCTTAGAATTCTGCTAGCACAGTGGTATAGGGAGTATTCCCTAAGATAATGCATCTATCTCCAAAACATTTGATTTATAAAAAAACACTAGCTAAATGTAAACTGTTATGACTACTATTGCTTATATGATATCTAAACACAAGCAAATAATTGTAGCTTTAAGATTAACTTTTTAAAAAAATTCATTAAATTGGGAATTAAAAATTGTCATCATTGCCATCAAAGAATATTCATTAGACATTTATTTGTACATTTCTCTCCAAGGATTGTTACCTTATAGATAAATTACCTCACACAATGTGTTGAAGCTTTAGGACTTTCCCATCTTAAAACAGTACCTCTTAATAAACATTCTGAGATGAAACATGAAACCAAAGCAATTCAGTCTTTTTTTAAGATTTTATTTATTTGTTTAAGAGAGAAAAAGTGAGCATGAGCAAGAGGGGGATGCAGAGAGAGAAGGAGAAGCAGACTCACAGAGACCCCAACATGGGGCTCAATCCCAGGACCCTGACATCATGACCTGAGCCACAGGCAGATCCTTAACCAACTGAGCCACCCAGGTGCCCCTTCAATCTTAAATAGGCTTAGATATCTTAGCCTATTTAATGGCTGAGCAGTAATCAACAATTTTATCCTAAAGATGACTTACTCTAAAAATATGGTATTAATGCAGTGAACAGTTGAATCTCACAGATCCTTATATATGATAACTAAATTAGATTATAAATTAATCTCATGTTGAAAGAGCAATGTGCTTATTTATTTTTCCTTTTGAAACATAACCTTTTATTTAAACATAAGTAATTCTATCTAAACTTAAGTGAAAGGCAACAAAATCATTTGGAAACATAGCATATTTATATTCAATATTGTACTCTAGTTCTATTTCTAGCTCTTCACTTGTGGCAGGAATCGTATAGTAAAGGTGGTTGTTTTCTCTTTCATCAGAAAAGTAGAACTGTAGAAATAAGTAGCATGTATTTATTTTGGATCGTATAAGAATAAATGAGATGATTGTTTTTTTCCCAAAAGGCTCTTATATCAAAATTGCTAATATGTGAAACAACTGTATTTACCTTCCTTAGGTAGCTGCTGTATTAGTCGGGGTTCCCCAGAGAAATAGGATGCACGCACGCATGTGTGCACGAGCACACCTATCTGTGGGGTGGGGAGAGACAGAGAGAGAGAAGTATTTATTTTAAGGAATTGTCTCATGATTATGGAGGCTGGTGAATACCAAATCTGCAGCGTAGGCTGGCAGGCTGGAAACTCCAGGAAGTGTTGCAGTTCAACTCCGAAGGCAGTCGCTGGCAGTTTTCTCTCTTGGGAGACTTCAGTCTTCTTTGCTAAGGCCTTCAACTGATTAGATGAGATCCACTCATGTTATGGAGGGCAATTTGCTTTACGCAAAGTCTGCCGATTTAAATGTTAATCCCATCCGAAAAATACTTTCATGAAAACATCTAAAAATGCATTTAATCAAATATCTGGGTATAATGGCTTAGTCAAATTAACATGTAAAATTAACCATCACACATACCTGCCTTCCCTGCAACAACCACCCCCTCATAATGAGTGCAAATATTATTAGTGTTAATTTGATCCATTAAAGAGGTTTTTTATGATTCCCAAGGCGAAAAGCCTATCATCAAAATTAAAGAGTTTTGAATTATGCTTTTAAATTTTTGTAAATTGGAGTGGGGTGAGTTCTGCCATTTCATTGTCATTTTTTTATATTCCTTTAATATATGTAACTTTGGATTTCCTATAAGTTTAACATTTGTATTAATTCATTTCTAATATGTTCCTGCTCTCAGCTCTTTGCTCATTTTTTCTGTTGAGGTATTATTCTTTTTTCTTACTGGTTTGTGTGATCTACTTATATCATATTTTACACTTTTTTGCTTCACTATTTTCTAGATTCAAATTTTGGGGTTTTCATAATACAGTGGTTTAAATTTTGCTTGTGGTGAAATGCATCCAGATTTTTCTTTTTTAGTATACTGTTTTATACTTAGAAAATACTTGCCTGTTCTAGGATCAGTTAAAAAATTGATCTGGATTTTCCTTTGTTCCTATGGTTTAATTATTTGTATTTAACTCTTCAATTCATATTTTACCAGTTTGAAATCATATTATATTTGCAGTTTTATATCCTACTTAAAATTATATATGATATGAGGGTTTCACATAAAATGAAATATTATTTGGTATATGATATGAGCTGAAGATATGATTTATACTTTTCTAAATTTCCAGTTTCCTTAACATTTTTGATGTGGTCTGCTTTCTTTAACTTAAATTTCTTGCATACTAATTCCTAACTCAATGTCCTTAGTTAAAATTACTTAATATTTCTGTGCTTAAGTTTCTTTGTAAATAATATAGGAATATTAATAAGTATCTAACTCAGGTTTATGAGGAAATTAAAAAATAATACATATAAAGTGCTTAGAACAGTGCCTGGCAATATCAATAGCTCATTAATGTTAAATGTTAGCATTACTACATTTATTTCACAATTATCAGTTCAGATTCACTGGTGTATCTGTTAATCCTTTCAGAAAATCCAGATTTTGATTATGGTTTTGGTATATCTTACAATATATAGCAGCATCTTCCACTTTACTGTTTATTCTGCCAAAAATATAACAAAAATATGCATTCTTTGCACTTCTACAACTTTAAATTTTAAAGTCACTTTTAAATACCTACCCCCAGATAAGTTCCATTGATATTTGTTTTGGATTAAGTTGTACCTCTGATTTAATATAAGAAGAACTGGTGAGGGGAAACAGTGAGGTTAAGCAAGATTATTCAATATCACAACAATAGTAAGAGTTGATGCCATGATTGAAACAAAGGCAGTCGTTAATAATAAAATTATATTTTTAAATTACTCTTGAGGACTCGCATTCAGGACTGAACAAATAGTCCATATGTTTAAATAATAATTGCTTTATTTTGTAAAACTTATTTAGCTTGTGATCTCTTCCTCATAGTGATATCTACATAGCATCATGACATCTTCACTGACTATTTCTGTCTTCATATAACTTCCTCTGCCTTTGATGATCCTGTCTCCCTCTTATAAGGGCTCTTATAATTACATTGGGCTCACCTAGATAATCCAAGATAATCTCCTCATCTCAGTGTTCTTAATTACATTTGTAAAGTCCCTTTTGCCGTATTAGGTAATATAGTTGCATTCTTAATTACATCTGTAAAGTCCCTTTTGCCATATTAGGTAATCTAGTCACAGAATCCAAGTTTTAGAATGGAGATCTTGGGAAAGAGGGGACTTGGTTTACCCTTGCACAGTATGTTTTCTCTTACCCTGCTATGGTGCTAAGAAATATGTTACGATAACTGGGAACAAAGCAAACATTATCTTTAGCTCAGTATGCTCAGAATCTACTGATAAAATGTGCATGTTAAAAAGATTTATGATTCAATGTAACACATGCTTTATTAGAGATAATATTAGACGTCTATGGGAGCATGGAGGAGGAAGAATTTTCTTTCTGCCTGGGGCAGGGAGCCTCAGGAAAGACTTCCTCATAGAGTAGAAATCTCTGTTGTAATACAAGACTATATTGTACAGACTTAACCTGTAGTGATGGTTCAACAGACATAATAGCTAATAAAATTTTACAATGTACGATTTGTTGTAATCGAAGTGAAAAGAACCCAGCTTCCTTGGCCTCATTAAAGGCTTTATATTTATTAATTAAATTAATCAAATAATATTTGTTGAGGATTTCCATATACCTGGCCCTGAATGAGGTGTAGGGAACACAAAAATGATTATCACACAACCATGCCCTCAAGGACCTACTGGTCTAACAGAGAAAGCAGACATACAACCAACTACCATTGGTTGGTCCTTCTCACTTAAAAAAAAATTCTGTCTTTCCTTTTCTTCAGAAATCTACTCATATTTTCACTATGTCCATCCATATACCTTATTTTTCCCCTTTACTCAAAGACTTCAAAATTTTCTCAGCTATCATCTTGTTTTTTTACTTACTTCCAAAGCAAATTTTGAATGCCCATGAGCTATGGTGTAAGAATGTCATAAATAGTTTTGTGTGTCAGCCTCTATGTTTTGAATATAACCTTCTGATTTTAAGTTTGACTTGAAACTTGTATTTAGAAATATTCAAAAAGTTTATCCCATTTTATAATGTGTTTCAGAAACAGTGAAATCTTATTGATTTGATAATCCCACATATCATGTAATGAGCATAACAAGCTGTCAAAAGAATAAAGGAGTGACTAGATCTCCACAAAGCTCATTTACTCAAAGTGAAAGAAAAAAAAACACAATTGTTTGATTTGACAGTACTTACACTAACATGACAGAAAATATAATAAAATTGGTTCAACTATTACACTTTCATTTATTCCAAGAACTCTGACTGTCTACAAGTTGAATTTACAGCTTATGAAGCCACTTTTGAGGTATGATTTGAGAGGGCCTGAAAGTTCCTATTATTTCTATACTATTTCCACAACCATATACAGTACCAAAAATCAGTATCTCAGTAGATACACTACCTGGGGTAAAGCAATGTTCAGATTCATTTTTTAAATTATGGGATAACACAAAACTCTGGGAGCATCAAGTCCATTTTCCCCCATAGATTATAAACTCTATTAGGCTTCATTGTCCTGGACTCTTGTTCATCACTGTGTATCTAATGCCTTGAAAATTTATAGGCACACAGTAGTTGCCTTAGTTAACTGTTTAATTTATCCAGCAATTATTATCAAGTGTTATGGTTAAAAGTATAGGGTATGAAGTCAAACAGATGTGGATTTTAATCTAGGCTTTATCATTACATAGCAAGTTTTTTTTTTATTGAGGTGTGGTTAACATACAATATTATATTAGTTTCAGGTGTATGGCATAGTGATTCAGCATTTGTATACAATGCAAAATGGTTACCACAATAAGTCTAGTTACCATCTGCTATTTTACAAAGGTAATACAACATCATTGACTGTATTCCCCATTCTGTACATCTCCTATGACTTACTTATTTTATAACTGGAAGTTTGTACTTCTTAGCCCCTTCCCCCATTTTGCCCCCACCAACCTGCTTTACCTCTGGAAACCACTAAACTGTTATCTGTATCTGTGAGTCTGGGATTTGTTTTGTTTTATTTCTTTGTTTGTTTTATTTTTTTAGATACCACACATTTGTTAATCATGTGATATTTGTCTTTCTCTGACTTATTTCACTTAGTACAGTACCTTCAAGGTCCATCCATGTTGTTGCAAATAGATTTCATTCTTTTTTATAGCTGAGTAGCTGAGTAGTATTCCATTGTGTGTATCAGATTGTTTATATAAAATACATATATCTCACATCTTCTTTACCCATTCAGCCATTGATGGACACAGGTTTGTCAATTTTGTTTATCTTTTTTTAAAAAGCAGCTATTAATTTCATTGATCTTTTCTATTATCTTTTCAGTCTCTTATTTATTTCCACTCTGATCTTTATTATTTCCTTCTTTCTACTACCCTTGAGCTTTGTTTGTTCTTTTTCTATTCCTCTGGGTGTAAACCTAAATTGTTTGCAGTCAAGGAATCATGATACCTTCAGCTTTGTTTTCTCTTGAAAGTATTTTGGCTATTCAGGGTTTTTTGTGGTTGCATACAAATGTTAGAATTATTTGTTCTATGTTCTGTGAAAAGTGTCATTAGAATTTTTTTTCTTCCAAACTTTTATTTAAATTCTAGTTAGTTAACATATAGTATAATATTGACTTAGGAGTAGAATTTAGTGATTCATCACTTACATATAACACCCAGTGCTCATCATAACAACTGCCCTCCTTAATACCCATCACCCATTTAGCCCATCCCCCACCCACACCCCTTAGTTTGTTCTCTATCTTTAAGAGTCTCTCTCCTTCTCCCTCCTTTTTTTTCTCCTTCCCACACATTCATTTGTTTTGTTTCCTAAATTACACATATGAGTGAAATCATATGGTATTTGTCTTTCTCAGGCTGACTTATTTCACTTAACATAATACACTCTAGCTCCATCCATGTCACTACAAATGGCAAAATTTTATTCTTTTTGTTGGCTGAGTAATATTAGAATTTTGATAGGAATTGCACTGCATCTGTAGACTGCTTTGGTAGTATGGACATTTTAACAATATTAATTATTCCAATCAATGAGCACAGACTACCTTTCCATTTATTTGTGTCTCCAATTTCTTTCATCAATGATTTACAGTTTTCCACGCACAGGTCTTTCATCACCTTGGTTAAATTTGTTTTTAGGTATTCTTTTTTGATGCAATTATGACTGGGAATATTTTCTTGATTCCTCTTTCTGATAGTTTGTTATTAGTAAATAGAAACACAGTAGATTTTTGTATATTGATCTTGTTTTTTTTAATAACTTTACTGAATTCATTTATTCTTACATTTTTTGGTATAGTCTTTAGGTTTTCTATAAAAGTATCATGACATCTGCAAGTAGTGACACTTTTACTTCTACTTTTTTCTAATTTGGATGCCTTCTATTTCTTTTTCTTGACCTGTTGGCCTAATACTACTAATACTATGTTGAATAGAAGTGAAAATAGTGGGCATTCTTTCTCATTCCCGATCCTGGAGGAAAAGCTTTCAGCTTTTCACCATTGAGTATGGTGTTAGCTGTGGGTTTGTCATATATGGCCTTTATTATGTTAAGTTACATTCTCTCTATGCCTACTTGATTGAGAGTTTTTAATCATAAATGAGTTGAACTTTGTAAAATGCTTTATCTGCATCTATTGAGATGATTGTATTTTTTTTTATATTTTTTTTCATTTTGTTAATGTGGTGTATCACATTGATTTGTGGACGTAGAACTACCCTTGACCCCTGGAATAAATCCCATTTGATCATGATGTATGATCCTTTTAATGTATTATTAAATTTGGTTTGCTAATTATTTTGTTGAGGATTTCTGCATCTGTGTTCATCAGGGATACTGGCTTGTTATTTTCTTTTCTTTGTGGGGTTCTTGGCTGGTTTTTGGTATCAAGGCAATGCTGGCCTCATAAAATGAGTTTGGGAGCTTTCCTTCCTATTCCATTTTTTGGAAGAGTTTGAGGACAGGTATTAAATCTTCGAATGTTTGGTAAGAAATTACCAGTGAAGTCTTCTGGTCCTGGACTTTTGTTCATTTAGAGGTTTTTGATTACTTATTCAATCGCCTTACTAGTAATTGGTCTATTCAATTTTCTATTTATTTATGATTTAGTCATGGAAGATTGTAAGCTTCTAGGAATTTATTCATTTCTTCTAGATTGTCAAATTTATTGGTATATAATTGTTCATAGTAGACTCTTAGGATCCTTTGTTTTTCTTTGGTATCAGTTATGACTTCTCTTTCAATTCTAATTTTATTTATTGAGCTCTCTCTGTTTTTTTCCTGGTAAGTCTAGCTAAAGGTTTGTCAATTTTGTTTATCTTTTAAAAAAAAAAAAAGAACTATTAATTTCATTGATCTATTATCTTTTTTAGTTTATATTTCATTTATTTCCACTCCGATCTTAATTATTTCCTTCTCTCTACTATTCTTGGGTTTTTTTTTCTTTTTTATTCATTTAGATATAAAGTTAAATTATTTATTTGAGATTTCCCTTATTTCTAGAGGTAGGCCTATATTTCTTTAAACTTCCTTTTTAGAACTGCTTTTGCTGCATTCCATAGACTTTGATATGTCATATTTCTGTTTTCATTTGTTTCTAGGTATTTTTTATTTCTCCTTTGATTTCCTCTATGATTCAGTAGTTGTTCAGTAACATGTTATTTAATCTCCACTTATTTGTAGTTTTCCCAGTTTCCTTCTTGTGACTGATTTCTAGTTTCATACCATTGTAATTTTAGTCTTGAATTATTTGAGATTTGTTTTGTGGTCTAGCATGTGAGCTATCCTGGAGAATGTTTCATGTGTACCTGAGAAGAACGTATATTCTACTGCTTTTGGATGGAATATTCAGAATATATCTATTAAGTCCATCCGGTCTTTTGTATGATTTAAAGCTGATGTTTCCTTATAGACTTTCTGTCTGTATGATCAGTCCATTGACATAATTTGGGTGTTAAAATCTATTATTATTGGTACTACTGTCAGTTTCTCTCTTTTGGTCTGTTAATATTTGCTTTATATATTTAGGTGTTCCTATGTTGGGTGCATATATATTTATAAATGTTATACTTCTTTCCGGATTGACCCCTTTATCATTATGCAGAGACTCTCTTTGTCTTCTTTTACAGTCTTCATTTTAAAGTCTTTTTTGTCTGGAAAGAGTATAGTTACATCATCTTTTTTTGATTTCCATTTGAATGAAATATTTTTTTCATCCTTCCACTTTATTTTTCTTCAAATTTCTATTGAAATTCTGGTTAGTCAACACACAGTGCAATATTGGTTTCAGGAGTAGAATTCAGCAATTCATCACTTACATACAACACTCAGTGCTCTCATAACAAGTGCCCTCCTTAATACCCACCACCAATCTAGCCCATCCCCCACCTACCCCCTTCCATCAACCCTCAGTTTGTTCTCTATCATTAAGAATCTTTTATGGTTTGTTTCCCTTGCTCTTTTCTTCCCCCCCTTCAATATGTTCATCTGTTTTGTTTCTTAAATTCCACATATAAGTGAAATCATGGTACTTGTCTTTCTCTGACTGACTTATTTCACTTAACATAATACATTCTATCTCTGTCCACATGATTGAGATTGGCAAGATTTCATTCTTTTTGATGGATGAGTAATATTCCATTATGTATATATACCACATCTTCTTTATCCATTCATCAGTCAGTGGACATTTAGGCTCTTTCCATAGTTTGGCTATTTTTGATAATGCTGCTATAAACATCATGGTGTGTGTACCCCTTCAAATCTGTATTTATATACCCGTTGGGTAAATACCTAGTAGTGCAATTGCTGGATCATAGGGGAGTTCTATTTTTAAATTTTTGAGGAACCTCCATACTGTTTTCCAGAGTGGCTGCACCAGTTTGCATTCCCACCAACAGTGTAAAAGAGTTCCCCTTTCTCCACATCCTTGCCAACACCTGTTGTTTCTTGTGTTAATTTTAGCCATTCTGACAGGTGGGGGGGTGGTATCTCATTGTGGTTTTGATTTGTATTTCCCTGATGATGATGTTGAGCATCATCATGTATCTATAAGCCATCTGGATGTCTTCTTTAGAAAAACATCTGTTCATATCTTCTGCCCATTTCTTAACTGGATTATTTTGGGGGGATGTTGAGTCTGATAAGTTCTTTATAGATTTTGGATACTAACCCTTTATCAGATATGTCATTTGCAAATGTCTTCTCCCATTCTGCAGATAGCCTTTTAGTTTTATTGATTGTTTCCTTCACTGTGCAGAAGCTTTTTACCTTGATGAAGTCCTAATAGTTCATTTTTGCTTTTGTTTCCCTTGCCTCCAGTGACTTGTAAGAAGTTGTTATGGCCAAGTTCAAAGAGGTTGCTGCCTGTGTTCTCCTCTAGGATTTTATGGTTTCAAGACTCACATTTAGGTCTTTCATCCATTTTGAATTTATTTTTGTGTATGGTGTAAGAAGGTGGCCCAGTTTCATTCTTTTGCATGTTCCTGTCCAATTTTCCCAATGCTACTATTTGTTGAATACACTGTCTTCTTTCCATTGGGTATTCTTTCCTGCTTTGTCGAAGATTAGTTGTATACAAGTGATGAATCACTGAATCTCCTCCAGAAACCAGTATTGCACTGTATGTTCACTAACTAAAATTTACATTTAAAAAAATGTGTAGATTGCTTTAGGTAGTATAGACATTTTAACAGTGTTCTTCCAATCCATGATCATGGAATGTTTTTCCATTTCTTTGTGACCTCTCCAATTTCTTTCATAAGTGTTCTATAGTTTTCAGAGTACAGATCTTTTACTTCTTTGATTAGGTTTATTCCTAGTTATCTTATGGTTTTTTTTATGCTTATATCTATATATTATTTATTTATTACAAAAATGGGATCCTTCTGTGCGTTTGGCTTCGTGTCAATGGCATCTTTTTTTTTAATTTTTTTATTGTTATGTTAATCACCATATATTACGTCATTAGTTTTTGGTGCAGTGTTCCATGATTCATTATTTGTTCATAACACCCAGTGCTCCATGCAGAATGTGCCCTCCTCAATACCCATCACCAGGCTAACCCATCCCCCTCCCCCCCTCCCCTCTAGAACCCTCAGTTTGTTTTTCAGAGTCCATCATCTCTCATGGTTCGTCTCCCCCTCTGACATACTCCCCTTTTCTTCCTCTCCTGTTATCTTCTTCTTTTTCTTTTTTCTTAAAATATGTTGCGTTATTTGTTTCAGAAGTACAGATCTGTGATTCAACAGTCTTGCACAATTCACAGAGCTCACCATAGCACATACCCTCCCCAATGTCTATCACCCAGCCACCCCATCCCTCCCACCCCCAACCACTCCAGTAACACTATGGTTTTTGATGCAATTGTGAGATCGATTCCTTGATTTCTTTTTCTGCTACTTCATTATTGGTGTTTGGAAAGGCAACATTTCTGTACATTGATTTTATATGTTGTGACTTTGCTGAATTCATGTATTAGTTCTAGCAATTTTTTGGTGATCTTTCAAGTTTTCTACATAGAGTATTATGTCATCTGCAAATAGTGGAAGTTTGACCTTTCCCTTGCTGATTTGGATCCTTTTATTTGTTGTTGTTGTTGTTGTTGTTGTTGTTGTTGTCTGATTGCTGAGGCTAAGATTTCCAGTACTGTGTTAAATAGTAAGGGTATGTGCTATGGTGAGTGCTGTGAATTGTGCAAGACTGTTGAATCACAGATCTGTACCTCTGAAACAAATAATGCAATATATGTTAAAAAAAGAAGAAAAAGAAGAAGAAGATAGCAGGAGGGGAAGAATAAAGGGGGAAAATCGGAGGGGGAGATGAACCATGAGAGATGATGGACTCTGAAAAACAAACTGAGGGTCCTAGAGGGGAGGGGGGTGGGGGGATGGGTTAGTCTGGTGACGGGTATTAAAGAGGGCACATTCTGCGTGGAGCACTGGGTGTTATGCACAAACAATGAATCATGGAACACTACATCAAAAACTAATGATGTAATCTATGGTGATTAACATAACAATAAAAATTTAAAAAATAGTAACAGTGAGAGTGGATATCCCTATCTTGTTCCTTACTTCTGAATGAAGTCTCTTAGAGGCAGCATATAGATGTGTCCTTTTATATCCATTCAGCCACTCTACGTCTTTTGATTGGAGACTTTAGTCCATCATATTTAAAGCAATTATTGATAGGAATATGTTTATTGCCACTTTGTTGATTGTTTTCTTTATGTTTTTGTAGTTCTCTGTTCTTTTCTTCTCTTTCTCTCTTCCCTTGTGGTTTGATGACTTTCTTTAGTGTTATGTTATATTCCTTTTTCATTGTCTTTTGTGTATACATTATAAGTTTTTGCTCTGTGGTTTTGCCTGTAAACCTTTTGTGCCCTTTTGTGTGAGGTTTACCTGTATCATCCTATGTATGTCTATTTTAAATTCACAGCAACTTAAATTTGAGCACATTTCAAAACTCTATATTTTTACTTCTTCCTCCACATTTTACATTTTTGATGTCACTTTTTTTCATCCTTTTCCTTTATTTATTTATTTAGTTAGTTAGTTAGTTAGTTATTATTTTTTAGGTAGGCTCCATGCCCAACATGGAGCCCAACATGCGGCTTGAACTCACAACCCTGAGGTGAAGAGTCAGACACTCAACTCACTGAGCTACCCAGGCACCACAACATCTTTTTATTTTATGTACCCCTTAACTAATTACTATAGTTTTAGTTAATTTTACTACCCTTGTCTTTTAACCTTCTTAGTAGCTCTCTATGTGATTAATCCACTTTTTTTTAAAGATTTTATTTATTTATTTGTCAGAGACAGAGAGAGAGAGAGAGCACAAGCAGGGTGGAGCAGCAGGTAGAGGGAGAAGCAGGCTCCCTGCTGACCAAAGAGCCCGATGCAGGACTTGATCCCAGGACCCTGGGATCATGACCTGAGCCAAAGGCAGACACTTAACCAACTGAGCCACCCAGGCGTCCTGATTAATCCACTATCTTTACCATATATTTACCTTTTTCAATGAGATTTTTACTTTCATATGTTTTCCTGTTATTACTTGGTGCCATTTCTTTTCAGCTAAAAGAAGTTCCTTGAATATGTCTTGTAAGTCTAGTTTAGTAGTGAGGAACTCTTTAGGTTTTGTTTGTCTAGAAAACTCTATATGTCCTTCAAATCTTCATGATCACCTTGTTGGGTAAAATATTCTTAGTTGGAAGTGTTGTTTTATTTTTGTTGTTTTTTTTTTCTTTCAGACCTCTGAATATGTCATTCTACTCCCTCTGGTTTGCAAACTTTCTGCTGAGAATCCTGCTGAGTTTGGGGTTTCCCTTGTATGTATGTAACAATTTCTTTTTCTCTCACTGCTTTAAAGATTCTCTATCTTTAAATTTTGACAATTTAATTATAATGTGTCTTGGTGTGGGTCTCTCTGGGTTCCACTTAGTTGGAACTCTCTGGGATTCCTGAATCTGGATGCCTTTTTCCACCCCAAGGCTAGGGAAGTTTTCAGCCATTAGTTCTTCAAATAAGTTTTCTATCCCTTTCTCTCTATCTTTTTCTTCTGGGATCCCTATAATGCTAATGTTTGCACCTGATATTGTTCCACAGGTCCCTTAAGTTATCTTTATTTTTAAAATTCTTTTTTCTTTTTGCTGCTCCCTCTGGGTTAGTTCCTCTGCTCTATCTTCCAGCTTAGTGATCTGTTCTTCTATTTCATCCAGTCTCCTGTTGAACACCACCCCCCAACCCCCACCACCACCACCCTACCACCACCCCCTCCCCCGGTGCAAGTGCATTTTTCAGTTTGGTTTCAGTTTTCAGTTTTACTCTTCAGTTCTGTAACTTCTGTTTGGTACCTTCTTATATTTTCTGTCTCTTTCTCAGTTCTTTATTGAGTGTTCATCCATTTGTTGCCCAAGTTCAGTGAGCATCTTTATTATCATTACTTCGAATTCTTTATCAGGTAGATTACTTATTTCCATATAATTAAGGTCTTTTTCTGAGGTTTTATTTTCTTTTGTTTGGAACATATTTTTCTGTTCCTCATTTTGCTTGACTCTGTTTGTTACTATGTATGTGTGAAATAGCTACACCTCTCAGTATTGAAGGAATGGCCTTGTGTAAATGATGCCCTTCTCATTTAATTTTGCCCTAGCTCTTAATTGTCTCTTTAACCTTTGTGATTGTCTCCACTGCATGATTTATTCTTGAAATGCCCTACTTTAGAGGCTCTGCCAAGAACTGTCAGCAATCCAAGAGGAGGAGTTTCCTTTAGCACCTGGAGTAAGCTGATTGGAACCAGACCCTCAAGCAGCAGCTTTTAAAGTATTCAAATATATGCAATCCTGTGGGGCTGCAGTGGTAATCCCTGCTGTCCTCTGGACTAGAGGATCTGGAGGTATACTCTGGGCAACCTTTGCAAAACTTTGGGCTCCGGGTGAGTGTATAATCTCCTTCTTGTGAAGTCTCATCAAGCTGTAGCAAGGCCAAAGTGTGTCTCCCTGCTTATGTTCCTTGCCTCCTTAGCCTCTACAGTGTGGGAAACCTGAGGCTTACCCCTCAGGCTGAAGCTCCAGTGTAAGTAAATAGGTCTTTTTCACAGGAAGACTGGTGGTGTGTTTCAGTATTCTCTCCATGCCCTGGGTGTTGTGGCCCACCAAGAACTATCTTTCCAATTGTTACAATCTCCTGGAGCTCTGGAATGCCAGTCCTCTTGGTCAACAGAGCCAATCAAGAAGTATCTCCTGTGTGGATTGTGTATATCTGTTGGATTTAGCAAGAAAGCAGGAGAGCGTTGGGGGCAGGGCATACTCGCCAGCTTCAGAAAGGCAGTGGGAAAGTGCCTTGTCTGTGTGCGTATGTTCACTTTAGGCTGGGTACCAAAGAATCTCACAACCACTCACACTTATGAGCCCCAGCCAGGGCATGAAGGAGTGCTGCAAATGCCCATGGTCTCCTGCCTCAGCAAATGCCATGACAGCACACCCCCACTCATCCCCGCAAGGTGGTGGGAGGGTACTGTGTCTGATCTCGCTGCCTGTACTAGCAGGTTATGTGGAGACTGCAACAGTAACATCTGCCATGCCTCCATCTTTAGAGAGCATCTAGCAACTATCCCTCACCTCTCCAGTTGATGCCCCCAGCTCAGCAAATGAATCTCTCTCACATATAGTCTAGGTGCTTCTCAAACCACTTTTTTTCAGTGGGTCTCCAGGTGAGCTAGACTGCACACAAGCCCTCCAAGAGAGAAATCTGTTTGGGACCCCTGGATGTTAGCCCCATTGGTTTTCCAAGCCAGGTGTTCTAGGGGCTCATTTTGCCAGTGGAGATCCCAGGGGCCTGGGTGCCTGATGTGGAGCACCAACCTTTCACTCCTCCAGAAGAAGCAGTTATTTGATGAGATCCCTCACTATTGTGCATTGCTCTACAGGATGTGGGATTTTCTGCAAGAGCCTCTGCCTCTCCCACCTGTCTCAATGTGGTCCTTTTTTCCTTTGTTATAGACAATTAATCTGTTTTTCAGATCTTTTTCAGAGGGAAATGATCCATATGTAGCTGGAGATTTGGTGTGTCCATGGGAGGAAGTGAGCTCAGGATCTTCCTATACTGCCATCTTGAACCTCCTCCCCCCAAGTTACTTATTAATCTTGCTAAACACCCTTTTTCTATCCTATAAAATGAGAACAGTACACATTTTATATTAAAAAAACTGAGATACAGGTGTTCTTCACAAGTGCCTAACACTTAGCAAATGCTCACCAAATATTAATAATAATAAAAATAATATATAAACTGTTATTATTGTTTTTATTTTTATTTAAAGCAGATAATTACCCATAATCTAATGGGTATCAGGAGTGTCTCATTGTGTTATTAACTTTCCTTTTCCTAATACTAACAAATTGTGTTTTCTTTGTGAAGAAATGTCTGTTGTCCATTTTATCATTGAGCTTTATAACTTTTTTCTTTCTTATATTGGTGTTGCTCATATATATTTATATATAGATATATTCTAGAGGCTAATATTTGGTTGGTTATGTATGTGGCAAATATCTTCTCCCAATTATGGCTTATCTTTTTACTTTTATGCTGCTTCTTGATGAACAAAGTTCTGATAAAGTAGAATTTAAAAGTCTTTTCCTTTATGTATATAAGACATTTTCTTATACTTCTAATTTTTTAATTTGCCTTTCACATTTAAGTTTTTAATATGTATAGAATTTATTTTTACATTTAGTATGAAGATTGGATCATTTTTTACATTCAAAATCAACTAAAAATTAGTAGCTTTTCCATTCCTCACTGATCTGTAATGCCAAACATGTTGTAATTCCAGGTTCGATATATGTGTAGATTTCTGGCTCTCTGTTTTGTTCTATTAATTAATATGTCTATTCCTTTGTCAAAACATACTGATTTAATTAATATCTTTGTATCAAATCTTTTTATATTGCAGCTCAAGTATTTCCAGCTTGATCTCCTTGTAGAATGTCTTGGCTATTTTTGTTATTTGCTCTTAAAAATTAATTCTTAATCAACTTCTTTAAGTTTCCCAAAATGCCATTGATGGGAATAACCTTGTAGCTATAGGTTAATTTGCCAGAATTGACAATGTTATACATTGTTATGTTTTTTTAATTATGTTAATCATCATACATTACATCATTAGTTTTTGATGTAGTGTTCCATGATTCATTGTTTGCGTATAACACCCAGTGCTCCATGTAGTACATGCCCTCTTTAATACCCATCACCAGGCTAACCCATCCCCCCACCCACCTCCCCTCTAGAACCCTCAGTTTGTTTCTCAGAGTACATTATTATGTTTTAATTTATAAAAGTTTCAAGTTTTAGTGTTTTATGTATGCTTAAGAAGATGGGGTGATTTATGATTTAGGGCATGTGTGTCTATGTGTGTATTTGCTTATATATGTAGTCTATATTATATAAATGTATAATTATAAATTTTATTATATTATACATACATGTATATTATATGTACATGTATTTGATAGAGATCAAGATTGTTAAGCCTGTTAATCATCATTATTTTAATGTGTGATTTGCCAAAACAGGTGGCTATGTTGGAATCTCTTATGTGTTGACACATTTGTTGATTTCTGTTCTTAGGACATATAAGTTCCATATAAGTATTTTTTAATATATGTGTCCAGTTAATTGAAAAACTATTTAAATTTACATATATTAATAATCTTTACATCAAATAATGCTATTGGTCTTAAAGTCTCTCTTGCCTAGTATACCTAAGATTTCACTGGACTAATATCTGCCTAGCATATTATTTTTTATTATTTAGTTCAATCTTTTATGTCTTTAGATATTAGTGTGTGTCTTGTAGTTATATATAGTCACAGATTTTAAAATCTAATCTTCTATCTTAAGTGATGAGTGTAATCCATCGATGGTTATTGTAATCACTTAAATATCTGTACTTCTTTCTATTATCTTTTTGTTTTGTAATTGTCCTGCTTTCCTATTGCTTCCTTTTTCTTTCCTTTGACTTTTTAATTGACTGAGGAGTCTTTGCTTTTTTTTCTTTTCATTCTTTCTTTACTTTGAAGGCCAAACACTATCTCTAACATGTTACTTGAAATTTATTTTTATTATTACACTTTAAATTTTCCTATGTACATTTGTCTTAACAAAATATGCTTCATATTTTTTAGTACAGAGACTGTTTTGAGTACCATACAATACAATGAATTAGAGCATTTTATTCATACTACTGATCTCTGGACATACATGTTATTGTTAGAAAGCATTTTAGTTTCTTTATTTTAATTCTCAGGTTTGATATTATTTTATTAGCATTGTTTATGTTATTTTTATTTTGTACTCACAATATTTGTTTTATTTTATCTATATATTTGCCATTTTTTGTTATTGTTCATCATTCTTACTTACAACTTAGATCTTCTCTCTGGGATCATTTTACTTCTCCCTGAATTACATATTTTCTAGTAGGAACATAGGACATAAACTCAGTTTTAGTGTATCTAAAATGTCTTTTCATTGCAGTTGTTCTGTTTTCCTGGACCTAAACATATATGCTGCCATGTACCTTCACCCAGAAATCTGGAGTTGTCATTTCATTATCATATAGCATGTAATTCCTTCTTTTATATCCTTAAACATTTTGTACATAGTATTTCATTTTCTGTATGTGTATCTGAAGATTTTGAAGGTTATGCATAATTAGAATTTTTGTTGTTTCTCTGAATCTCATTGTTTCCACTGCATATATTTAGTGATATTTGATTGTGAACTCATAGATCTTCAACCCTGTAAAACCTGTGTCCCAATATAAGACTGCACCCCTCAAGAATTGCACTATTTTTTCATGATAGCCAAGAAGAAAACAAAAGACTTGGGAGTGTTGAAACAGCTTTATTTTAGGCTTAGTCAGAAAGTCTAAGTACAGATATCATCCACTCAACCTGAATCATTGGTGAATACTCACTATTCAGGTTTCACTTATGGTTTCCCCGTATGTCTCCTAGAAGTAAAGTTTCAATTTTGGATCTGGGCATCTATGTAAAAAAAGTGATAAGTTCTATTTTAACCAGTATTTTCCTGCCCACTAAGTCTTTAATCATTCACCCATTGTAATGGCACTTAGAAGGAAAATAAAACATGGATTTTTGTTTGTTTTGTACACAGTCATTGTCTCAAATTTATATATGATTTGTTGCATTTCAGAAGTATTAAGAGGATTGATACCATACAGATTTTTATTTTAGGAAAGACTAAAATAAGAAAGAGATTAGTATCTGGTTAATATAAGAATATATAATAACAATTATTATTTTAGTATATAACTTGTTAGATGTTAATTCCTATAAGCAGAAGAACTACTATTCCCGAGATCCAGGATAATTAATTTTGAGTTCAGGCATATCTCAGAGATACCATGGGTTCAGTTCCAGACAACTGCAGTAAAGTGAATATCACAATAAAGCAGGTCCAATTAATTTTTTTGGTTTCCCAGTGCATATAAAAGTTATGTTTGCACTACTAGGTGTGTAATAGCATTATGTCTAAAAAATTGTGTATACCTTAGGTAAAAATACTTCATTGCTAAAAAATACTAACCATCATCTGAGCTTTCAGCAAGTCATAATCTTTGCTGGTGGAGGGTCTTGCCTTAATACTGATGGCTGCTGACCCATCAGAGTGGTGGTTTCTGAAGGTTGAGGTGGCTGTGGCACTTTTTAAAAATAAGACAACACTGAAGTTTGCCACATTGATTGGCTCTTTCTTTCACAAACCATTTTTCTGTAGCATGCAATGCTGTTTGATAGCTTTTTACTCACAGTACAACTTCTTTCAAAATTGAAGTCAATCTTCTCAAACTCTGCCACTGCCTATTCAACTAAGATTTTTAATATTCTAGATCGTTTGTTGTCATTTTAACAATCTTCACAGCA
This sequence comes from Callorhinus ursinus, assembly GCF_003265705.2. Lineage (NCBI taxonomy): Eukaryota > Metazoa > Chordata > Mammalia > Carnivora > Otariidae > Callorhinus > Callorhinus ursinus. The sequence goes on from NW_027397073.1 coordinate 39,008,497, forward strand.
TCTTCACCAGGAGTAGCTTCCACCTCAAGAAGTCACTTTCTTTGCTCATCCATAAGAAGTAACTCCTCATCTGTTCAAGTTTTATCATGAGACTGTGCCAATTCAGTTACATCTTCAGGCTCCACTTCTAGTTCTTTTGCTCTTTCTACCACATCTGCAGTTAACTTCCTCCACTGAAGTCTTAAACCCCACAAAGTCATCCATGAAGGTTGGAATCAACTTCTTTCAAACTCCTACTAATGTTAATATTTTGATCTTGTCCCACGAATCACGAATGTTCTTTGTTAATGACATCTACAATGGTGAATCCTTTCTAGAAGGTTTTCAATTTACTTTGCCCAGATCCATCAGAAGAATCACTATCAATGACAGCTAGAGCCTTATAAAATGTATTCCCTAAATAATAAGACTTGAAAGTTGAGAGTACTCCTTGATCCATGGGCTGCAGAATGGATGTTGTGTTAGTAGGCATGAAAACAACATTCATCTTGTTGTACATGTCTATCAGAGCTCTTGGGTGATCAGGCTCATTATCAGTAAGAAGTAATATTTTGAGAGGAATCTTTTTTTCTGAGCAGAATGCCTCAACAGTAGAATATTTACTGAAAATATTCAGTAAACCATGTTGTAAACAGATGTGCTGTCATCCAAGCTTTGTTGTTCCATTTCTAGAGCACAGAGAGTTAGCCTGTCCTTTAAAATTTGAAGCCAGTCATTGACTTTTCCTCTTTAGCTGTGAAAGTCCTACATGGCATCTTCCAATAGAAGGCTGTTTTATTTACATTGAAAATCATTTGTTTACTGTGGCCATCTTCATAAATGATCTTAGCTAGATTTTCTGGATAGCTTGCTGCAGGTTCTACATCAGCGGTTGCTGCTTCACCTTGCACTTCAATGTTATGGATATAGCTTCTTTCCATAAACTTCATGAACTAACCTCTGCTAGCTTCAAACTTTTTTCTGCAGCTTCCTCACCTCTCTCAGCCTTGAAAAGACTTAGGGCCCTGCTCTGGATTAGGCTTTGGCTTAAGGGAATGTTGTGACTGGTTTGACATAACCCTAAAACTTTCTCCAGGTCAGCAATATAGCTGTTCTTGCTTTCTTATCATTTGCATATTCACTGGAGTAGCACTTTTAATTTCCTTCAAGAACTTTTCCTTTGCATTCACAACTTGGCTGTTTGGTGCAAGAAGCTTAGTTTTTGGCCTGTGTTGGTTTTTGACATGCTTTCCTCACTAAGCTTAATCATTTCTAGCTTTTGGTTTAAAATGAGAGACCTGCAACTCTTTTTTTCAACTAAACACTTAGAGGCCATTGTTGGGTTATGAAATGGCCTAACGTGAATATTGTTATGTCTTGGGAAATAGGGTGGCCTGAGGAGAGGGAGAAAAGGAGAGAGTGGGATAATGGCTGGTCAGTGGAGCAGTCAGAACACATGGATTATTTATTGATTAAGTGTGCTGTCTTCCTGGGACATGGTTTGTGGTTCCCCAACAATTACAATAATAACATCAAAGATCACTGATCACAAATCATCATAAGAAGTATAATAATAATGAAACAGTTTGGGATATTATGAGAAATATCAAAATGTGACACAGAAAGCCCAGGGCCAGATGGCTTCCCAGGGGAATTCCTCCAAACATTTAAAGAAGAATTAATACCTATTCTTCTGAAACTGTTCCAAAAAATAGAAATGGAAGGAAAACTTCCAAACTCGTTTTATGAGGCCACCATTACCTTGATCCCAAAACCAGACAAAGACCCCATCAAAAAGGAGAATTACAGACCAATATCCTTGATGAACATGGATGCAAAAATTCTCACCAAAATACTAGCCAATAGGATCCAACAGTACATTAAAAGGATTATTCACCATGACCAAGTGGGATTTATCCCTGGCCTGCAAGGTTGGTTCAACATCCGCAAATCAATCAATGTGATACAATACATTAACAAAAGAAAGAACAAGAATCATATGATTCTTTCAATAGATGCAGAAAAAGCATTTGAAAAGGACAGCATCCTCCTTGATCAAAACTCTTCAGAGTATAAGGATAGAGGGTACATACCTCAATATCATAAAAGCAATCTATGAAAAACCTACAGCGAATATCATTCTCAATAGGGAAAAACTAAGAACTTTCCCCCTAAGGTCAGGAACGCGGCAGGGGTGTCCACTATCACCACTACTATTCAGCATAGTATTAGAAGTCCTAGCCACAGCAATCAAACAACAAAAAAATCAAAGGCATCCAAATCAGCAAAGAAGAAGTCAAACTCTCACTCTTTGCAGATGATATGATACTGTATGTGGAAAACCCAAAGACTCCACCCCAAAACTGCTAGACCTCATACAGGAATTCAGTACAGTGGCAGGATATAAAATCAATGCACGGAAATCAGTGACATTCCTATACACCAACAACAAGACAGAAGAAAGAGAAATTAAGGAGTCGATCCCATTGACAATTGCCCCCAAAACCATAAGATACCTAGGAATAAATCTAACCAAAGAGGCAAAGGATCTGTACTCAGAAAACTATAAAATACTCATGAAAGAACTTGAGGAAGACACAAAGAAATGGAAAAACGTTCCATGCTCACGGATTGGAAGAACAAACATTGTGAAGATGTCAATGCTACCTAGAGCAATCTACACATTCAATGCAATCCCCATCAAAATACCATCCACTTTTTTCAAAGAAATGGAACAAATAATCCTAAAATTTTATGGAGCCAGAAAAGACCCCGAATAGCCAGAGGAATGTTGAAAAAGAAAAGCAAAGCTGGTGGCATCAGAATTCCAGACTTCAAGCTCTATTACAAAGCTGTCATCATCAAGACAGTATGGTACTGGCACAAAAACAGACACATAGATCAATGGAACAGAATAGAGCGTTCAGAAATGGGCCCTCAACTCTATGGTCAACTAATCTTCGACAAAGCAGGAAAGAATGTCCAATGGAAAAAAGACAGTCTCTTCAACAAATGGTGTTGGGAAAATTGGACAGCCACGTGCGGAAGAATGAAACTGGACCTTTTCCTTACACCACACACAAAAATGGACTCAAAATGGTTGAAAGACCTCAGTGTGAGACAGGAGTCCATCAAAATCCTAAAGGAGAACACAGGCAGCAACCCCTTCGACCTCGGCCACAGGAACTTCTTCCTAGAAACATCACCAAAGGCAAGGAAAGCAAGGGCAAAAATGAACTATTGGGACTTCATCAAGATAAAAAGCTTTTGCACAGCAAAAGAAGCAGTCCACAAAACCAAAAGACAACCGACAGAATGGGAGAAGATATTTGCAAATGACATATCAGATAAAGGGCTAGTATCCAAAATCTATAAAGAACTTATCAAACTCAACACCCAAAGAACAAATAATCCAATAAAGAAATGGGCAGAAGACATGAACAGACATTTTTCCAAAGACATCCAAATGGTCAATAGACACATGAAAAAGTGCTCAACATCGCTTGGCATCAGGGAAATCTAAATCAAAACCTCAGTGAGATACCACCTCACACCAGTCAGAATGGCTAAAATTAACAAGTCAGGAAACGACATATGTTGGCGGGGATGTGGAGAAAGGGGAACCCTCCTACACTGTTGGTGGGAATGCAAGCTGGTGCAGCCACTCTGGAAAACAGTATGAAGGTTCCTCAAGAAGTTAAAAAAGAGCTACCCTACAACCCAGCAATTGCACTACTAAGTATTTACCCCTAAGATATAAATGTATTGATCTGAAAGGGCACCTGCACCCCAATGTTTGTAATAGCAATGTCTACAATAGCCAAACTGTGGAAAGAGTCAAGATGTCCATTGACAGATGAATGGATAAAGAAGATGTGGTATATATATACAACAGAATAATATGCAGCCATTAAAAGGAATGCGATCTTGCCATTTGCAACGATGTGGATGGAACTGGAAGGTGTTATGCTGAGCGAAATAAGTCAATCAGAGAAAAACATGTATCATATGACCTCACTGATATGAGGAATTCTTAATCTCAGGAAACAAACTGAGGGTTGCTGGAGTGGTGGGGGGGTGGGAGGGATGGGGTGGCTGGGTGATAGACATTGGGGAGGGTATGTGCTATGGTGAGTGCTGTGAATTGTGCAAGACTGTTGAATCACAGATCTGTACCTCTGAAACTAATAATGCAATATATGTTAAGAAAAAAAAATGAAGATAGCAGGAGGGGAAGAATGAAGGGGGGAAATCGGATGGGAAGACGAACCATGAGAGACGATGGACTCTTAAAAACAAACTGAGGGTTCTAGAGGGGAACCTCTGGTTTAGTCTGGTGATGGGTATTAAAAAGGGCATGCTCTGCATGAAGCACTGGGTGTTATGCACAAATAATGAATCATGGAGCACTACATCAAAAACTAATGATGTAATTTATGGTGATTAACATAACAATAAAAAAATTTTTTAATGAAAAAAATGTGACACAGAACATGAAGTGAGCACATGCTGTTGGAAAAATGGCACTGATAGACTTGCTTGTTGCAGCGTTGCCACCAACCTTCAATTTGCAAAAAGACACAATATCTGCAAAGTGCAATAAAGCAAAATGCAATAAAATGAAGCATGCCTGTATTACTTTTATATCTTTCTTAGAAACAAAACAAATTTGCATTGACACATTATATACCCTTTTTTCTGGGGTTCACAAATTGAGAGAATGTTTAGTTAATTAGCATTATGAAAATTTTCTATTTTGTTCATCCCCTCTGGTTAGAAGTTCAGGTTTAAGTTTTAGATGGTTCTTGTTTGCTATACGCTGGCATTTTATAGACACTAGGATAAGCATAAATTGACAGTAGAGCAGTGTTTCCAGAACAAGCACTGTTATTATCTTAAAGTTTAGTGGACTTATGCATTATATACTTATTCCTATCTTCCATCTGTTTTGCAATGTTCACTTCATTTTTGCTGCCCATTACTTCATGCTACTTCTTTGCATCCTGGTCACCTTCGGTGACATGTCAAACTCTTTACTTGGCCTAATTTTGTGATTTGGATTCTTCTCCCTCAGTCTTTTCCAGTCTGAGCTTTATTGTCGAGCCATTTCCTCTGAGGAGGCCATCTCTACTAAGATGCTGTTACCTTGCACATTGTGTGAATTCAGTTTAGCTTATTGATATTAATGACTGCTTTCAGACTCAACTATTATCTCTCATTTGATAATGTCTTACCCAAAATTTGGCACTAAATTTTTAAATAAGGCAGTATTAGGAGAGACTCCATGGTGGGGGGGTGTTAATTAATTTAACTAATTAATTAATTTAAATACCTGCCCAGTGGCAAACTGGGTCAGCTGCCTTTCAAAGTCACCAGATTAAGTTTTTTCAAGTCTTTCTTTCAAGCAAATATATACAGCCATGTTTTGTTTATTCTGCTTGACATTAAGTGAGAATAATGTGAAGTCTTTACGAGTAAAAACACTCTCAAACTTTTTTACAAATTGCTTGTGAAAGGCCCTTAGTTATAAAATAATAAACTCTGTAAAATTGAGATTTTCAGCTCTAAATATAAAATTCATTTAGCAGAAAGAAAGTCGAAAGAGACCTTAAGATTAAGTTTTGCCTCTTTCTCATACTAGTTGGGGAGCCTTAGGCAGTTGTCCTGTGCAACACTTGCTTCATTTGGCTAACTCCTGTTGAACTTGGTTCTTGTATCACTTCTATCAAGAATCTTCCAGCTTATGCAGGAGTTTTTAGGCATTCCTTCTCTGAGATCCTGTAGTCTACTGTTTCACATCCAACTCCTACTTTTGTCTATTTACATAAAGGATATATTTAGGTCCTGTGTGCCTCTGAGCCACATTGAAGATAGGAAACAACCAACCCACTGGATCTTTGATCCCCTGGATGCAAAGTACAGGCTCTGACACAAAGTTTTTGTTTTTCAATAAAAGTTTGCTTTATGAATGAATAGTAGTAGCTCCACTGCCTTATGCCTAAAAATGTTGTGAGTCTAAATGGGAGTGATACAGTATTTCTGTGTTGTAAAGTACTATTAAAAATGTAAGACATAATTATCAGTTAAGAACATGTATCTGAATGTAAATATATATCTGTGTCTAAATATAGTAGGAACTAATTCACAAAAATAACATTAATTTGAAATTTATAATAAATATAGACAAGAAAGCTATATCTGTACAAACTATGACAAAATGTTGAAGAAAATAAAATAAACTTTATCAAGATATATTAAACTATTTGTAGAACAATTTTTTAGAGTATAAAGTCTCAATTGTTTGTACGTATACCTCTTTGCTATTCACTGATTTTCTTACCTCGTCATTATTCAGCATTTGTCAGGGCCTTGATTTAAAAGCAGTGTTCATAGTCTCTTGAAATTTTGAAGACATTTCCATGCCTTCAAAATTTGCACAACCCCAGTCTTCACTAACACATCGTATACCTGCCCACTGCAACCCACCCCCCACCCCCCATCTCAACTGGTATATCACAGGGCTCTCTAGATACTTGATAACTACCACTATTAGAAAATGTAACATATTTGGCCTTAATTATTTATTAATTTTATCCTTTAAAGCCAAAATGATAACTCTGATAATAGTGGTAGGAGTCTGTGTTGAGGAGGAAGCAAAGGATCCAATTGAAAAATACTTAAAAGTTAGAATTAATAGAACTTTAACTAGGTTATAATGAGATGTGGGTGAGGGATGTGAGCATGGCTCTGAGGTTTTTGGCTTTTATGTCATAGTGAAGGGTGGCATCTCATTCTAAATCACAGGGCAATAGGAAGAGAAAGCAGATAGGATGAGAAGTTTCCTGGACCCAATGGTTTCATCTTTGGACTTTGACCTTGAGGTGTCATTGGGTAGATAATGGAAAATGTCCAGTAGTTAATGATAAAAATCAGCCAGGTTTAGGGATGTCTGTTGTTCACTCAGAGACTATATATGAGAAAATTAGGGGCAGACCTTAGGAAATTATGATGTTTAAGTGGTAGAAAATGGGCAAATAAGACTGAAAAGGAAATTTGGAACAATAGAAGCAAACCAAGAATAAAATCAGAGAAGGAAAAATGTACAAGAAGTAATAAGATATTGATACCAAAGCCAAAGACACCACACACACACACATACACACACACACACTCATACACACATGCACACCAACTACTACAGGCCAATATTCGTAATGAATTTAGATACAAAATTCCCCAACAAAATATTAGCAAACCACATTCAACAACACATTTAAAAGATCTTTCACCATGATGAAGTGGTATTTCTTCCAGAGATGCAAAAATGTTTCAAGATTTACAGATCAATCAAGGTGACACACCACATCAGCAAAACAAAGAATAAAAATCATATGATGATCTCAGTAGATGCAGAAAAAGCATTTGACAAAATTCAACATCCTTTCATGATAAAAACTCTCAACAAAGTGGGTTTGGAGGGAAATTACCTCAACATAATAAAGACCATATGAAAAACCTATGGTTAACATCACACCCAATGGAGAAAACTGAGAGTTTTTCCTCTAAGATCAGGAACAAACAAGGATGTCCACTCTTGCCACTTTTATTCAACATAGTACTGGAAATCCTACCCACAGCAACCAGATAAGAAAAAGAAATGAAAAATATCCATATTGGTAAGGAAAATGTTAAACTGTCACTATTTGTAGTGGCATGATACTCTATATAGAAAACCCTAAAGATTCCACCAAAAACTATTAGAAGTAAGATGTGGATTCAGTAAAGTTTCAGGATACAAAATTAATACCCAGAATTCAGTAGCATTTCTATATATTAATAACAAAATGGCAGAAGAAATAAATTTACATTTACTCTTGGACCGAAAAGAATAAAATACTTAGGAATAAACTTAACCAAGGAGGTGAAAGACCTGTCCTGTGAAAACTATAAAACAATGATGAAAGAAATTTAAGATGACACAAACACATGGAAAGATATTCTGTGCTCATTGATTGGAATCATTAATATTGTTAAAATATGGACATATTTTATGTCCAAAAGCAGTCTGCAGATCCAATAGATTCACAGAACTAGAACAAATAATACTAAAATTTGTGTGGAATCCCAAAAGACCCCCAAAACAAAAGCAATCTCAAGAAAGAAAAACAGAGCTGAAGATATCACAATTCTAGATTTTAAGATATATTACAGAGTTGTAATAACCAAAACAGTATGGTACTGGCATAAAAATAGACACATAGGTCAATGGAACAAGATAGAGAGCCAGAAATAAACCCACACTTGTATGGTAAGTTACTCTATGACAAAGTGGTAAGAATGGGGAAAAGACAATCGCTTCAAAAAATGATGTTGAGCGTTGGTGGTATAGTGGTGAGCATAGCTACCTTCCAAAAAATGATGTTGGGAAGCCTGGACAGCTACCTGTGAAAGAATGACACTGTACTACTTTCTAATACCATACATGAAAATAAACTCAAAATGTATTAAAGACATAAATGTGAGACCTGAAATCATAAAAATCCTAGAATGAACATAAGCCATAATTTCTTTAACGTTCACTGTAGCAATATTTTTCTAGATATGTCTCCCAAGGCAAGGGAAATAGAAGCAAAAAGAAACTTTTGGTACTACATAAAAATAAAAAGGTTTTGCACAAGAAAGGAAACCATCAACAAAATGAAAAGCAGCCTACTGAATGGGAGAAGATATTTGCAAATGATATATCCAATAAGAGGTTAATATCCAAAATATATAAAGAACTTGTACAACTCAACACCAAAAAACAATCCAATTAAAAAATGAGACTTTTTTCACAGAAAATGTATAGATGGCCAACAGACATATGAAAAGATACTCAATATTACTAGTCACCAGGGAAGTGCAAATCAAAACTACAATGAGATATCACCTTACACCTGTCAGAATGGCTAAAAACAAAAAGACAAGAAATAAGTGTTGGCAAGGATGTGGAGAAAAAGGAACTCTTGTGCACTACTTATTGGTGGGATTGTAAATTGTTACAGGCACTGCAGAAAAAAGAATGGAGGTTCTTCAAAAATTAAAAATAGAAATACCATATCATCTAATAATTCCATTACTGAGTAGTTATTGAAAGAAAATGAAAACACTAATTAGAGAAGACATATTCATCCCCTATATTTACTGTAGCATTATTTATAATAGCCAAGATATGGAAGCAACCTGTCCATTGGATAAAGAAGATATATGCACAATGGAGTATTGTGCGGCTATAAAAAAGGGATGAGATTTGCCGTTTGCAACAACATGGATAGACTTAAAGGGTGTTATGCTAAGTGAAATAGGTCAGAGAAAAACACAGAGAAATACTATATGATTTCACTTATGTGGAATCTAAAACACAAAACAAATGAATAAACAAACAAAAAGCAGAATCAGACCTATAAATACAGAGAACAAACTGATGGTTTGCCAGAAGGAAGGGTTGTAGGGGATGAGCAGAATGGATGAAGGGAACTGAGAGGTACAGGCTTCCAGTTTGGGAATGAATAAGTGATGGGAATAAAAGGTACAGCAGAGGGAATTAGGTCAAGATTGTAATAGCATTGCATGGTGACAGATGGTAGCTACACTTGTGGTGAGCACAGCATAACATAGAGAGATGGTAAAACACAGTGTTGTGCACCTGAAACTAATGGAACATTGTGTGTCAACTATACTCAAAAAAAAAAAAAAAGGTTTTTTTAAAGTCATTAGTTTTAGCCATATCAGATGCTGCAGGTGATCTTTGCTAGAGCCATTTCAGTGAAGTGGTAGGAGAGGTCTGAAGAGTGAAGGAGCTGAAGAAATGGAAAGAAAGGAGACAAGAGATTTCCAAAATCTGGAGAACCAGAAATGCCAAGTGGCTACATATTTTACTGGCAATCCGTTTAGTATTACACTTCTTCCTTCAATGAGTCAATTAAGGTTCAAATGACACTATTACCCAAAGCCACATAGCATGCTAGTACCTACTTTTGTCTGTGTTTTCAAATATCCAATGATTCATCCACTACTTGTCATTAAAAATTTCCAGAATTTAGCAGAACATCGGTAATTTTCTTACTATGGGTTACAACCATTCCATTTGTATTAATCATTGTCACTGTTCTTTTCAGATCTTTGAGTATCTCGGAATTTAGTTCACAGTGTTTGCTGAAAGAATGAGATTAGTAACTGATTCTTAAAAGGCACTGCTTTATTATTATATGTTTTTGATAATATTTGTTGTAACCTATGTTCAATTAGATACTCTTGTTCAAGCCAACAAGTGGATTAGTAAATTTTTGGCACCTATGACAATTTCCACTATTTTGCAGATTTTTTTCTTATTGTTGAAATCCTTCTAGCTCCCAAAATAATACTAGATAAGTAAAAAGAAGCTAAAACAAGAATAAGGTCATAAGACTTTTGCATTTTAGATGTAGTTCATAGAGAAGTTCATATTGACCTGACCCCTGATTTCTTGTAGCTAGAGACTAGTTTCTTTCTGCTCCCAGGCTCTGCCTCATTGCATGATTGTGTTTCATATTTTCTTTGCACTTTCAGTTGAATTTTTGCAAGTAGTTTAAAACAAGTAATTTCAGAAACATTTATATTTACTTGTGTGTAAAAGAAATAAAGATACTCGGGATATTTATAATAGACTTGATGTCTTTAAAGTAGAAAAATACTATATTTATTCCTGCGAATTCTAAATAAACCAGGGAGCTCTATAATAAATCATTTTTGATATAATGTTTTATTGTGAATTAGTTTTAGATAAATGTGATTTTTAAAGTATTATTTTAATTAATTTGCATCAGAATGGGTGGGTCTCATAAGATCATAAAGATATATTGTGGATAGTCATCAAAGAAAATTGTTCAACCACCGCTCAAAAATGAACACCAAAAAAACCGGTTTATGGCATTCATTTGACCACATTTTAAAATCAAGGGATTTAATTACTCTGGGGAAAATGACAGCAGGCAAGGAAGTGGATACCTTAAGAATATGTTCATCTCTAAAGCATAATGACAGCATAACTTTTGTTTTTAGTCTTTATGTAATTCCATTTGCAACTTTTTAAAAGCAGCTAATTTTTCATTTTAGCAATGTTAGTTTTTTCTTATGAAAATAATTTCTACTACAGAATTTTAAAAATTGTTTTATTCTTGATTTAACATCTTTTTTTAAACCACAGAAAACAATAATTTTTAGAATTAGAATAGTTTTGAGCTCTTTATAGGATTTGTCTGTGAAATTTAGTCATTTAAATAAAAAATTAAATTGTTATCTTTATAATTTTTAAATCAAATATTCAATAGAATACAGTAATTTTATTTCAGAACCAGATATCTGTGAAACTAAGAAGTCTGTGAGTTTTGCACCATATTACTATTAAATACATAAAAATTAGATTAGTTATTGTCTGATATGTCATAGTATGTGTTATAATTATAACATATACAAAAGAAATACATGTGCATATTCATATAAAGGGATAGACATGATCTTTAAGGATTAACTACAAGACTTAGTAGTATTTGTTATAGTTCAGCTTGCTTCTTATGCCATCGGTGTTTTTATATATTAGCAGAGGTCCAAATACAGAATCTTGAAATGTATTATTCTTTCTATCATTAGAATAAAAGAGTAGTTCTTTATTAATTGTTAAAGGCCAACTCTAGTTTTGGGAATGCATGTGAGTCATATTTTATTTTTTTTAAGTATACCTAAGCAGTTGACAAAGGATGTTTCCAGAAATGAGCTATGTGATCTTTGACACCAATCTGTGGAACCGATTTGATAATAAATATCTCATTACTTTTGAGATTTGTATATTGTACATGTGTAGTTGGGTAACTGAGTACTATAAAAAGATCAGAATTAACTGGATTTTGTATATCTGTCTGTCCTGCCGTGCCAAAAATCTGTGGGGTAATTTGTAATTACCATTGTTTGGGTTATTACGATAAACAGAACTGATAAGCTTTGCCTTGTGAGCTGCATTCACTTCACGTCACTCTGTTGAATTAAAATTGCATGGGCATATCTTTCCCTATCAGTTTTATTTATCTGTCAGAAAGAGAGAAAGAAAGTATGCTTCCACTATATAAAACCTTATAACGAGCAGGTCAGAAATTATCATCATTATTTTAGTATTCTAATGCAAATGAATGACTGTATGTATGTTTCTATTGTCCATCTATCATTTGAAATATATTCCTATAGGAAAATACTGTTACTTTTTCCAAGTGCCCTTTATCATATTTTGTCAAAGGTTATCATTCTAATTGGATTACCCAAGGTACAAATGCAAATCTGCAGAATATAGCATGTTTTTTCTCTCCTTTGTCAAATATGTGTAATTTTTCCTTAGAGCTGCTTCTACATACAGTTGGACTATTTGCTTGACTGTGTTTATAGATAGAAAATACAAGTAGATTGTGTGAAATGCTTTAATTTTCTCCCATGGTAAAAGTTCTTCATAATATTTCTATTCTTAGGCAGCAGCTTTCTCACCTATGAAATTCCCAAGCTCACTAGTGGTCACACCAGATGAGCTTTCACATTTTCAGATACTGTGATGAGTTAAGTACACAGGTACTCCCTTCACAAATTCTGTAACTTCTGACAATTGTCACACATTGTCATCACCATATACCCACTCCCAATTTCCACTCCAGTGTACCAGGGAGTGATTTGGACCTCAAGAATGTGGAAGGTTCCACATCCTTGATGTTTGTCCTACATGTTACTTTGATGAGAGTTGTTTATTGCTGTGATCCTATGAATTTCCTGTTTGAATGTTATATCCAGTGGATTTTTCATATAGGCAGAACAATTCTGTGTACTTTTGAACTGTCATCCAGCTTTTTATAAAGATATTTTTCCTCAAAAAATTATAAATGAAGTATTGTTCTACAATCTGTCTCACACATTCAAATCTTCAGCAGTTGTTTTGGTGTTCCAGTGATGGAAAAATCATTATTCATAGACAAAGAACTTTGAGTGCCGTCCATGAGCTATCAATCCTCCCAGTATTACCTTTGTGTTTTAAGGGACTTCTGCATTTTCAGTATTGACTGGCCTTTGTTTTCTGACAAAACAATTTATAGTTCATTTTCAGATAACTATACATATGGTATCTGTATTTTAATTAAAAAGACTGTTGTTATATCTGATTCTTATAAGCAGAAATTCATTATAAGGACACTTTTCATTTCCTTGAAATGTTCCCTTTCTTTTTTTCCAGGGTTCTGAAATTGCAAAAGCCAGTTAAATTATGTGCTTTGGGGAGTTAATTTTTGGCACCATATGTCTCTAAAAATGATTTAATTTTGTCTAAAGCATATTTGTAATGACATTTACGTTTTGTAATACACAGAGACAATATAAGGAATTTTTAAAAGAAAAAACAGGCTAGTCTACTATTGTTTCAACATAGTAACATGTGTCTAAGTTTGCAAAAATTCCTGTTTATTTTGATTAATGTACTTTTAATATCTGAGCTCTGGTTGTTGCCTTTTAACACTTTGACTTAGCAAAGTGTCTTTACGATATCAACATAACTAATACAAAAATTTTACTGCTATTATTATTAGGGACCTAATCTTTATGATTTGAGAACGTTAGAAAAGTTATACCACAGAAAAGGACTGATTTTAGTCTAAGGATTAATTTAAAGACTTATAAACAACTTTCTCCAAAGCTCTATTAATCATTTTACATATTTTTATGCTTTTTCAAATGAATGTACCATCAATCCTCACCTAATTCTATCAAATTCAAATTCTCGTGTAAGTAGGGTTATATATATCTATCTTCAATTTAGTATGAAATAAGTTATAAAGTTGCTATTCAACAAATGCTTTTATTATGTGAGCAGGAGGAGCAGAAATACCAAAAAATTTAGGCAATTTAAGGAGCCAAGAGTAGCAATTAATTTCTTATTGATTTAAACTCCTTTAATATTTTGGATAGCTCTTTTATTATAGGTAAGATCATGCTCAGTAGATACATAACAAAAGTCTTGTACACTAAAAGCCTTTTTTATATTTTAGCAGATGGTCAAATATAATAGTATTTTTTAAGCTAGATTATAGTAAATTCTCTAAAAGGAAATAATCCTGAACCACAAAATATGGAGGATGTTTTGACAAAGTTGGGTTAAGCTTACATGTCTTTACCCACATGTAAGTTGTTTTTTTTTTAATGAAACAACTAAACTTACAGTAAGTTACAGAGTTATATATAAGGTACATGTAAGTTTTATGATAAATTTCTGTGTACCTTTATCAGCTTTGTAAATATCGATATTTGCATATTTGCTTTGTATGTATAGACCAGTGTATATGTATATGTATATGAATACACTCAAAACCCTCTGTCTGCCTATTCCTAATATTATTTCCCTCCTCTTTTCTGCGTTAACCACTAGGTATTTATCAATTCTATCCAGATTTTTATTAATTGTAACTTTATTAATTATGAATTAATTTTATTAATTGTAATTACTTTTAAATGTAAACTATTAGTTTTCATTTTTATGTATAAAGGTCGTACTGTATATATCACATGCAATATTAGTGGATTTATTTTAAATTCTAGGCTTTAGGATATAAACATACTACAATGTATTTTTTTATTACTCAAGTTTAAACAATTAGATTGTTTCCACATTTTCACCATTGCAATCAATGCTGTAAATTAACATTATTTTATGTTTCCTTGGGAACATATTATAACTGTTATTCAAGAGCAGTATCTCTGACTTCAGAATGCATTAGATACCTGGAAGTCTTGTTAAAATTCCAATTGCTGGGGTCCAGAGTTTCTGATTCAGTAGGTCTGAATAACTATATTTCTTTTTTTTTAATTTTTTATTGTTATGTTAATCACCATATATTCCATCATTTGTTTTGGTGTAGTGTTCCATGATTCATTGTTTGTTCATAACACCCAGTGCTCCATGCAGAATGTGCCCTCTTTAATACCCAGCACCAGGCTAACCCATCCCCCTACACTCCTCCCCTCTAGAAACCTCAGTTTCTTTTTCAGAGTCCATCATCTCTCCTGGTTC